>NC_134950.1:27535931-27850931 GCF_965638725.1 Aptenodytes patagonicus
TAAAGGAAGTATGTTAGAAGTCACAGTTAGGATTCTGGAATAATTGTTTTTGGCTCAGTGGCTTAATTTAAATGAATGTTGGAAATTGTGTCATCCTGTTAATTAAATTAACTTTTTTTTTTTTTTTTGGCAAGAGACTCCTATCCCCCAAATCATCAGAAACCCTAGCAAGTCCTAGCTATTCCAAGTGTTTTGTTCCAGAAGACAGCAACTTTCTCTTTTAAGATAACTTCTCCCTCAGACAGAACTCAGACAGCTGCCTTTCTCTTTAAGACAACTATAACTGTCTACTAAACAGATAGCTTCAGTAATTCCTCAGGGAAAAAAAAAAATAATTAACACTTGGAACATGAAAAATGCTATAGAAATGCCAAGTATTATTAAAAAATGCCAAGCATTATCAAAAAAACCAAGCAGATGTGCAATGCAAAGGTATAGAGAGATTATAAACAATAGCAGCAGCTGAACCCAGCTAAGAGATTGTTTCAATGGTACTTTATTATTATATGTTAATATGTTACTTAGTAAAATCTCATTTTTATCCCCTGCTCAAAGCGCCTACAGTGGGACTCATGTAGCTTTGTCATTAAATTCAGCAGTTTCCCTGTGCGCAGAGAAGTGCAAATACAAGCTATGCTAAATTGCCATCGCAGGAAAGAAGCAGGATGAAGTGGCTTGTATTCAGTTTTCTGGGCTGGGGAAAGACCGAGAGTGGCAGTGCACCTACCTGGCTAAAAATTAATTTAAGATTCTCTACATCATGCTGCAACCACTGCCAAAGAAAGTCTGTGCAGAAGTTTAGTCGTGTTTGTGTGCTCAAACCAGATCCTAGGTAGTAATGCCTCCCTTAGATCCTGCAGCAAAGTGAACATCTTGTAACTTCAGTGGGAACACTCCTACCTGGGATCCTTTGACTAAATCTATGGAGATCTGAGACGTGACTGGAAACGATGGAGCAAAAAGAAGTCAAGTCTTAATATGAAGGCCAACCAAGTAAGTTTGCTTCTGGAGTATATTGAAAGCAATGGAAAAAGCTCCCATTTGCTCTAGTCTGCTTTTTTCCCCAAGGTTCTCTTTTTTTTTTCTCTTGATTGTGTTTTAAAACAGTAAGAAAACTCAGTGACTAACTCAAAGAAGTGATAAGAGTTTTTCTTGCATGATGTCAGTGTGTAGCATAATGCCAATACTGACAACCAACTTTATGTTTGTACAAGCTTTGTTTTTAGAGTTTCTTGGGAAGAAATGAAAAAATGCTAATTTCCATTTTACAAGTATTTAAAAGTATTATTTAAAAGTATTTCCTTTTGAATACCTTTTCTCTTTCTTTTTCAATAGTACTGTTTAAAAGTTATCCTGTTCATCTGTTCTGTTCACTATGTATAAACTTTTGTTTATAATAATTCCATGACAGAATATATTTACTGTTATTCAATCAGCTGGATGCTCACAACAGTGCTGGTATAAATCACTCTGTACTTATGACTGTTTCCTACGAAATCATCAAATACTTACAGTTCAGAGTTATGACACTCTTGAGGGATTTACGACCATCACAAGACTGCAGAGAACCAAAAGAGTCAAGGATGACAGTCCTCCTTAGGTGATGACGCATAAACAAATTTCTCAATGCTGTAGTCTTATTAATCACAAACAACACTTCCTAAATCAGATGTTTTTAAAGATGAGAAAAAAAATGCTCCAAACAATTTCTTTCTTCTCTCGTGGTGCCCAGCACAGACCAATAGTATTATTTAATAAAAATAAAGATATTTTGAATGCTGTTTTGTGTACTGTAGTTCAATTCTAAGTCCTGTCCAAAGTAACATGAACAAACCATGTGTAAAGATTGTCATCTGGCAAATACTGTCAGTCTCCATCTTCTGATAGAATAAATGTATTTAAAGAACATGGATGTTAAATGTATGCTATGTTCTAAATCTACTTAAATAGTACATGTACTCTACTCAAATAATATAAGTACACACATATTAAATTCTTCCCAGCAGCAACAAAAAAACTAAATGAAAATATAAACCTTATTTCTGCTTGTACATAAAATGCTATAGTACTAAAGTAGTATAGTAAGGTCTAGACCAGCTAATGAAATTGAACAACTTATTATAATGATACTTTCAAAAAATCTCCTCAATATAAATCCATTCATCTTGTCTTAATCTAGTATCTTTCCCTGTCTGGTGCATTTAATTTCTTTTATTTGCTTTTCATTTACTGTCAAAAAGGTAAATAGCATGACCTGGGAAATTTTGATCTGGACAATCCAGCTTAAAATCAAAACAAAAAGGAAAGAAATTGTAATGGAATGATTAATGTGATTCAGCAAGGTTTCAGTGAAAATAGATCTGTCAAAAATTGGATTGATAAATCCACAAATTGGGTTGATAAGGAAAGTGTGTTGAAATAACAAATATCTGTAAAGAATCTGGCCTAGCCTCCCATAATATTTTGGTATAATACAGTATATGCAATACATACAGCAAGTATTATACAGATCAAGCCTAGCTACCAGCAGAATGTAAAATGCAATTGTAAATTGAAATCATCGTCCAACAGGAGGTTTCTAGTGGGTCCCTCTGGGATCTATTCTCTGCCTACATACACTGTCCTTGGTGGTGGTAGGAAAAACAATATAAAATCATTGCTGGTAACATTAGCAAATGATTAAAAAATAAAAGGTAAATAGAAAATAATGACAGTGACTAATAAGATATGCCAGGTTGACTTGCTTGGGAAAATGAGCTCATTGTAACACAGCTGAATTTCAGATCATGCTTCTAGGAACAAAGAATCCAATCTTAAAATAGGATTTCCTCCTGGAAACTTGTGACTCTCTTTGGACTAGGAAAGATGGAGGGGATATTAGTATAAACAGCCAGCTCTACATGAACTACCAGCGTGATGTAAAGCCACTTTGGGATATATGAACTGCAGAGAAGATGTTACCATATTGATGGCCATACTGTGATTAATGCTGGATATGTCATTCTAGTACTGTTGACTGTACTTCAAAAAGCAAACTGGCAAATTTGAAACGATTTGGAGAATCAGCACAAAATTAGCCTGGTAGCTGGAATAGTTCTGTACTGCAGTGATTCTTAGGAATCCAGAGCTTCTTAGCATGGCCAAGGCAATTTTAAGGAATGACTTGATATCTTAAATTAACAATGAGAAATATGAGTAAATATGAAAAATGGTGCAATTATTGCAATTCATTGGACACTAGCTAAGCCAGAAGTACAACTTTTAGGTAAGAAAACACCTTATAGAATTCAAGGTGGTTTTTGTCATGCATTTTCCTTTTCATGCATGTTTTTAAACCAGCTTTAAAAAGTGTGTTTATCAATGTACCTAAAAAAAGGGGAGGGCTGACCCAAGACTTCACCAGTAGAATTGTTTATCTCGTGCTAGGCTACCTCTGACTGCAGAATCAATAGCCGTTTACTTGAGCAAGGAGCTCAGGAGCAGGGCTGTGCCGATGCAGTGCTCTGCGCTTCTTCCCACTCCCTGGTCTTGTTGCATTAAGACTTGGCTCCCTGGTTTTGCTCTCTTAGCTCCTTGGAGACTACACCGGATTGCTGGGTTCAGTGTCTGTCTTCAAAAAGACAGTAATTTGTGGTGAATGGAGTTAAATCCAGTTGGTGGCCGGTCATGAGTGGCGTTCCCCACGGCTCAGTTTTGGGGCCGGTCTTGTTCAATATCTTTATCAATGATCTGGAGGAGGGGATCGAGTGCACCCTCAGTAAGTTTGCAGGCGACACCAAGTTGGGCGGGAGCGTTGATCTGCTCGAGGGTAGGAAGGCTCTGCAGAGGGACCTGGACAGGCTGGATCGATGGGCCCAGGCCAACTGTATGAGGTTCAACAAGGCCAAGTGCCGGGTCCTGCACTTCGGCCACAACAACCCCATGCAGCGCTACAGGCTTGGGGAAGAGTGGCTGGAAAGCTGCCCAGCAGAGAAGGACCTGGGGGTGTTGGTCGACAGCCGGCTGAACATGAGCCGGCAGTGTGCCCAGGCGGCCAAGAAGGCCAATGGCATCCTGGCCTGTATCAGAACTAGTGTGGCCAGCAGGAGGAGGGAAGTGATCGTGCCCCTGTCCTCGGCACTGGTGAGGCCGCTCCTCGACCACTGTGTTCAGTTTTGGGCCCCTCACTACAAGAAGGACGTTGAGGTGCTGGAGCGTGTCCAGAGAAGGGCAACGAGGCTGGTGAGGGGTCTGGAGAACAAGTCTTATGAGGAGCAGCTGAGGGAACTGGGGTTGTTTAGCCTGGAGAAAAGGAGGCTGAGGGGAGACCTCATCGCTCTCTACAACTACCTGAGAGGAGGTTGTAGCGAGGTGGGTGTCGGTCTCTTCTCCCAAGTAACTAGCGATAGGACGAGAGGAAATGGCCTCAAGTTGTGCCAGGGGAGGTTTAGATTGGATGTGAGGAAAAATTTCTTTACTGAAAGAGTGGTTAAGCATTGGACCAGGCTGCCCAGGGAAGTGGTTGAGTTCCCATCCCTCGAGGTATTTAAAAGACATGTAGATGAGGCTCTTAGGGACATGGTTTAGTGGGCATGGTGGTGTTGGGTCGACGGTTGGACTCGATGACCTTAGAGGTCTCTTCCAACCTTAATGATTCTATGATTCTAATTCAAATACATCCCTGTCTTAATGCCCTAGAAATTAATTAATTATAAAATGAATGCATTTTGTACGTACATTAAAAAAAAGAAATCTATATTTTAAATCTTTGTTCTTTGATCTGGGTTTGGGTTTTTTTAATATACAGTGAGATGGATAAAAGCCTAATTCATTTTCACACTGTATGGAACATATACTTTGAAGACCCAGGTATAGTAAAGGCTTAGGACAGCAGTGACAGGAAAGAAAACTTTTTGACTGGTAAACTGGGTGACTGTGCATGAAGTCATGGAAATGAAACCAAGAAACATATGTATGCATGTGCTTAAGTCCCTAAGGTGTTTTCACAACAGGACCATTCTATAAAAGCCTTTTCAATATGTTTCTTCATGATTCTGCCTTCAAATGCCATCTGACCTTAATAAAACTGCCCTGGCTGCTTTACAGGGCATAACGTACTGTTCCTAGTGGTCTCTTACAAACAGCAGTATTTTTATAGTGTTCTCTGATAATCTTTCAGAGCTGAGCCCAGTTCCTGATAAATTGGTGTTATTCTCCCAGGTTGATTGTGAGTAGTTATTAAATATGTAACACGGTGTAAAACATGACCAGGAGTTTATGTGTGGAAAATTTTAGACCAAGTGTGAAAGTTTATCTTAGAGTAGAGAAAAATGATTCTTCCTTCATGTATTTTTTTTTATAGGAGCCACTAATGCTGAAGAGGAGAAAACCTTGTGCGTATTCTAAATATTCTGCTTTTTAAATGCACTGATTTTATGCAAATATTTGCAATAATCAAGATTGTAGGTTTGGTGTCATCAATTAAAAGAGGGTTTTGCACTATTTTTCTTGTTTTCCTGGAATTTTTTATGGCTTAGTTTCTTCTGTTGTGTGATGTTTCTTTCAGAAGGTGTTATGGTTTACCCAATAAGATGCTGTATAAAATAAAGTGGTATTGTATTGCTCCATATTTTCCCAAGAAGTTGCATTAAAAATAATATTCAAATTCCATTTCCAAATACTGCAATTTGATAGTGTTCACCTCTAAGGATATTGTTTTAGCCCAATATAGATGCTCAAATTAAAATTAGTAGTGTAACAGCCCATGCAGTGCTTATGTTCACAGAACAAAGAGACTGTATTTCTGACTTTATTATTTGTAAGCATTTCAGTATTTTTCTCTCCCATCGTTGCTGAGAGTTTAACTCTGTAGTGAAGAAGAGAGGGGGGTGTGCAAAAATTTAATCCCAAATTCTCAGTTTCTTCTGCACAGCCTTTACATTTGTTCTTGTGGATGGATCTGAGGCAAGGCTTGCATAGGTAGCTAGAAATCTTTCTGCCAAAATGATGCAGAACCTACTAGTCAGTAAGAGTCAGCAACCTCTGACTTGCTTATACTTATGCAAAACTCTGCTTACACACTTCACAGATCATCTCCTTTCTCTAAAGGTCTTTTTGCTGCCAATTCACATGGAAAAGGTTTACTAATTCCACAGCTGGTGAGGTAAGGCCTGTGAATGCGTACCACTTCATTTGGCTTTTTTGTTGTTGTTTTCTTTTCCTGTTGCAAGTGTATATCTAATATTCTGCTCAGCCTCAGCCCTCTTGCATTACTGCTTTTTTCCTCCCACTAAATCTCTCTTTGGAGTGTTTTCTCACAGGTATAATATCTTGCATTTTTCCAGCTTTAATCTTATTTTCTTGCTCTTCTTCTTAACCATTTGATGTCACTTAAAATATTTTTTTCCTCACTAGCATTAGCAGTTCCTCCCACCTTAGTATAATTTTTGATTTTCACTTATATGCTGCATCATGAATGATAACATCAAATATGCCTAGACTGAGTAGTTACCCCTGCAGTACCCCAGATGAAACCTCTCCCTCCCCTGAACTGATACGTGGCCATTTATCATTCCCCTTTGTAATTCTCCTGGAAAGGTTAGATCTAATGGGTTTCTAAGCAAACACATAAAATCTTAACTTTCCTATCAGAAGTGAAGTGGTGGAAGACAGAGGTAGGACTGTCTTTCATCAACATAATATTTATAGCCAAGCAAATGAACACTTCAGCTCTGCAAATCCTAAATTTGTTGCCAGACAGTATCTGGAGATTGTTTTGCATGTTTTGATTAAAGGCAGATTCCTTAAACTTCTATTTTTTCTAACAAAGCCAGAGTCCTGTTTTAGTTCTTGTTCTTTGTTTTCTCTGGTAAGGGTCTGTGACGAATGAGATGTCCAATTAATGACTCACGTCACTGAGTGTAAAAAGTCTCTTTGTTCATGAATGTAGCAGTTCACTTAAATTAACTTTTTACAACAGTTCTGAGGCAAAATCTAAACCTCTGCTCAAACCAGGCACCTGGGGAGACATGAAAAAATAATAATTCTCAAGTTTTAAAACAATTTGGCTTTTTTATATATGTGAAATTTTTTGAATGTTTCAGTTCTGCCAAAAGTTGGACCTAAGAAAAGAGGAAAAGAGGTAATCTACTTGAATAAATAAGATCTATCATTTAATATGTCCACATTCATTTACTGTGGATGTCTGTTTCCATGCTACTTGAAAACAATATGCTTGATTCACAACTGTGTGAAAAAGGAGAAGCTGGCCATTTGCAATATCAGTGCAGCTGTATTATCAAAATTTCAACTCATTACTGGTATGATTAGTGTTTTTGAAGAAGTCGCAGTCCCGGTTTTACTGCTCTCGGAAATGTTTTTCTCATGGTCTGTGTGACAGACATACGGAAAAAATAAACCTTATCAGGAAAAGGGGCAGAACTGCAACAACTGCATTTTTCTTTTCAAGCTGAAAACTGAGTTGCGGTCACCCTTTGGTGCTCCTCAGAGGCCCCTGGGACACACGTGGCCCATGGGAAGGTGCCTTGTGCTCCCCTGAAGTAGCACTTGGCCTGTGTGAGGAAGCCAGTGATGAAACTTTGAATAGGACCACAGGTTGTATCAGGGTTAAAAAGCAAAAATAATTACAGAATTCAATAGCACTCGTCACTGTAGCTGTTGAATTTCCAGTAACCCTTTCATATGACTCTTGCAATCAAAAGCTGGGTATTGGTGAAGACATTTGCCCTGTCACACTGGAGCTTTACAAGCTCCGTCGAAGTTTTGTGGTGTTGTAGTGTTTAGTCAAAAGCAAATCACCAGCAATTTTTGATTGTGACTTGCTACAAAAAAGGTCTTGTGTTAAAGAAAAAATACACATTTTAATTTTTCTCAGTGTTCCATGGATCAGGTTAGTGCTGGAGAACAAGCTGGCCTAGCTGCCTCTAGGAGTGGTTTTGCCCATGTTAGTCCTGTTCGGCTCTGAAGGGCTTTGCTTGTTTGTGCCTAAATTGGACCTCCCCATGTCTAAACGGCAAGCCCCCATCACACATCCTGCAAGGCTTGTCCTGCGCTGCCTTCTGTGCTCCAGCAAAAAAGAGGCCCCCGGCCCCCAGCCAGCTCCCACCAGCCTCATGGTGGGGGGCACGTGGTGGGTGCCTCCGTCAGCCCCTGGATGGGTGAGCCGAGGCCATGTTGAAGCGCTGATGGTGTTCAGGTGAATTTCCCTTTCGTATGGCAGCAGAATATAGAACAAAATGCATAACGTACCCCCAGAGGAAGACTAAAGTCAGGTGTGACACCTGAATTTGAAAGGGTTTAATGATTAATTTGGTTACTTAGAGGACAAAATCTGAATCTTATCCCTGATTGATGATTTCATCTTCCCAAATGCATCCACATACTTAATAGGTATTACAAATAATAGGTATTAATTATATTACCTTATGATAATACCTTAATAATTGCTTAAGATCCATTACATTTTTAACACTAATTAGAGCAGGGACTGTATCACAGTTGTCTCTCTTGCAGCAGAGTGCTGTAATCAGTGTGATGAAGAGGCATTTTCATTCTCTCTTCTTCTTTTTCAGAAAAAGTGTTTTCTGAACTCATCGTCCCTGAAAAGATCCTGGAGTAGCACACCCTTTCTTGGCTGAGCACAGTCTTTTAAGGAGAGCATGGGTGGAACCTGGGTTTCCCACATTCTCTTCCATGTTTTATTCTTTCCAGACCAGACTGAATCCTTTCTACTAGCTAACAAGGCAACCAAAAGTCATGTGCCATCATGCTGAGTGACAGCTCAAATAATTTGATCAGTCTTGCTTATTTCCTGCTATAAATCTTAAGAACATTCTGAAAACCTTTAAAAGGGTTTATAAACTTGTATTTCTCCTGTGTTGCATATTATATTATTGCAGTTGCAATAGCAGGAGATGAGCCGCTGTGAAAGAATTGCTACACATTACCTGTTAAGTCTAAGCAAAAGCTGAGAGGCTATATGCAAAACAACAACAACAAAAACATAGGAATATATGTGCGGTTGCATTGTCTCAAACAGCAGCACAGAGAGAGGAAGATCAAGTTTGATAAAAGTATACAAGCTTAGAGTGGGAGATGGCTGGATTGAAGAATAAATATTTATATTCCGGATATTGGCCTTGCCATCCATTCTGGTCTATTCCACACACCACATTGTAGAACAACAGATGGGCATGAAGGAGAAGTAGATGGAGAATGAAGGCACTCCAGAGGTGACTATTACAAGTGCTTCTACATAGTCCTGTCGCCAGAAGCAACAGTACGAACCATCTTGTTACCTCACACAAGCCATGCTCAGTTTCTGGATGGTTGGTTGTTTTTGTCTTCCTTCGTAAGACTTTATTTAATCCATTGTCCCAGGTTGTGAGCAACAGAACAGCATTTAAATATGAATCTTGCTAGCAAATTGCTGACTGTAGTTTTCTACTTCATGTAGGTAGGCATGGACAGTGTTATAAAGCTTTCTTGACAAATAATATAATACTTCACTAATAGGCTCTATATTAGCCAGAGGAAAGTTTTTAGTAACTTGAGAATCCTGTTAGCTAGTACTGCTTGAAATATGATGACGATTGCTCTAAAAGTTGCTTTATTCTGCTTCCCATAAGACATTTCCTGCCCATAGGAGTCACTGGTAGGGTAAAATATCAAAATATTCATAAGAACTTTCATCAAATATCAAAAGCTCCATATTTCCCTAGAGAGGCTATTTCCCCTATCAAAGGATATGAGAAATTGTCCAGAATCAGTGTTGCCAGAGTAGCCCCTCCTGCTTCCTCCTCTCTCCCTCCCCTCCTCCTCCCAGCTCCCTCTGAGGCTGCTGCACTCAGCAGCTCTTTCTGCATCCAAGTGCAAGAGTCAGGGTGAATAAAAACAGGCCATCTTAACCCAGCCAGGTCTGTCTTCCCCATCAGCATGTTCCCACCACCACCTTTAAAACCTTGCTGCTGGTTTGTTTACTCTGCCCTTTTTTAAAATTCCTTTCTCTGAGGGTGAAGCTGGGGTAGTCTAACAGCTCACTGCTGCCAAGAGGGAGGCCCTTCTCCTTTTTGCCTGCTCCTTTCTCGGCCAGGCAGTCCCTCTTCCTTCTTTGGGCCAGCTCTGGTGCTCATCAGGCCTTTCACTGAGCTGGTTCAACTTGTGAAGCTTGTCACTTTTTTTGGCCACCTCAGCTGTCTTCAGGCCAGTGAACTGACCTGGCCCAGCACAGGGCTGACCTTCAGAGCTGGTGCAAGGAAAAGGACAGAAGGGAAGGAGGGAAGGAGAGGGAAAGCAGGAAATGACCATTCAACGCTGTTCTGCCATTAGCTTATTTTGGGTGGCGGGGTGTAACTTTACCCTAAAATTCATCATTAACTTGAGTGGAATTAAAAAATAGTTAATATAAAACCCAGCATAAGAATAAAAGAGTCACACGCTATTTTGCTGCCCGTGCACTGAGCTAGTCTTCATAATAAAAAAACAGATTTTTGTGCATAATGACTCGCGCTCTCTAAGAGACTGGTTTTTGAAGCAGACACCCATGTGTTCTGGCTTCCTTATGCTCCTGAAAAATCCATTTTGCTCCATTCTATTTGATATGAGTATTGATATTGTCACTTACTTTGCCTTAGATGCCTGAGGATTTGGCCACAGGAAAGAAGTTTTGAACTTTCAGTGCTGTTTCAACCTGTTAATGGTATTAAACCATTACAGAAGAATAAGAAGAATAAGCATACAGGCTTTTGGGCAGTAAAATCCTAATTCTTTTGTTCATTGTTAAAAAAAATCCTGTTTCCCACCTCCTATCCCGTGCCTTAACAGAGCAGTCTAAGTTGGTGTGACTCCATGTACCATCACATTAAAAATGGTGTGACTCAGAGATGAATTTTCCCCTGTAGAGGTGTGTAGCAAGATTAGTTTCTCTTGTCTAGAGAAATCAGAGGGCTAAGTTCTGCTGCAGAGGTGCTTGCTTGTGTTACAAGTTGTATGGTCATTAATTCCTGAGGAAAAAGACTGGTTCCTGCCAATCAATCTCCTACATACAGTACGTGGAAGACACATCACTTATGAGAAATGCTACTGAGAATACTTTTTGTTACATGTCCTGCATCACCATTTCTACACAGCACACTAGTTACCTTTAAAGTAAAAAAAACATATAACTCCTTTTTTCCTTCCTTTTGGTAATAATAATGCTCTTTTCAAGACTGAAAAGCTTTTCAAGCCATACCATAGAAGATTTTTTCTTCTGGTTGCTTTACTCGAAGGCACAACTCAACACAATCCCTTCCAAAACCATCCAAAGTTCTCTGCTGATCAGCCTAGGTTTTTACTTTTGCTAAGTCCTATTTTACATATGTTTGGATCCTCCAGCTCTTAAATTGTTCAGATAGACTCCATTTTTCCTACTATAAACTTGCTCAACGTTGATGCCTGCTGTCAGGAAAGCTGATACTGTGGCAGAGAGGGGCACTGCATTCTGAGACGAAGTATTTAACATAGCTAATGAGGACTGCCACTACCGTTCCACCCCCACAGAGCTGGCTTCAACTTAATCAGACAATTAAAAGTGGATTTCCATTGTCTGGCTAAGAGAAATAGAAAAAAAAGTAAGATAAAATATGAGAGGTGTCATTGTTATTAGTTTTAAGTCCTAAAACAGTATAGACAGTAGTGATGAACATCTGGAAATCAGTTGGCCATGATAGCATGGTCCTCTCATTCTGAATAGTGTGCAGCCACCCAGCTCCCAAGAGGCCCAGACTCAAATAATATCTTAACTGATGAGCTGCAGAAAACACTGTGTTAATTTGTGTCTTAGAGAACTGCTGACTGGGACTGTCACATATAGAGAAGTCGGTACATTCAAAACAGTGGATAGACTCTGCCTTTCCTCCCAGCTTACCCTGCAGCTGCTGAGAGTGTAGAAACCAGCTGTGAAATGAGGGTGCAAAATACTTGTTTGCTGGTTTTGAACAAGTGCAAATCTCTGTTCTGTTCCTCAGCTGGGACTGCACAGTGTATGGCAGAAAGCAAGACACCAACCCTCTTGCTCCCGAGAGGTTCCATAGCCATGCGTGCTCCACTCCACAAATTAGAGCAGCCTTAGAGTGGCTTCTGTTTGCACTGGCTTCTCCTGATAGACCTTCAGCCTCCTGGATTCATATGCTGAAACCACAGCTCCTACTGAGATTGTAGGCAAAGGAGAAAAAATCATCAAGTGGCCCACTAAACTCAGTTTAGGACAGGCTAACTTGAACAGAGAGCAATAAGCAGCTTTGTCCCACAGCAGAACCTAACAAACACAAGCAAATGATATGCACCTAAGTAGAAGAACTATTTACACATTCTTCTGTATAAAAAACCAAAGGCATCCACAGTGCATGGCCATTCTGGCAGATGAAGTCTCTGTAAATTGTGTTGCTGGGGACAGATTCAGGCTGTTGTGGAGACGGCGAGGGGTGCATTCTCAAAGTATTGAATAGCATAGCCTGCTGGCTGTCATTTCTCCCATGAATAAATGACTTTTCACTCTCATTGAACAAAGTCCTTAACCGAAAGTCTTCAGGCAAAAGCTCTGGGATGCTGGATAAAAGCTGAAACAGGGCTGTCACTTGGTGGTGACATGGCACTAGCCACAGAAGACGCTTTATCTGCTCCCCTGTCTTTCCTTCCCTGAACATTTTCCATTTCATGACAAGAAGAAGTTACTCCAGAAAGTAAGTTTTGGGTGCTAGACAATGTCAGTCATGTTTGAAATGCTGTTAAAAGCAATGTGGGAAACCAGAGGAGCTCCTCACCGGGATCCAAGTTACTTGTCCCCTCTGAGTGCCCTTCCCTGGGGCTGTGTGCAGCTCAGAGCTGAGTACCACAAGCTTGGTTTGCTAAACTCACTTGAAGCACTCCTGCAGAGAAGGCGTTTAGCTTTCCTCCCAAGGAGGATGGTCCCTGAGGGGGGAAATGGGGGCAGAGGAGCTGGAGGGAGGGGCTGTGTTTCACACTGCAAGGTGGGTCACAGCTTTGGGGAAAGAGGCACTGTTTCCACAGCTATCCCTAAAGAGGTTTTTAGGGAAAACCAATAACTTTTCAGGTGGCCAGTGAAATGAAGGGAAATGTTCAGGTTTGGCTGCAGAGCTAGCTTGAATAGAAGTTGAATAACATTAACTTTCTGCAGACTCCCCAAACCATGGGACAACAATAAATCCACAGTCGGACACCACAGAGAAGATCTTTAGTTGTGTTCTCTTTAGCTCTGTTTTTGTGTATCCTTCTCAGATCTGGCTTAGCAGGACTTTGGAATTATGCAGTATTTTTGCCGCTTTACTCTTGTGTTGCTTTGATACAGATATTTTCTTAAGCTGTAAAAATAACGTGTAATTCACAGTAGTGCTAAAGCAGCAGATAAAGGCAGATACCCATATCTAGATGGGACTGAGTATTATTTTTCTGTACCTCGTTTCATCCCTAGAGACCAAATATGTCTATAAAACATTAGAAAACTGTGAAAGCAATGTGAACTCCTAGGGGTGATAATGCTATATAAACTAAACAGGATGAAAGAGATCCTGGTAAGTATACAGGCTTGGCTGTATCAGTTACAATAGTACAGATATAATTGCTTACAGTTCTAGCCTCAAACATGAAAAAGGCCTGCCATTTGGTCATTCCACATTAAATAAACTAGAGATAATGCTTTGATGTACTGATCTTCTTTTCCTTTGAGGGTACCTATTTAAATCTGGTAACACCTTGCCTGTAATGATGAACAGTGAGGGTCTGAGTCTGCTTTCAGATTGGCAAACAAGGTCAGATCGTAATCCCAGCACTAATGAAGTTGCACAAAGCCTTAGTGCTCCTCGCTTCAGAGAGAAAAAACACGCAGCTCTGCCTAGCACCGGCTCACAGCTCTTGAAGTCTGCTTTGTTTCACCTGAAGTTATCTCAAACAGCTTCCCCTGCCCCTCCCCAAATGATCCTCTGCTCTGCACAAGCCAGATCTGCTCTTAACAACTTTTGGTAATACAGTTGTGTGAGCTGGTAGTGTAATTTATTTTTTTATGACACTTTTACATGGACAGATTACCTAACATACTCTTAGTTGAAACATCAAATCCTTCTGCCAGCGTAGTTTGTTTCATCCAAGGGATGGGTGAGGCATACTTCTCAATAAGCATCGCATCTGCACCGGAAGGATGTCTCATAGAGCTTCACCAGCAAATCTTTTTATTTCCTAAGACTGGGTCTTAAGCCAGGTTTGCATTTAGATGGCTCTGTCAGCATAGTAATTCTAGCAAGCCCTGTTGACAGCCCGATAGATAGATTATATATCTACAAAAGTGAGCTTTCTAGTTGGTAAAAATCCTTTAACTGAAAATGACTGTCCATAAACCAAATCAAGGCATAGGACCTGCTGTTCAGAAGTTTGGGCATTACTCCATCAAGGTACTTTTGAAAAATGCACTTGTAAGGGCAAATAACACTTCAGATAAAATTTTGTCAAGGTAGTGTTTCTACAGGATGCCTTAAGAGTGAAGCCTTCATATCTGTGAACAATGATTTTCATAGTGTTCAAATGTTTTTTAAAAATTACTTTATTGGCTCTGTCCAATCTACATAAATTACTAGCTAGGGATAAGAAATAATGTTTAGGGATGGTTATGGTTTTTTTTAATTTGATAATAGAGTTGAAAATTTAGGGGCAGAACTTTGGTTTAGATCAAGCCAAAAAAATCCTTAGGCATTTCAGCAAATAAAAATAATTATATCAGTAAAACCTACTACTAATAAAATAATGTTGCCATATATCAAGGGAGGTGAACTGAAAAACCTAGTTATTTCAAAATACCAGCCAAACTCACAAAGTTGTTGATTTTGTTAAGTTTTAATTTATTTTACATTTTTCATCACATTCTTTTTCAGAACGACATTTAAATTCACAAATAATTCCAGTCTCCTTTTATGGTGAATATATTACTTATCAATAACTCTTTTTAGTACAGTTAGCCTGTTCTTGCTTTTTCATCTGTTTTTCAAGACAGAAATAGCATTAAAGTAACAAACCCAGAAATACTGCTAGAGGTTTTTTGGTTGGTTTTTGGTTGTGGTTTTTTAATGAAGATTTTTTATGGTAATATGTATCTAATTAACAAAAAAGGATAAAAGCAATGACACTTTCATTCTTTTGACCTTATAAGCCTCATGCAGAAATCTTTTGTTGTTGATTTTTCTTACGGCAAAGCAGCCACAGAGCTTGAGTTGCCATTTTACTCCTCCAGATAAGAGAGCTGTGTTGTTATTTGGTCTAGGTATTAACTTCAATAACAATTAATTTCACTATTTGACATGGCAGTAGTATGGTTTACTTTAGCTATGTGCCTAGCACTAAGCTGTCACATACTTTCTTTCTTGCCAGTTCATGCAAGCAGAACTTTCCAAGTACATCTAAAAGGTAGATAGCAGTGAACTTTTTTAAATAGTCTGTATTATTTTATTTAACAATCATTGGCTTAAGAAACTTGGTGCAGGGTTCAACTCTATTGCGTATAGCCATTGGAAAGGTTGCCTGTCACTGAGAAGTAACATTTGAGTATTGATTGGGTATTGATTTCAGTGAGACTGACTTCAGTCCCATTGATTTCAGTGGGATTTGGGCATTTCTGAAAATCCCATTTGACATCTACCTACAATGTTAAATGCCAAATTGCCTTAGAAAACCCTGCCTCTTGGATCACTAATATCACATTTTTAAAATGCATTGTAAATTCCTGTGTGATTTAGGCAGTTTTGAAAGTTCAGTCCGTGTGACAGCTCACTTAGGGGAAGGACTTACATTGCCTGCTTTCTTAGACCTTGAACCCATGTAGGGTAGGACAATAATTGGTCCATCTTCCAGCACCAGAAATTACCTGGTATAGATCTTGTTCTTTGGTCTATTTTCTTGTCTAGATACATAGTTTAAAAATCAGGCTTGGAAAACAGTTGTTATCACAGCACAAGTACCTACAAGTCAGTAGAGATGGATGAACTCTGCGTGTACATGTACATAGGCGACAGGGAGTGCAAAGTTATAGGGATTATTTTAAACCTCTTCAAACTGTTTCACATTTGGTGAAGAATGAAAGCACACACATAACTTGGCTTAGTTAATATGTAGTGATTCGGTAACTCGCAGTAACCTGAGGATGCCTCAGCTCTTAAGCTGCACAGTCAAACTTATATCTAGATTCCAAATACTTTCGAAAGGTGTGCTTTGACCTAGAATTTGACCCAGTAATGATTTATGGATATTTGGGAAAGTTCAGAGCAATTTGTGAGTTCCAACTTCTAATATAGCCTAGAATCTGAGAATGTTTGAATCTTGTGTCTGTACCCATCTTTAATTGTTTGCAGGTTTCCTTTTTAAGCTGCATTATTAATTTAGTTATTTATTTATGTCGCATAAAGCCAGCAGTCTGAAGAAGAAGGGAAAAGAGCTGTGATAGCTGGTTACTTTCTATGTTCTTTTATTGGTATGATAATTAATGTCAGAACAATAAAATTTGCATGTGGTTGGTTTTGGATGTTAGGCATATCTGTGTACTATCATGCAATGAAGACATTTTTATTGCTTTTTACAACTCTTGTTGTATACAAATTGCAGCACAATATTGACAGATCAGCTAGTAGTAGATCTAGACTGCACATCAGTTCAATAGTAAGGATGAGAAAACACCAGTACTCCAGCTGGATTGGATTCCACCCTTTTAAAATATTCATATTTGATCAAACACCATGGAAGAATGCACATCATATATACACATCTTATTCCTGAGGTATCTCAAAAAGAAATTTCTGTTAATCTTTACACTCTTGAGAAGTGAACTCCAAGGGTCCAATATATACAATTTTTCCCAGCAGGAAAGGAAAAGAGAGAGGAAACAAGAGCGAGCCTACAAGCTGGTAAAAATGTTAAAAAGAAAATAAGGAGGGGACAGGGAAGGAGTTCAGGTTTCCATGTTTCCTTTGCTAACACATGATAACAGTCATTCCACTTGTGTCCTGATGGCTTCTCATGACCACAGCAGCCGACTGCTTGAAAAAACAACCAAATAAAAAACTTCATATAAAGAAATTAGCACATCTATTTATTTTTTTTTCCTCTTTTGCTGCCACTCAAGCCAACTTTCCTTTCCACTTGCCTGGAAGCAGCTGCGCTTCCACTTTTTAATTGGAGAAGCAGTGCTTCTTCATATGAGTAGCATTGGCTTTTGGCAGCTTGAGATGTGTTAAATTCAATCAAAATACCCATGAGCAGCAGAGAAATCAGACTTTTTTTCTTCCCACTCATTACTTGTGAAACCTGAATCTTTTCCCAGGTAGCAAGCCCTTCAATTTTTAATTCACTTTTTAATATTTTTTGCGTTTAACCAGGTTAAGTTGAAGAAAGGTAACATTTTATATATAACGTGAATTTGTGTAGATGAATGAGATTATTTTGAGAAAACTGCTTATTTCCCACCTATCATTTCCCAGGCTGGTATGTCATTGTTATGAAATGTCATGTCTCTTTGCAGACTGCCTGAAACTGATTGACATAACTGGAGAGGATGCCTTGGAACTATTTCATGGGAGTTGAGGGCATTTGGAAAAAAACTCACTTGTCTAAAAAAATCACAGTTTGAAAGGGGGGAGGGAATTAAATGTCTCGGCATAAAAAAATCATGTTTTTGAGGCATGTAAGGTTTTTTTTTTAAAAAAACTGTTTCATTTCCAATTCAAGATGATATTTCAAATTAGGGGAGGAAGCAGAATGCCCTTATTTCTCATTTTGACACTGTTTTCATGAATAAAATAGTGGTAAGTCTAGTCATTGGCTAAATTGGAAAATATTTAAACTGCCTGGAGAAAACAGGTTGCATGATTTTGTCAAGGCCTTGTGCATGCTTTTATGAGCAACATCTCTATACATCAATCTAAATATTCTACTCTGCACCCATTTAAGTTAACAAGTCTTATCTCTCTAACTAATGTTGAATAATGGAGAAGGGACTGGCAGAAAGAAGCGAAATCTGTGTCATGGATTTGGATGTTAAAAAAAAGTTGAAAAAGCAAAGTTAAATCATAAAACTTGTCTTGTTCATCTGATGTCAGAGGAACATGAGACTGGAAAGGATCATGGAAGGGATGTAGTTGAAAGAGACATGGTTTATTAATGATTTTTTAAGCGTTGTCAGCTGCAACATCCTGCACTCAGCTTGGATAGCTCTTCTGTAATCTATATCATATCTGTACCATCCTACCTATGGAATGTGTTGACATTCAGAATGGCTTAATTCTCAGAAAA
Organism: Aptenodytes patagonicus; assembly: GCF_965638725.1. Classification (NCBI taxonomy): domain Eukaryota; kingdom Metazoa; phylum Chordata; class Aves; order Sphenisciformes; family Spheniscidae; genus Aptenodytes; species Aptenodytes patagonicus. The sequence continues at coordinate 27,554,253 of NC_134950.1, forward strand.
ATAATCAGTAACAATAGTGGGGAGAGCTGGGGGCACATGAGTGGAAGGGGACACTTGCATACTACCAAGTGCAATGAGAAGACATAGTAATGCAGGCAATTGGGCAAGGAAGATGCAGCCAGATACCCTGGCACAAAGAGAAAGGGAGAGGAAATACAGACTGTGGTCAGCGGGGAGTGTCCTGGCATCACAAAGGGCATCCTCAAGCCTTCAGTAGCTTTGAAGCTACCTAACTTTGGGAGAGGATGTGAAGTGGTTAAACATTGGACCAGGCTGCCCAGGGAAGTGGTTGAGTCCCCATCCCTGGAGGTATTTAAAAGACGAGTGGATGAGGCACTTAGGGACATGGTTTAGTGGGTGGTGGTGTTGGGTTGATGGTTGGACTCGATGATCTTAGAGGTCTTTTCCAACATCAATGATTCTATGTTCTATGATTCTAAGTGATGAAGCTTGCAGCCGCAGTCTACTAGAATATTATTTACCAAAATTAGCATTGCTCTCTTCTCCAGACTCGGACATCCATACATGCATCAGAAAAGTACTCTTAGTGCTGTTCAGATCCTCTACATAAATACACACTTAACTAATTTATTTAAATATATATTATGTAGCTGTTATACAGGAACACTTTGGTTTGTCATTGAATATGTATAAGGCAAACATTTTCCCTTAAATGATTGCCTGTGGATCTACTTGGGTTTGTTGTAACAATTTGTATTTAGGACATACTCTCCTGGAGAAGAAAAAAATCCAAGCTACAAAAAACTAACAGACAAACAAAAAGCTTTTATGGAAATGTATAGGAAAAGAAAAGTGATTTCCTGGTACAATACAAATTTGTACATTTTTTATTTTTTAATTTGCAATGCTAAAATTAATTAGATGAACCGAACAATCCCCATGCAATTTTCATGTGTATATATTTAAAGTGTCTCAAAACAGAATGCAAGGATAAGGTGGAAGAGGGAGAAGGCAGGAGGGAAGAGATGCAGATGTGGTCTTTATGACTCAATATTTTAAATTATTTTCTATTATAGCTGTAAAATCTCATGGGACCCAGTGAGTCTGCCAAGGGTGTAAAGGAGGTGAGAACTTGATCCACATACTTTTCAAACAGATGAAGAGATCTTTTGGGATGGTGTACATCAGTGTCTCTATTCCAGAGGACAATGATTGATTTAGATTTCTTTCCTAGACTAACAGATCCTGGTTCCCTCTAGAATCAATGGAAGTAGTAAGACTGCCATTATAAGTATTTAACTTAAATGTTGTGTCTACCTCTCTTTGAGTGTTTAAGGGGTCATAGGCTAACTGGTCTGGCAGACCTTGAATTAATTGCTCTAACTCATTCAATGCTTTCTTGAATTTCAATTTAAGTACCCACTATTCATTCATCTTAGATGTCACAGATGTCACAGGAGATAATCTCTCTACATATATGCTTAGTTGCCTTAAGCGTATTCTTTAAAGGGAAGAACATTCACCTACAAGACAAGACAGCTGGAGTGAGGTGCTTGGACGTATTTGTTCTTGGTGTAGCTATGTCTTCAATGAAATCTGTAAAACTCACTTTTGCTTCAGTGGGAATAGTGGCTGCCAAGCCAGAATGTTTGTCTGAAAACTGTTCTTTATGTCCGCCTTCAAGACCCTCAGTTGAATTGTAAAACAAAAACACCTCGATGCCCAATAGAAACTAGCATAAAATGAACAGAGTAACTCTGTGAGCCAGGATTTGGTATCTGTGAAGATATCTTTGATCAGGACAGCATATGCTAAAGGAAAGTGGATTGAGGCTGATGGTGAGCTGATAAGGCTGATGAACACTTTTGCACTGATTTTCCCACCCAAGGTGGAAATTGCTGGGGGGAGCAACTTTCTAAGCTAAGACCAACACACTCGAGCTCCGCAGACCTGATGGAGTGGCTTCAACTAGCATCACAGTAATTTTTCAGGCACAATATTTTAAAATTCTGGCAACTACATGTCTGCCCGGAAATTCATAGGCAGTCAGTGTATGTTACTGAGCTCCCCAGTATCTGAAGTCCTGCTGAAGCACGGGGTGGTGGGTTAGAACACAGATGCCTACTCTGCTCAGGTATCCGGATGGTCCATAACTGGCCTCACATAGAGGACTTAGCTACTGTTGGTGCTGCAGAGACGAAATAGGTCCTGGTGAAAATGTGGGGCCACAAAGCAGAGAACAGGATGAAACTTCTAGCAAATAGGAGAGGCTTCTAGAAATATTGGTCCACCACTGGCCTACAGAACAAGAAAATAGTAGGTGTGATAGAATTGATGGCTGTTCTGCAACTGGCACCTCCAGCATTTTCCACCAGGTGAAAAACCTGACTGTAAGACATTTCTCAGGTGCCCAATAAAACCTTTAAGAATCTTGTTTTTGAAGAATCTAAGCAGGGGTGAACTTGATTTTTTCCAGATGCTTGTCCAGTTCTTTTCCCTGTTCTTTTGATATATCCATATGCAGTTCACTTTCTCACTTTAATCTCAGACGTTAATTTCTGACTCAGAAACAGTCCAAGAAAGCAAAAGTTCTCTTAGGGTGGTGATGATCATGAAGTAGACTTAGTTCAAGAGTGTTGTTTCCTCAGACTGATATTATTAATTTATATTCTTATGGTGTGGATGAGGTGTTAGTGAAGTGCCTTAAATACTGTACTCTAGACCAGAGGCATGAGTTCACACCTTACTCCAGATCTGTGCTGAGGGTTGCTCCCAGTCAATGGAGCTGTAAGCAACATTTGACTGCATCATTCAGACTGAGGAACTGCAGGCTGTCAGATGTTAACACCTATCTGTCACTCTTTTCTATGCTTTTTGTTAGAGAAGTTAGCATGCCTGAACTACACTGGTGGACAAACTGCACTCATACCAGCCATGTACTGTAACAAACTTTGAAAATTGTCACTTTGTTCTGCAGGTATTTGGCTTTCAAAGAAATAATTTTTGTAGTTTAGTTACATGTGAGGAAAAAAAAACCCAAAAGATGTGAAAGGGAAGATTGGACATGCCGGGGAGAGAGCATTCAGTAAAACGGTAAGATTAGCAGACAGCTAAGTCTTCGGAGTGCTTTCTGTGCTGCATGATTGTGCTATAAGTCAGAGATATTTGAACAACAACTGAACTGTGTGTGCACAAAGACTCTGGGAGTGACCTGCCTGCTCTGGAGTGTTCACCATTATGCCCAATCAGTGGAAATAGTGAATTTAGTGTGGGATGGATCATTGTCTGGTACAGCATGAAAGAGATTCCTAATTGATTTTCCTTGGTGTGAGAGGTCATATGGCAAAGGCATTTAAAGTAGCCAGGTAAGGATCTGACCATACCCTTCCTAGCTAGGACTGCATATGCATATATTACTTTGTGTGACTGTGATGACAGAAAATTACACTTCAGTTCTGCATGCAGCCTAGATATTCTAGGAATGATGCCATAGGCAAAACAAGGGCAGCCCAGGGGGAAGAAAGAAATTATTTCTAAAATTCCATAATCCTTTTTATCTCCTACCTTAAAGTGAACTGTTACCTCCCCATAAGAGGTAAACCTCCTTTTTTTCTCTTTCTTCATGTGAATTCATCCATCCAGGAGAGAACAGAATTAATTCCCTCAGAGTTTATTCCACATAGGTAGTGATTGGAGGAAAAAACCCTCATTTTTTTTGCAATAAGCTCTTCACTACAAATCTATACACTAAAGAGACAAATGCATCTCTTCATTGACATCTGGTAAATATAATAGACATAATCATAAACAGGGTGCCAGTAACTATTGGAATATCTTCAGGAAGAAATAAGGTGCTAAGGTCAGCAAATACATGTTGGACACAAAGCAAGGAGTCAAGATAAGACTTAGAAACTAGAAACAATTCTTCAGTTAGTGTTACTCTTATGGAGCAAATAGAGATGTTTGTATGGGTGGCCACCAAAACGTGTCTCAAGAGTGTAGTTATTGCCTGGTGGGGTAGTTGAAGATTTGAGGTAGCCTTAAACAGCAGCAGATAAAATGTCATTTAAATATACTTTAAAAAAAAAGAAAAAAGTGTAATGTGATTATACCAGAATGCTGTGGTGTAATCATATTACATGTGCTGAAAGTACCGCTGACTGGATTCCTGACTGGAAGCTGATGGTAGGACTGCCTGGCTACTAGATGTGTCCCTGTAGGAAACCACAATGGTTCAACTTACCTTCTCTGTTGGCAAGAAACCCTGGAAGCATGGTAAGGCATAGCTATGATGTGGCCTTTGGAGCAGGTGAGACCACAGGTAGCAGAGCCCATTTCACGAGGAAGCCCAGGACTTTCCTGGAAAGGATGCAAGGTGATCTGCTGGAAGGCTGGTGGATGGTGAGTGAGGAGCAGAGCAGGACATGTTTGGAGCCAGATTTCTATCCAAGTAGACCTAGCTGGATGCTGTTGAAAATCCGTCTTAACCTTTTAGCCTCTATATAGGAGCCAGCAGCAACCCATATTGTGGTTTGAAAGTTCCCCTGGCTTCCTGAGTGTCCTAAACAAGCTGTACCCTAGACTCAACAGAAGGTCTTTGGAAAGTCCCCACAACAATCTGATGCAAGCACTTCAAATGAAACACAGACTTATGTTCTGTCCACTTCCAAACTACTAGGAAATAACTTCACAGCTTCCTCTTGAGGTGTTTTTCCATGTCAGGATTTTCTACACTACTCATTGCCACCATGCCTGATCTTAATCTACAGCTGCTCACTGAGAAATGGAGGCATAGATAAGTGGCTTGCTCAAGGTTGCACAAGAAGTTCAAAGCAACACTTTGAATCAAACTCAAGCCTTGGGACTTTCATGTATTACTCATTAGGTTTTCCTCCCTCCCCTTACCTCTGGGAATGGAAACAGACCACAAACCTCATACTTCTTAGAGCAAATTACCTGCTTTGTTATTCTGTCTTTCAACCTTTGCCATAAATTCCACTTCATTAACATTGGCCGAAACACCTCAGTGAGCTGCACTGCTTGGGCTATAAAATGTGTCTGGTGAGTAAGCAGGAGAATCTCTTTAGCTACAACCATGCAAAAGAGCAGGATCAGGAGGCTCCGGCTGTTCTGACATGAATTGTCAGTGAATACTAATGAACACAGATGTTTTTTATTTTTTTTTTTAGCTGCTTACCACCGTGTTGAAGTGGCAATGTCTCTTACCACACACTGTGGAAAAGGGTTTTGCACTCTCTGCTAGCAGATAATAATTTCAAATGGACAGCCTGTGCAACACTGCAGATTAAATCTCATCTGGATTAAGTCTTTCCTCTCTAAGGCACGCCTTGGAGCAACGAACTAGCCAGCAGCTCAGCCCATCTGCAGATCATTACTGGTATGTATGACAAAGGAAACACCTGAGCAGGGAAGCAGAGCAGTGTGCAGAGTTCACAAGCAGGTGTTGCTGTCTAGGGAACAGGTTGAGTTCTGGAGGGCACCTGGAAAACCTCAGACCACCAACATTTTTAGCAAGGCTTGATATGCACCTTCTGTGCAGTGCTCTGATAACCTAAGCATCAGGTGCAGCAACAGGGGAGAGATGCTGCGCTTTCATGAAGAATGCAAGAAAACGGATGAATCCTTCTCCTGTTTTGAAAGGGTATGTGAAAGTCAGATCCTGAAGTATCTGGGCTGGAGCTGAAGATACTCATGTGGAGAAAGAATTTTGTCCTGCTTTGATATCCCAAAAGCAGTAAGGTACTACAAGAGTGTTTGAGCGATGTTTGCTCTATTCTGTTGGTGGGCCAGTTCCACAGAACTGGGGACAGAAATGATCTACTGGATTTCCATCAACTTCAAAGAGAGTCTGTAGCAGACCAGAATAACAAGCAGACCAGGTTAATAAAGGGGTTTTTTTAAAGAATACTTGCAGCTTTCCATGGGAATATGTTGAAATGCTGGGAAATGAACATTCACCAACTCCACACAGCTGTTATTTACAAAAATAGATAAACACCTTCCTTCATTGGGAGGTTGTATTTGCAGCTTTATTTGTCAAGACAATTATGAGAAAAGGTAGTTTGTGGCTGACAGCATCACAGAGAGCTGAAAGGACAGATGGGAGAGCAGAGATTCAGAAGGCAGTAGGCAACTGGCATAGCTGGAGAACCTGCACATGGCTTCTGCTCATGCTGAGAGGTGAGCTAAGCAGAGCCCTGGCAGGCTGTGCACTTCCTTTGCACCCAGGTTCAGATATCTTGCACTGTTATTGTTTCAGGAAGGTCTCAGCTTCTCAGAAAGCCCTGTGTAAAATAGATATAATGGGATTCAGAGTCACAGGCTCAGATGAATGCTATTAGTTCAAAGCACCTTCAAGCAAATGGGAAAGTTTAAGCCGTAGTTTACCTTCTTATTTTAAAATTTTATTTTACTTGCTTGAATTTTTCAGGGTGGAGACCATCTAAAATCCAATGCCACAAAACCACTGTCCTTCCAAAACCCTGTGGAGGCTTTGTGGAGGTCAGAACAGGTCTCTGGTTTTTGTTTCATTCATGTCTCTACACTGTAATAACAATACGTCTGTGTTTTTATTCCTCTCCAAGTGAGGCATGGGAAATGAGGCAAGTAAAGGCATTACCAAGGGCAATAGACAATGGAAGATTGACCTAGGTATATGTTTAGCTAAATTAAGGAAAGGGAACATGAGTGAGATGAACAAGCATCCAGGAAGACGGCTACTGAATTTCCCCAACAGTAACATCTCTTGAAAGCTACTATCAGCAGCACTCAAATCTCTTTGATCTGAGAAAAGACAAGGCAGTCTTGCCTTGTGCTGCTCCTAAGCAGTTTTCCCCTCAGAGACAACTGTGTGATCTACTGTTCATAAAGATATTTGAATGTGAAAAGCAGGAATTGGGTGAATTAACCTTTATACTAAAGCACCTCAAATGCCTTGGGTTCAAAAGCTTAAATTGCACTTGAATGTTGCTGAACTACTCTTCCACTTATCAGAGTCAGAAAAGGGACAGCAAGAGAGAACTGAAGGAGAAAATAGGCTGGGAAGGAACAAGTACCGTGAGGAAAGTGATAAACAAATAAACTGTGACAAGAGACCCGAGGAGGAAAGAACTGTATCCTAATATAGAAAGAATTAACACAAGGGGAATATGGTCTTCAAGACTATATGGAGCAGGCTAGCTGTTATCCCAAAATATTCTGCTACTCCTAAAAGCATAAACTTCAGCATTATCTTTTAAAAAAAAAGGGAAAAAGAAAAAAAAAGTATCATAAATCATTGTCACTTTTAAAAATAAATAAAGAAAGGTGGACTCATGGAATTAAAAGTCAGTGAGATTCACTTCCTCTGCAGAAAAAAATACAAACATCCAACATACTCCTGTGAGCATCTACAAGATAGCAGAGCAATAAATAACTGAGTGGAAGCGAACAAAACATGCCAGATAACCTGCTACAGAAGTAAATTAAGGTTAATAGGCCTTCTGGATAAAGCAAAGAAGTAGGTGTCATACTTCTTGACTTTAGTAAGGTTTTTGACACTGTCTGACATGATATTCAACAAAAATAAGTGAAGGGTACGTTGCCAGAATGTAACTGATTGGGAAACTGTACAGAAAAAGTAGTTATCCCCGGTTCACTGTCTGACCAGAAGGATGGATTCTTCAAGCTCTTTCTTGAGGCCAGTGCTATTAATTAGTTTAATTAAAATTCTAAATGGTAGAATATTAAACCTGCAGATGATACCAAGCCAGGAGGGACTGCAAAGACTTTGGAGGATGGGAATTCAGAATGTTCTTGACAAACTGGGGAAATGGCCTAAAGTGAAAGGGTGCAACTCAGTGCGGAGCGCAAGGTGATATGCTCAGGGCTGAGATGTGGGCTGCAAGACAGTGAGGTGGATGGCAAAGCAGCCATTCTTCAGCGAAGGAGCTGGGGGGCCAGAACAAACACAAAACCAACATGAGTCAGGAAGGTCAGGCTGTTGCCAAAACCCCAAACATCGTACTGGGTTGTATAAACAATGTTGGCATATGTAAGAATCACAAAATTGTCCTTCTGCTTTCTCACCACAGCTGGAGCATTGGGTCCAGTTTGGGGCACTGCATTTCAAGAAAGATGCGAATCAGTTGGAAAGAGTCCAAGGAGAGGAGCAAGAGCAATCGAGGGTTTGGAAAACATGAGCTGTGTGGAAAGACTGAAGGCAGTGAGGTTGTTTAGTCTAGAGACAGGCAAACTGAAGGGATGTATGATAAGTCTTCAAATGTTTAAAAGGTAGCTGCAAAGAGGAAAGTAATAAACTGTTGTGAATGTCCAAAAGAAGTAGTGGGCTTAACTTTCCGGAAAAGAGATTAAGGGTAGACACTAGGAAATATTTTCTGTGATAGTAACAGAATTGACTGGCTAGGAAGCCTATACAAACTCCACCGTACAAGGGTTGTTAAACAGGTTGGACAAACATCTGTCAAGAATAATTTAGGAACAGCTGATCCCAACGTGGTGGAGGGGATGGCCTAAATGATCCCCTGAGATGCCTTCCAGGTCTATTTCTACAACGTTATAATCAATGGGTAGAAGAAAGCTATGGGTTTGAATGAATTAGTGCAGGTGATGCAGGAAAGGATCTGGGAACTGAAATATTCATTCACAGAGTTTACAAAATTTCAAGCTTCATGTGCATGACCTCCCCTTCCTTAAAACAAAATATTCTCATAGGGGTAGGGACAAATCTCAGACCCAATTAACATTTCAAGCACAGTAGGATTTTAGGATGTAGCCCCTGTGTTGGACTGTACCAGCTAACTTCTCTGCAAAGTTAGGAGGTCTCAGGTCCTCCAAATGGCATACTGCTTAACTACTCTTTTTTTTTTTCCCCCTTGGCAGTGAGATAGTTGTGTTTAATCAAATATGCTTCTGGAAAGGTCAGGACTGATGTAAGTGAGGTTACTTACCAGTATATACATCTTCAAAATCTGATTCCAAAGCAGGACTTGTTTTGGAAGGAGTCTAAACATATTTGGAACACTTTTCCCTTCATTTTATCCAACAGTTTGTTTCGTAAAAGAGCAATAATATATACATGACCCTTTCATCTTCTTAACTAAGATAATTTGTAGTAGTCACTTTATCAAAAAGTCCTCCTGATATGTGACCATCATTCTGTATCTTTACCTGTCCTTCTGACTCTTGTCCTTGTTGTGTTCTGAAAGCTCTAAATAAGCGCCACAATGTCTGTGGTGGTTTTCATCTAACCAATGAAAAAGGGGTTTTGTGAAAATTATGCAAGCTTTTTCAGAATTTTTATATGTCTACTGGTTGGTGTTGACTCAAAATTGTTTGATCTTTAGAAAAAGTCCTGGTTCCATAAATTCCCTGAAATTTGTAGAAATGCAATGTACATAAGACCTGCAAATTCAGACCCCCGCAAATGACTGTATGCTATAGATCTCAACATATGGCTCGCGTTGGGCGCTTGCGAAATACATCTATCAGCAACAGACAGTTACCTTAAAAGAGATCTGCATCCAGGTAGATGGTTTATAGACTGTCAGGCCACACTGCTGGTTTAGATTTGAGGAATTACTTTGGAAGAACAAGGCGGGTTCTATTTTTGACATTTCAGCAATGAGACCACTTGTACATTATGACCCAATTTGATTTACTGTAAGAAAATAAGAGTGCTGTAATTTGTAAAAGACATTTATTACATGAGTCAAAAAAAGAAAAAAAGGGGAGGGAAGGGGGAGAGAAAGCAGCTTAACGTCTCTGTCCATCCCCATCTGGTTTTATTTTAATCTCACTCTAGTCACATATGAAATTTTGCTTAGCTGTCTTCATTTTCTTAGTCAATCTTGATTAATGGCCTTCAAAGTAAAAATAATTGGCCTGCATCAGGCTTGTTTTATAACTCTTGTTCACAAAGAATGTGAAAGGCTGGAAAATGAGCCTAAACAGAAGGAATGCATTACGTTAGCCTTTGAGAAAGAGCAGTCCTCCAGTTGTGTTTCACTGTGTATTTTTATAACAGGCGCCTCCTTGACTGTCCATGATATTGCAGATATGCAGTGCCAAAAGCTTTTGTATACTTCATCAGGCTGACCATGTCACCTCGCAATCTCCCAGCAGCCGCATGTGCGCAGGCAGAGGGAGGCAGAGCCAGCCCCCGCCGACCAGAGCACCCCGGCAGAGCCAGCCCCCGCCGACCAGAGCACCCCGGCAGAGCCAGCATGGGCTGCGCAACATGGAGCGGGCGCTCCGAGCAGCTGAAGGGGTGTTTTTGTGCAAGTGCTCTCTAATTGCTCCGCTCCTGCTCTTAAACTTCAAGAGAGTTGCCATGCAATTTAGGGAGTGTGGATATCGCTGGAGCACAGAAGAGCAGTCACACATTGATTTTAGCTGGGGCAAATGTGGCCTGTGGCTTTGTAATTACCTTTATTCCCCTCCAGTGAATGCAGTCCTGGTAGAGCAATCCACCAAACTGATTATAAATTTTATATTTTTAAAAATCTTTTACGTTATAAAAGATTGCCTCAATTTATTTTTAAATAAACAGAGTATATTCTCATTTTTAAGGAAAAAAAAATAAACTTTTTCTTTGGCATATAAGGAAAGGACCTGATACGGGAAGTTTGTTCCTGTTGGTACAAGCATTGTTTCTAACTTGCTTTCTTGATGTCAGAAAGTTAGGGAGATTCAGTCTAGTCCTTCCTTTGTGTAATGCACAAAACAGATTATTGTGCTTGCGTGTTTATGGTAAGATTCAGTGTTATGTCCTGCTTACCAAAAAGAAGTCATCTTTCTGTTACACATCTTAGGGGTGAAAATTATTACTTAGATATTAACCAAAGAGAAAGAAAAGTTCTTCATTTAAATTATTTATGTTAGTTTAGGAATATTTGAGCAACTCATGACAGTCCTGTGAAGTTATTATACCATGTACTTATTTCCTTAATTATTATACCATATACTTATTTCCTTGTACAATTTTGAAATAGGAACAGTTTATGCTTTTCCTGATGCTTTTCATGTAACAGCCTCAACATATGAACTGAACTTCCATTAAGCTTCCTAAGATTTGTCTGAAGTATGCATATGATATACTTATGATACTTTTGCCAGATATGGCTGGATCCAAACTTGGTCTGAAGATGAACACTTTTCCCAGAGTAGCTGAGACCAGCTGCTGAGTCCTGTATCTTCTCTTCTCCCAGCAAGGCAAGCCGGGGTTACACAGATGGTATTTTCATGTCAGTGCAGATCAAGCTGAGCATTAACCTCATGGCATGGACCAAAATCCATCTGCAGGGCTGCCTGTATTCGGTGGGAGAGGAATGCATATTTTCTTCTTTTCAGAAAGTGGCATGCAAAATACAGATATCAAAAGATCCCATTCCCTACACTCCAACATTTTCTGCACTGTTCTTTTAAACAGTTAATGATGTATTATAACGCAGACATCTGACCTTCAACGGAACACAGCCCCACCATGACACTCCTCCTCTTTGATGCCTCACCAGCTTTTGGAAAGTTGGTTTTACAGCAGCTCCTGCCAGCTCCAGGGCAGGTAGCCAAGGCTGATGTAAGGTCCATGAAGAGCAGAAAGAAACCCGCCGTGTTCTTCCCCACTACTGAAATGTCTCTGATTCTTCAGCTGCAAAGTCTTCTCAGTCGCTAAAATCTTTTCTTCAAGAGATTTCTGGACCTACCTGAGAACTGAACAGAGGAGTTCTGTATGTTCTGTATGCCTTTGCCAGGCATACACTTGAGAAAATGTCACCAGCTGGAGAAACAATAGTACCAACTCCATAATGTTTAAAGCTTTGAAATTATGGCAGTGCCCTCTTGTTCCATGGACATATTTTTCAAGGATTAATCATTCCCACCATTAAAAGCTTTGGTCTATAACTTGTTCAGCTTTGGCTTGGGCTACATTATGCCATTGTTCCATTCGACAGCTACAGGATGTGTGTACTACATTAACCTTCTGCGGCAAGCTCTTATGGCAGCTGTATATTTCACACGGGAGAGATGAGAAGCTGCAAACCTAAGACAGGTACTGTCCATCTTACAGCGACAGTCTGTGTAATTGATCCCTTCCTTGTACTCCATTTAGTTTTCTTAGGGTCCACCATGGTACCTCCTCTGTTCATTCTTTGTCTTGGAAAGACTTGGCCACCAGATACCACTGTGTTTGTGGATGACATTGTGGTTGACGATTTCGCTAGTGCCCAAGTATTACCTTTAAATCTTATGGGCATAGGAAATGGACTGAGCTCAAACAGCACAACATTGTGCGAATGGCACAATACTGGCTTTACTGACCCAGACTCTTAATGCTAAATGTCAGTGGAAATCTGTCAGGTACACGTCCCATCTTGTTGTATCAAAGCAATAAGAATAATAAATATATTGATAGCGGTGGTTAGATTAGAGAGGAAAACCTAGAGAGCGCTGGTCTAGTTTGACTCCTGCTTATATCCATTTGCTCATATTACTCTTTCTTTTCATGATCCACTTCAGCCCCCTGTTTTGCCATAAATTTCAAAAAAGTAGGCTCTTTGGGGTAGCCTTTCCATAAGTTACCTTTAAAAATTGCTGAAGTCCTAAGACTGAAAGAAAGGTTTTCATCTCATCTGGAAATAAATGATATTTCTTTTTTTAGAACTAGTTTGTTTGCTTTGTGGAAATAAGCTATTTTTGGTATTGTTTGCTTCCAGTTGACTTGAGATGAAATTTTTCTTTTGGATTACTTGTTTCCATTTGACCAGCAACTCTCCCAGTCAATTATTTGCCTAGTTCAATCTGTGACTGCCTATGTGAAGCTATCTGAGTTTTCTGTTACAATGCTCTTATATGGTAGTGGAAAATGACTGAAACCATCATTGCATTATCTTATAAATCAGTGGTACATTATGTCTTATACTGTGTGCAGAAGGTGTTACCTTCTAGAAAAGTTACCCTAGACAAGGGTAGCAGATATCCATAGGTATGGTATGGCTTTCATATGCAAAGAGACTAAACAGCCTGACTTTTCAGCTTAAAAGAAAAAACGTTCTGAGGATATGAGAGAGGTACATGAAGTCATGGATGCTTCAGAGAATGTAAATAGGAAGCTCACTGTTTCTCACAACAGAAGAATGAGGGGAATCCAGTGGTGCTATTAAGCAACAGGTTTAAAAGAAAAGGAAATATTTCTTCTATACCAGCCACAATATCGTTTTGTAACACTATGCTCGGAGGCCAAAGTTTGAAGAGGATCAGTAAGAAATTAGACTTTCCCGTGGTTTGATCAGTTTGAAACAAAATTGAAAGAACTGTCAAAGGGAGATGGGCAGCTCTCCCCTGCTGCTGCTGCTGCTGCTTCCCCCCAGCTGGTTTGGCTTCACGAGCAGGACCTGGCTGGGCGCTGTTGGTCCAGCCGGCTGGCCAGGACACGTGCTGGTCCTGCCTGGCCAGGGACATGTGCTGCCCTCAGACACTGGGCAGCCCAACACCAGCAGCCTGCTTTTCAGATGACAGAGAGGCAAACCAGCGACTTGGTGATGCATGTGTGGCTGCATGCTGTGCAGAAACGCTTTACACGTGAATGGTGAGTACAAGTGCGTCATAAGTTTTGAAGTAACAAGGGAATAGAAATACCAGAGAAAAGTAGCATGTTGCTTGCTATGTTTGCACAATGTTTGCCTGAAGATGCAAAATAAATATCTAATTATTGGCATGGGAAAGGAGGAATCGCCATGCACAATCTCTGTGAGAGTGCTCAAAGGCTATCCCACTTCTTTATTTTTATTCTTTGAATGAAAGCTTCCCAGAAAAGGCTATCTGAAGGGAGCTGGTACATAATGAGGAATGCTGAGACTCATATGCATATTTTCATATAACATTTTCACAATTCCAATGTGGTACATGAACCTGTGATAGAAGTGGGCAGCAGAACAGTGAGAATGTGGCCATTGTGTATTTTATAGTTTATAAATTAATTTTGTTTCTTTTTTCCTTTTTTTTTCCATTCTAATTGGCATATCTTCCTTTCTGGAAATTGATTTTTCAGTTCAAAGCAGCATTCAAAGGAAAACGAAAGAAGAAACTGAAGACATTTTGAACCCATTTACATACTTCTAAAGAATTAATCCACTTTTTCAGAGAAAATGAGAGACAAGTATTTACATTAACTTACCTCAAAAGAAGCTGTGAAAAAATTAACACTTTCATCCAATTTTACTTATGCCAACATTTCTTTTTTTGCTGTAAGAAGTCAACACTTTTTTTACCTCTGTCTTATAGGATATACATATCCAGAATTCGCAGGTAATTGCATGAGGTATGTAGGTATGTACTTAGTATACTTGCAGCTGCTTGACTTAGGAGTTGGCCTTGCCTTGCTCTTTGACCACAAGAAACTTTTGAATTATTAAAACCCAAGGATTTCAGTTTTGCAGTGCTGATATACTTACCTACGTGTGAGCAATGGATTTTATGTAAACACTGTAATGTTGCCAAACAGCCTGTGACATGCAGTCACTTCTAGTTCATTTAAGGTTTAGAAAAGAAGTCTCCTTCATGCTAACAGTAGATCATTCACCTCATATAATTTAAAATGTTATTATTGCAGCTCGTGCTGTTGTTGGTATAAAATGTCATAATATGATGCTCACTTTGGATGTGGGAACGGATATTAATCTGAAACTGCTTCTGTTGGTTGCTCAGGCTGAACCCTACCATGTGAAAATGCATTTGTTTGTTTGTCTAAAAAGATTTAGGATTGCACATCATCTTTATCCATGGTAAACATTTTGTTATATACAGTATACTAATTATTGTTGAACTGAAGTATTTTTCTAGCCCCAGTGGCATAATGGAAATTATACTTCGAACTGCATAATATTCTTGGAAAGGGAATATAGACTTAGCAAAGAACATCATCATTTTGCTATAATGATAACATACCTATTTACATAATGATAATGTACATATTTACTGCCAAGCATGTTTGTTCTGCATTAGTGTTCGTAGTGTAGCAGGGAGAATTGCAAAATGGAACTTCGATTTGTGCCTGGTGGCTGCTGTCTTGCAGGGGAGTGAAGAAGGGGGAGCAGGCGATGGGGTGTTTCTGAAACAAAAAGGAGTAACGCTATGTGCTAGGCTTGCATTGTGTACGAGATCAGATCTGCACATGCCCATTTGCTTTCCTTTCTTCTTTTTTCTCAGGGACCTTGTCTGTTAAGTAAGTGAAAATCCTTTGTGAGATTCCTGGCAGCAGGCATCAAAAAGATGCTAAAATTCTATGTTAGCTGCGTGCTCTCTCTTTGAACACATTCTTAAGTAATGCCACTGTTGGAATCATTTAATCTGAGAGATGGGAAAAAAAAAAATCTACATTTTTGGTTTCATTACAAAACCTGTAAATCTCTGTATTCCTGCTAAAGAAGCGGGAAATCTTACACTTGGAGGAAACAGAAAAAAAAAAAGTTAGAAGACACTGTTTGGTGAGCTGTCATATGTTTTCTGAACTTTTTGTAATAGGAAGAAGTCTCTAAAGAGCCCTTTTCTTCACTCCTCTAACAAAGGCATGTCCCAGTTTATTAAAAAATCATACACAACAATGCTGCCTGCCAGGTTTTATAGCCCTAATGAAAATTTGGTCCAGAACACAAAAAATATCTGGAAAAATGCCTGAAATTTCCCTGTCGCAGATGTTTCAACAGAAGGTGCTTGCATGCCATTCGTTAATATAACGCCATACGGGACTCGGTATGACCACTGCAATAACCAGTAAGTAACACACGCAGTGTGCGCATCACTGCGCCAAATTTTCCGTCTGTTGTGTGGGGCTTGTATCCTGTGGATTGAGACGTACCTTGATGAAACTGTATTGTCATTGAATGATAATATTTGTGGATCACTCTGCTAGAAAACATCCTATCAAGAATGTGGGAGGTCTGTGTAAAGAGTCGGTGCAGCTCATTGGCATTGCAGTCAGTTAGGAAGGATGGGAATGTTAGTATTTATGCCCCTTTTTTAGCCTATCTTTCAGATGCCAATTTACAGGAGCAGCACTCCAGATATTAAAGCACTTTCTCTTTGAGAGAGGCTGTTGAATTTTAATCTCAGGCATTATGTAATTAAAAGGGGCATGTGAAATACAGTAATTATCAATACAGTGGAAAAAATTACACAGACATAACATTCTTCTGGGATAATTATTTTTTATTTCATAAGTTTAAAATAGGAATGGACTGAAAAGGAAAAAGGAAAAAAAAATCCTGAAGTACACTGTACTCCATCAGCTCCAGTTTTGTCTCCTGAAAGGCAGAGAAGCACCTAAATAACCGATACAAAAATTTCCCTCTGCACACAGATGAATATTGTCTTCTGCTCTTGGGAGGGAAGCTGTGGAGTATACTGCTTTGATTTGCGTATGTCTGAGGGAGGTGGTGTGACTTTTCCTACTAGTAGAAGTGGGAGTTGTGTGTACAAATCATCCATGCTGTGGTGAGGATGTACTTGAGTGCTTCTCATGGACCAAACCGACACCCTTAAAAACACTTCTGCAAGAGTTAAATCTGCTAATGACAAGGGTTTTGAAAGGCTTTTATGATTTTTCATATTCTTCCTCTCTGTTCAACAGTAGGATTTCCTGGACAGTTTGCCGTCTCTTTTGTGCAACAATGACAAAAGCAGGAAAAAGTGCTGAGTCTGACTCGCCTAGAATTTGAGTTTGGGTTCAAGGTTGAGTAAGGGCTGAGATTCAACAGAAATAAGGCTTTTCCCAGGCAATCATAAAGGTACCATCAGGTTTTATTAACCATGTTTCTAGGAGATTTCATTCACTTCTGAAATGAATCTGGAAAATCTTTATGGGTTTGACACAGAAGAAAAATCACTGAAACAAATTCAGAGCCTGGGTTATTCAGAGGACTTGAGTTTACACTTCATATGAAAGGCAGGGCTTTGCTCTGTAGCGGTCCTACTAAAGTAATATCCCACTCCAGTAAATCCAGTTAGCCTATTTATGTTCTTTCACTTCCTTTATTTTAAGTGTCACTTCTTTTCTAAGACAGAACTAAATATAGATGTTTCTAAGAACATGTAAACCATCATGAGTAGGAGTTGAAGTGATATCTCCAGACAAATGGAGATCACTATATCATAATAAAGATTGTACATTTTGTTTGCTAAGCACTGTTTACAGGACAGTGCTACTGTTTTTTTCATTTTGTTTTATATGTGCTTTCATATATAACTTTTCATTCATAATTCAGACCTTAGACCTTCAGATTAGGTCTCTGCCAGTGGGCTTTCATGACATTATGGATTCAGGAGAATGCCCAGGACATTCCTATTCAGGAGAGCAATCTATCTTTAACTGTCCCATAGCCAAGTTCACAGTCAGGTTTGCTGCTGCTGCCAGGGAAGGAAGAGTTGGGGTGCATCCGGTTTTGGCTCCTCGCAGAGTTGTCAGCTGCCCCTGCTGTGATCTCGGCAGCAGAAAGGACCGGGCAGCCCAACTCTCTGATGCTGGTCTCCATCTCAGTTCGACTCCTTTGAACCATTCTTCCTGTGACAGGAGTGCCCCGACCCTTCTCAAGTTTGTGCCGTGCCAATGTTGAAAGACCTTGAGTCTGCTCTGCCATCAAAGACAAGGTTTTTAGAGTTTAGGCATATCAAATGCCCAGAGCATTCCTGGGACTCCTGCATGAAAATTACATAAAAGCCAACACAATCTCATCACGTGGACAGTTTGCCTAATGTCATCTCAGAAACAGTGGGCAAGTAAGGCACAGAGAACTGCCTCTAAAGCCTTTGCAAACTGAACCTCGAGAAACTTGCAAACAAAATGTAATTGTATGAATGGAAAAAATATAATTATACAACCTTTCCTTTTATCTGGGAAGAGATCAGCATTATTAGAATGGATTAACTACAGTAAGTCAATGGTATCTGTTGGCTGTACCATCATTATTATCTATTTTTCCTGGATATAGAACAGCTAGAATTTGAAAATCAAATTTCCCTGCACTGTATAAACTTTTTCTGGAAGTTAAAGTAAATGGTTATTACAGAATTGCTCTGAGGGAAAAGAAAAGTATGGGGAGGTGGAGCAGGAGGAGGAAAAGAGAAGAAACAAGAATAGGAAGCACCTTGATTAATGCCCACCAGGCTGAATCATGCTGCGAGGGTTGTGTTCTAGCCTGGTGTCTCAGAAAAGACGTATGCTGGTTTTTCCTCTAAGCATGTATTTATTTTTAATTTGTCTTGCCTTTTGTAAGATTTCTTTTTGCTTTTGTAAGCACACACCTGCTCTATTTTCTGACTGGCTTCAGCAGGCAGACTCCTTTTTATATTGCCTCTGGAAGTACATCATTTTCTTTAGGTGTTTTAATGAACTTGGACAGCATTAAGGTATCAGAGAAATAAGAGCTGGAAATGACACCCCTCCCCCATGTAATTCCTTGCCAAGCAGGATGATATCCCTACCCAAAGCTGTGGAGCTGCTAAAGGCGTCCTCAGTTTCCAACACTGTTTACAACTAAAGTGTTCAAGGACCTGGGAATGATCCTTATGGGATTGAGTCCCCTTTGTGGCAGAATACGTACACCACAAAGTGATAAATCTGGCAGCTACAACAGTGGGAAAGAGCTGTTGCAGGAGCCCTACCTGACCTGGCTGTTTGCACAGGAGTGTAAGTGCAAGGGCAGAGCCGTACCCAGGATGCCCTTGCTCTGTGGGGGCTGGCAGCTACTGTAGATCCCCTCGTGGATGCACTTTGGAGGATCACTCCGAATCTGTTGGATGAGAGAAGGCAAGCCTGGGGGGTTTTCCCATTGCTCTTTCATCCTTTCCTTCCTTCTGCCGTGGCTGGTCTCTGTGGTGTGACCCATCAGGAGAAGGCAAACAAGCAAAATCATCACATAAAGTATGACATTTCTGGGCTGGCTGAGAAAAAGAGGACCCAGTCACCTCCCAAAGAAGCTTGACCTTGCAAGATTTCCAGCAAAATCTTTCTGTGAGCAGAGGTGTTAAGGTCACACACCACACCAAGGTCCTTGCTCTCTTTTCACGTACAGGTTACAGAGCTTGAGAACATTTGATTTGTTGATTGCTTTTCTCTTTGGAATTAATTTTCCTCCCAGCATCTCTTCTGCTTATTTTCATTTTTTGATTATCATACACAACTTTTAATTGTGATAAGGTAGTCCAGTTCTCAAGGTGTTCCTTACTGTACCTAGTTAGGCTATGCTTTTTCTGGGGGAGTGAGTCTCCGAAATCCCCTGTGCATTTCTTTAGAACCTGTGTACTGCTGGTATGTAGATCTGCTTGGCTGTTTCTCATTAGCATCACCATAAGTGGGATCTTTTGCACAAACTTGGTGTGCATTTGTGCGTGTGTGAGAGAGCAAGACAAGGAGAGAGGAAGGGGGGATTGGTTTCGTTTATTAACCCTGAGGTTGCCATTAGATTTACAAAGTCAGAGGCCAGCCGTGTTACTCTTAATCAACAAAACACAAATATTTACTCTGTGGCAGCAATTTTCTCAAATGCACTGCTCTGTGGCAAAGTCCCTATGAGTCATTTTGACACATCATAATTCATTTGCTGAAAGACCATTTTGTATATGAGAACCACCATATACATGCTGCAAATTTCCAGTTTTATAGGACACTCATCTTCAAGAGCATATAAAGTATCTCATCCATCTCTTTGCTAGTGCAAGACTGTTCCTTTTAGGGTAATAAATAGTGTCCTGTACATTTCTACAGCATTCAAGATATGACGCTTTCACTATTTATTTTGAAACTGGAGATGAGAACATTTATAGATTTTTATTCTGTTTCATCTACCCTGCACTCAAAAATGTCAACAAAGAATTTTTTTTCTGTCTGTATTTTACCTACTTCATTCTCTGCACCCAAAAAAATTTTTTTTAGAACATCACATCATAGCTCAGAACTTCCATCTGCAAGAATGTCTTATTTTTCTTTGTACAGGTGGCCAACATTTCTAATTTAGTTCCAGCCAAACTAAACATCTGAAGCTGTTATTCTTGCAAAATAATCTTGAATGCAAAGGGTTTACTTTTTGGACAAGAAATGACTGGCAAGGAAACTGGAGAGCAAAAATAAAATTGATTTTACCTTGTCAAACCACCAAAAACATTCTAGATTGGTACTGCTCATCCTTGTTTTGATTCTGCACATGGCAGTGGTAAAATCCTATTGGTATTGGTTATTATAAAATGCCCTTATGGAACAAGCAGATCTTTCAGACTAGCTGATAATTATGTCATAACAAATCATGTAATCAATTGCCATTAGCCTCTGTGTATTTTCCTTCCATTAGCTCATTTTATATAATTTTTATTTCATAACTTCAGAGCATCTTACTCCAGGCAGAAACTATCTGGGAACCACAGTATTACTTATGTGCTGTAGATCCAAGACCTTGGAGAGCATAATTTTTAAGCCATATTCCTGAAATCCTCTTGAAATATCTCCTTTATTGCTCAAATCCTGGTATTAAAAGATTGGTAACTGAAATGTAAGTATGAGAAAGCATGAGGGAAGAAGCAATGGAAAAATGAACCCTTTGAATACAGTGTATATGTATGCATAAGGTAGAAATATAAACAATTTCTGGTCCATAGGATAGTAAACAAGGATAGTAAAAATAGTGTTTAAGAACAAGAAAAGTTTTGGAAGTTGTATGCACTGTCCTAACAGTCAAGAGTTTTTATTTGCAGTTTTCCAGATGATATTGCCTACCTGATCTAGCAGTATTTACATTATCCCCTGCCTATTTCAGGGCTGGAAGGGAGCAGATCTAAACTTCTCTGTTCATTTGGCTTTTCAAACATATGGTAATACAGCATGTACAACTGCACAACATATTTACCCCATCTGTATATTGTATTCCAACTTGCTGGCTAACAAATGATATATACTACATACCATTTCAGAGTTAAAAAAGAATAAGAAAATTACACTTGTTAAAGAAATTTGTGCACAATATTAAGGCTCACCTGTTAGTATTTCTGGATCTAGCGTAAGGCTGTACAGCTATGTAAGCAACTCAAACATTTTAAAAAGTTTAATACTGTTTGATTGATGGAGCTATAACTTAGCTAGCCTTCATTCATTTGGAAAAGTTACTCTTCACTAACAAGAGCAGTTGATTTTGCATGTATTTCCTAGAGATGTGAGTTATGTTCCACTGGAAAGAAACCTTAAGGCTATCAAGTCCAAGGCCTTTGTGTTGCAAGCCACCAATGGACCATATGAGCAAGTCTTCTCTGTACTTTTCTTATTCACCTTCCTGAGGTAGCCATGCACCAACTTACCAGAGATCTTTCCAGTATATATGCATTAACACTTCCCCTGCTGAAAACAGGATAATGTCCTCATACCACATTTGCCTCTTTTTTTTTTGTTGTTGCTTTTCTTCAGTATCATCTTGTTAGCTCGTAGTCATCCTGTGACTGTCTGACACCACCAAGTCCACCTCTTCTGTCACCTCCTGACAATGACTTTACATGTTCTAGCAAGCTGTCATCAGAAGCAGATGAGCTGCTGTGGACTCCAGGTCAAACCTATAGGATTCAAACCTGTGCAAACATGTCAGTTGTTGCTATGTGCATACCTTCTTCCACCCAGCATCAGAGCTCACTGACCTTACCCCACCATTTAGCTCTGTGTTTGTGTCCTAAAGGAGCACTAAATGAGACACCATGAAACATCATCTCTGCCCTCATATAAAAATGGAGGCTGAGCCTTTCTTGAAGAGGTGGACAAGGTGTGCTTCGCTTACTCCTGAGGAGTGCTGTACCATAAATGACAATGTTTACCAGTGGAAACCAGCCACCCAGCACTGGCAGTGTCCCAAACTGTTCCTACTCCAACCAGCCACACGCCTTACTTGTCACTGACGGATTCGCAGTGTGTGTGCGGTGGATGACTAGTGGTGGCTTTGTGTTGCCAGGGCATGATGCCACAGAGCTGCATTTCCCCTCCGCATGGTCTCCATTTGCCTTTTTCCGCATGATTATCACCCATCTGTTGCCCTCTGCCACGTGTGGGAGGGCAGCAGATGGGCCAGGAAACTGGAACACAGGAAAGCAAGTTCTTCGGAGAGGGAAGGAGAGAAAGCATAAGGTCAGAAGAGGGATCCTCAGACTAGCTCCAGGCAAAGGCGCGCTCCATGAGTGGATAAATCACCATCCATGGAAACCCCAGAAAGAGCAATTAGGCAAAAAGGACAACATTTTTACTGGCTGGAAAGAATTAGGAAGTTCTGTTTGAAGCTGTCAGTCTGATTATTTATTCTTCCTGAAAGACAAAGAAAAGACTTTCTCTTACTAAACCATGATTTTATACAAAACAATCAGGCAAGGGATTAGTGCCTTTTGCTTCTCACCTGCAGAACCATCAGTTTCACTCAGTTTGTTGACTTACTTGTAAGGACTATGGTATTTATTTACCTACATAATACATCATTGCAAACCCATAGCGTAAGACATATGTAAAAAACACAGCTATTTCTCTGTATCTCTTCCAGTCTCCAGCTGTTGCTCTTTAGCTTAGAGGCTACATAATGTGGGGCAGAAACCAAGGTGATCTCTACAAAGCCATCACAGTACCCTCAGCATTTGGAGTCTCTCTAATAGATTGGTAAGGAAAATAACAGAGTCAAAGTAAGTGTTTCCTAACTAATGCTGTCCTCACCTGCAGGAAAAGATCAATAACGTTTCATAAATGCATGTTACCAATGTAATGGAGATCCTATGTGTAGTAACCAAGCCATGATTCTTCAGCAGTAATCCTGCTGGGTCCTCATCCTCAGATGCTTGTTGACATTCCCATTGCTCATAAGCACCCTCTTTAAAAAGAGTGTAGACTTTCTCTTTTTATTTATTTATTTTTAACTGACAATATCAAGAATTACTTTGAAGCAATTGATGTTTTTAGCAGGGGCAGCTTGTGAATCTGTATCCCTTTTATTTGTAGTTGTCAGTGTCATTCCATTTGATTCCAGTGAGAAATTAAAGTTTATGCTCTGAAATCTGTTGATGTTAGATGCTGACTAAATGAATATTTCAATGTCCCTCCAGTATCAGGTAGAAATAATGTATGCAACTCCCATATCCCCTCAGAAAGGAGTCTCATGAAGTTTTTCTCTGAGAATATGCAAACACTGTGCTCATCTTTGCCTTCACCTCTTTCACTTGCCCATCCAAAATGCAGATAGGGGTGCAAAAAACTTGTGGCTTTGAACAGTATTTGTGAGTTTTCTTCCTAATTATCATGATTTCCCAAATACCAGGGGTTCTGATACTCTGTGGAGCTGAGCATCACTGAGTTGTGAAGAGCTGAGTACTCAGCAAGTACTCAGCGCATATGCAGCATTTCAGAGAATCAAGTCCTCACTCAAAAGAAAGTAAATGTAAGGGGAATTTTGAATTATATTGGAAGGGAACTTAAGATACAGGTGGTAGGAATCTAATGAGGAAAAAAAAGTAGTTTTCAATGGAAGAGAAGCAGCCACAATTTTAATATGTTTGGAAGCATCCAATTAAAATTAGTGATATTTTCTTGAATGGCTGCATATGTGTGTGTATGGTAGTTGTAATTAACATTGATTAATGCCTAACACTTACTTGTGACTAAGGGCTGAGGATGCGAGGCCTTCAGCATTGCACAGGATCATGCATCTTCAGGTGCAAATGAACTGCATGCTACCTTCAAATAACGTCGGGTGCTAATTTCAAAGTTTGCCCTGATTTACTCCTACAAGAGGCTTAGCAACAAGCTTTGTTCCTTCATGATTAGCAGTAAACATAGCAAAGCAACACTGAGCTATGGCAGAGCTCTCTGTGTGTGCCACTGCTCTGGGTGATTTGGGGAGAGGGGAACAAAGGGGAGGTCCTACATGCAAGAGTAGAGTCTCATCTTTCACACCCTGAATCTGGCAGAACAGGACCTTGAACTTGGGTCTTCCTTGTTCACGGCTGGTGGAAAACCAGCCCTTCACCTCCTCCCAGAAAGCCCAGGTAGGAGCCAAAAAGAACATTTTGAGTGAGATGTTGTTACCAAATGTGTTGGCATTGGACATGGAGGCTCCAGGCATAAGAGGTGGAGAAAGACATGAAGCAAATACTAGCAGTCAACTGGGCAGGGGGCCCCATTTCTGGTCTGGGGTCACTACAACTTGTTGACACAAGCCGTTTTTATAATGTTTTTGAAAAGTTTATTTTTTCCTCACCATGTTCCACTGCAAAAAAAAAACTATTTTGAAACTCTGAAGGCTGTGAGAAAGTGGAACTGCTGTCCTCTGCTCAGCTCCTTGAGTGATTTCTGGATCACATAGAAAGTCTGCCATGCTTCAGGCCATCTCACCACGCAAGCCTCTGCGGTAACAAGAAAGCGCCCTGTCTCTAATCAGTGCTATGATGCAAAAGAGAAATCTCTGGCTCCTTCCCATGCTCTGTAGTTAATAGAAATCTGTTCAGATGTTTGAATTTCCATGCAAATAACCCCCTCAGCTGCAATAGTCAAAAAAGTGGAAAATACAGGAGACTCTTTGGAGAGTTAACACCCAGGCCCTGTGAACATGAAGATGATTATTTTCCTCTACAAGGCTTTTTCACATGTGATAAGCTTGGCATGTTGCCTTGGTTAAGTGTCAAGCCCTGAATGTTTTTGTTTTTGCCCTGGTGGTCCTGAGGAGTTACTGGAATACTTGTTGGACCTGTTTTATATCACTGTGTGCACTGACAGTGACATTGAGAAGAAACAGGTAGAGGAGTGGAAAGGGGATCTGGATTTTCTCTTGTTCAATTCTGATAGCAGTCTCCCTGTCTGCCCAGGCAGCCCTACAGCTTCCTTCAGTCTTTCTTTGGCTCCTTGACTGTGCTTTCTGCATTATTACATTGTAATCTCTTCTTGCCTTTTTTCCCCCTCTTGCTCCCAAGGGAGAGTTGTCAAAACTCCTTATCTGTTGATGAATGAAAGGAATTTTTGTCTCCACTGCCTGGAACTGGTTAATGCAATTCTGGACAATACCGCTGGGTCACTGAGTCAAGCGAACAGCAGAAGTTTAAATACATAGAAAGATTTTGTTTGGTGCCAGTTTGTATCGTCATCTGCAGATATTTTCTGCCATGCAAGGAAGTGAAAAAGACAAGACTGAAGACAGTTGTAAGGAGTTTCTAGAGTTGGAGAATAAACATTACCAAATTCTGCAACTTAAACGTTGGCAGTGAGAATCCGAAAAGAGACGCTTTAACATTTGCACGAAAAAGCATTTTCATTCTGTTGTTGGAACACTTTTTCTCATTATTGTTCATTAGAGTTTGATGCTAATCACATTGTTGTGTGTCTGGTGTGAGAAATGGTACTTCTGGCCAAATCTGCTTATCTGAGTAAAGACAATAGACATTGTCCATGAATACAAGACTGATTAACAGCTATGTCCTTTGGCAGTGGCCCAATTCTATAAGGTCCCGTGAGTTCAACATCCATTGAAATGACACCTTGCAGAACTGAAATTTAAAGGAATCAGGAAATACTTAAAAACTCTGAAACCTAAAGCCCAAGTTCATTTCTATTTTCAACAATTTTTTGTGAGTTATGGTGCTGAGAACAGTCTTGATCCTGCCTTTGTTGAAGTCAGTGGGAAATGTGCTGTTGACTTCTGGGAGCACGAAGCCAGGCTTTACCTGTTTGCTATAGATGCAGCTCTGCTGCCTCCTGATCTTGGACTGACAGCTCTGTTTGGGACAGAAAAATCTTTGTTTGAAGAACTAGATAAAATACATGTGTCTATGACTCCATAGTTCACTGCTGTATCCGTTATTAATAACGATTACTCATAGATTCTTGTGTTGATAACACTTCCATATGACCATATGTAGTCATAGAAAAAATTCATGTATTTGTGCAGGAATGTGCATTACCCCAAGTAGAAGCTTCTCCCCAGTACTTGCACGAACAAAGCTCTGCCTGAATAAACACTCATGAACAACAGACAACCGGAGAGCAAGAATTCCTTTGAATGGAAAGTCTTGGCTTGGATCTTGAGCCAGACTTCTGGAAGCCAACAGGAGTCATCCCATAGATTGCAATGAGCTTTGTATCATGCCCTTTATTCATAGCAGTGTTTGCAAATCATCTTTTGCAGTATTCACCCAGCTGAAATCATACTGCAAGCATATTCATATGGTATATTCACATAAATATGTGCTGTGATTCATAAACAAATTACATTTGCATCTGTCGACTATGGCTGGGGAAACGACAATAAAGAAAATAACAAAACAGAGAGGAAAGGGAGAAAAAAGTGACTATTGTGTGACACTGAAAGGAAGAAACTCAACTACATTTCTTTATCATCTCAGGTATCAGGTAGCAAAAGACTAAAAAGTTCCCTTAGGCCTTTCAAGAGAGTTCTACGCAGAACAAACTAATTCCTGTAGACTAAAAATGACATTGTTTATTTCAGACCATCTCAGCAAAATGTGTCTACAGTAACTCTTGCACTTCCAATCCCATCTTGGCTTTTCCAGAATGTCCTTTTTATACATCTGAACTTCAGCTTGATAAACCAATACGAATGAGAGCAGGATCCAACCCCAAATTTAAGGTTCTCCGATGCCAGTTGTTGCATTGCAGTAAAAAATTGCTCATGAAGAAAAAGAAAATGCTTTCTTTGGTGTGTGTATGCACATGTATGCACACACTCTGGAAAGGCCAATTTTAGCTTGCAGACAAGAATTTTTACTTCTGTTGCCTTGGGAGAGTGTCAGTATTTGTTTTTATTAATCCTCTTTGTAACACTTTCTTCTTAGCCGAGAAAATGACCTCTCAGCTGATTCTGCCACCACTGGTTTATGAAAAAGTGGCAGTAGATGTGATTAAACACGTACTAAATCATCCTTCTAGGTATGCCAGGGCTTGTAGGGAACCAAGCAAGATCCTTGTCATCCACCCACCCAGGCGGAGTATGTCAGTGCAATCCACTGAGCTGGCTTATGTGCATTGTTGTAATGTTGTTTCTTCCCAAGCCATGAGCCGGGCTTTGAAATGTATTACATATTTTTCCGTGTTCTTATTCTGAATCCTGTCCCCTCTGTACAGAATATCTATAAAAGCAGGAATCAGCATTCTCAAAGCAGGCTAATTATTTTGGATGCCCAATTAAAGACAAATTAAATGGACCTGATTTTCAGAAGGTGTTGAAACACGGCAAGTCAGGACGTATTAAGACATCTCGGTTTAGATTTCCAAAACCAGTCTTCATTTCTGAAAATTATATTCCAGATTTATATAAGCCTTTGGCCATAAGGACAGAAGAAGCCTTCACCGTAATATGGATTCTCACAACGCAGTCAGAATCTGTGTGAAACCTCATGGCGCCTGTCTTTGGTTTAAGAAATAAATGAGTTAATCATAAAAGCACATATCTAGGGAGTTTCAAAGTATAGAATTGTGCAGGCTTTGTACAGCTGGGCACTCATAATCAGTTATAGCACAAAAAGCAGAAAGGTCCTTATTACTTTCCATATAATTTTTTATTTCTCTCCAAATATCAATGCTATATTGACTGTTAATCTGAAAAACCTCATTTAATGTCAGCTTGCTCACAGTTATGAAAATTCAGGTAATGTATTCCTGCTACTAATTGTATTTGAGAAAGTGTTATTAATTTCATATATCAAGTTCGTAGTGGCCATCTGTTCCCTCCGAACTGCTGCGTCTCCCTCCATCTGCCCTGTTTTTCTTCTGCTAATCGGGTGGCAAGGGCTCAGATGATTGGGAAGTTTCACTCTGACTTTTGATTTGTCACTCATCATCAAGCCAGCTGTGCATTTTTAAACAGACTCTTGCAACGGGTGGTGCTGAATTTAAATCTTACTGTCTGATTTTTTTTAAATAAAACTTTTTTTGATATAAAAAAATCAAAAAGAAGACAGATTGTATTTTCTACAGTGTAAAATGTGCTTTGCTGCCACTAATTTGGCTGCATCTGTACTCTCATGAATATAGATGAAGGTACATGTCCAGGATATTATTAGGGACTGTGGAGAGTGGGGAAGAATTTCAAGTGTGGTAAGACACCATAAGTTTCTAGCGCTCAGAGTAGTGAGCAAGCACATGTGAAGCTTCTGGCTTCATCTGACACTAGATTGAAGTTATGATGTTAGTGCAGACCTTTAAGAACAGACGTGAATAGTAGTAAATGTTCACATGTCTAAGTGGGGTAAATGATTAAAGAAAGATAGAATGGCCTTTAAAAGCTTTTCCCTCCTTTCTTCCCTGGGAATCGAGCCACAAAAATTAAGGGTTACTGGTGATCACTGAAAAACTTACAGGATTTATGTTTCCCGTTGCTGTGAAATTCCCATTTCTCTGTCATAAGAATGTGGGAATTATCAGAGAGGAGCAGGCTTTGAAGTCCTTGTGGACCCCAAAATCACAGAATACTCCAAGCACTCCACCTCAGGGGGTGGCCCGTAGCAGATGTTGGGAACAGGGAGAGCTGAAGAACATCAGAGCAGTCAGACACGACCCAGTCTGTGCTCAGGAAGGTCCCTTTATAATTTCTGGTAGTAAAAGGGTGGTCAAAATTCTCAAACAATAGTTTTATCTCCTTTGCAAAATCCACATTGTCCTAAGCTATAATGATTCTAGATATTTCTGTTATCCATGCAAATGCTCAATTCCTTTTGACTGTTGTTGAAACAATTTAAACCTCAAGTGAAAGATTAAATATTTATGCCTGGTACAGAGGGGATATTGCAAGAAACGATTGGATGAAATTAAAGCAGAGGAACTTCAAGCTGTACAAGAAGAGGAAATTCCCAGACAATGAGATGTATTAAACAATGGAATAAAATTGTAAGGGATATTATGGAAGCCTCACCACTTGGCCCCTTTGAAACAAGGGCTGACAAAACAGCCGAAAACATGTAGCAGTGGAACTGAGGTGAACTGGACAGATTATCAGGCTCCTTCTGTGTCAATTTTCTATTGTTCTGAGATCTGATTTATGAAACCCAGACAGCACAAGGACATTTGCAAGTAGAAATACATCATAGTACCTGAAGCACGTGATACTGTTTTACAACTCGGAGGTGAAGTTTGATGGTTTCTCTTTGCAGGGGTTCATGAGAACATTTCCTCTGCTCTGTATTTATGAGAGGTCTGAAATAAAGCTTACATGTGGGATCCTGTTTGTGTTAGGCAGAGACAAAAAAGAGAGACTTGCCAAATCTGCCACCTATTCTTTGCAGTGTATTCTCCACAGAGACATGCTTACCTCGGAGGTTTGGGGCAGTTCTCTACAGGAATAGGAACATTTTCTGTACTGAAAAGTATTTCTGTCAAAGCCACTTCTGCATAAAAGTACATACAATGTTATATGTATCTATTGCAATATTAAAAATATTTCAGTTTTGTTTGATTTTCCCATTTGAACAGTCCCAGAGCTCTGATAAAATTTAATCAAAATTGTCATGTTTCACCTGATTCTTAGCCGCTGCCAAGAAATACCACAAATATTACCTGATCCTGTTGTGAAAATGTAAGTACAGGCCAACCTGCTCTGAAGTTCTGAGAATCTAATCAAACGTCTCACTTAACTTGGTAGCACAATCCAATAACTAACCAGTTGTTCCTGGTTTCTATGGGTGGGAGCAGAAGGGGGCGGAAGCAGGAGGACTGTCACAATGTCCTCTGCCTGACAATATTACCATGATTTTTGCAACCCTGCATGCATTCTTTCATCTAATTTTATTCGCAGCAAATACGATTTTTGTACATGATTATAATGCATTGTATTCACAGGTCACAGCATTTGTATGTGCAGGTGACCAGCTAAACATGTGGTTCATCATTTCCAGGTAGACTTGATACAGTTGTAGGTGTAACTGTGGTAACTGTGTGCCGCTTTTGGGAACTTTACCAAAGATATGTACCCAAATACTAGATTGACTGTGTGGGGTGAATCACCAATTAATTAAAAAATGAACCTAGTTACAGTCCAAGCTTTGCAAGTTAGCAAAAACTCCTTTTGGATTTCAACTCTTGCAAAAAGGGCCCAGTTAGCTAAAACTGAAACTTGACTCTCTTTTATCACTGAACATTGTTATGTTACCAGGGGCTATAAAAAGACATTATTTGGAAAGAAAAATCAGAAGTCAAAGTAGAGTAAGAAACTATCCAGCTTTAGTAAGGATCATAGAGCAGCTTCTTTAATTACCTTATATTTGTCTGTTTGTCAAACTATACAACTTTTTAATACATCCTATGAACAGAAGCATTTTAATGTTGATACAAAACCATGGAGAAAAGTCGTATCATGTTGTTGTTTCCTGACTCACCTACAATATGAGGTTTAACTTGCTCTTGGTCTTGAATTTTTCAAGTTGCAATGTGTCTTTTGTAATGACTTACATGTGTTTATTTCTGCTGAAGTGAAGGGGACTCCATAATTGCCATTATTAATAGTAGTGAAAAAATATTTACCTGGCATCATTACTTTGACTGTAGTCCACATGTGTAATCTCATTATTCTGTTTGTCATGCAAACAACCCTGAGACAACTAGTGCCATAACAAGTAAAATAAAAGCGAGAGTAAGATCCGTATCTCTTGTAAAAGCTCCCAACTCATTACACTTCAGCACAGCTGTACCTAGTTGTGCAAAAGAAGGAGCCCATCTGTCTTTCCAAAAATCCAGTTAGAAGTCACAGATACAATAATTACACAATATACTTACACAACAAGTGAGATGCAAAAGTAGGTAGAAGCAGCAGATGAAAAACCCTGGTTAAGAATGCTTGTAATAAGATTAGCTGTTATGGGGCACACTAACTCAAATAAATCTTGTGGAAATTTTCAGAATAGGGAAGATGCACAGTGGAGAGACCCACATGTAAGCCTGTCACAGAAAAGATAGTTTTGCTTTTTATGCTTGACTTAGAATCTACAACGAAAGGGCTTGCGGTACTCACCAAGGCATGTCTGAAGGTGATTTGAATGTAGATGATGCCCAAGGAAAGAAGTTTAAAATAATATATTTATTTTACTGCCAGGTCATATGCCAACCACAGAATTGGTGTAATTGCCCTAGCTAATTATTCTAAGTGGCACCACAATCTAGACAAGATGAGGGCACCATGTCACTGGTCTGTCCCAGGAGGCCCTCGCTGCAGCAGAAGACGCATGCTAACATGCAGTGATGTTCTGATGTCTTGGGGTCACTGAAAAATACCTCTCAGGGCAGGACTCTGAAGCTTTTCACCGGCGAAAAAAAGAAAACCTCCCAGAATTAACAAAACATTTCTAGCTCATCTGTGACTTTTCATTGTTCTTATCTATGATTTTTCATTGCTGAATCCCTGAGGAAGATGATCAAGTCAGGATGGGGACTGAACAAGAACAAGCCATGCCCTAACCCTTTTATAGTCACATGGATAAGAGTCAGAATTTTAAAGGGATGTGTCTAAATTCATTGAAGTCAATGAGTATTAGATGTCTAAACACCTTTAAATATCCCATTTCAAAGGACTAGCCTAGAGGTCATATGTCTGTAAAGAATATGTTTGCCACAGGAATAAGCTGATGCATCCACTAAGCGGTCTTGTTTAATCCAATTCCATGCTTCCCAAAGGAATATAGCACTACTCTCCTTTCCAGTGTCTATGGCTGAGGACAACTGATGAATTTGGCACCACTGACAGTGCAGCATACAACTTGTAAAATTCCTATATAGAAGAAATCCAGACTCCCTATGACTCTTTCATCGCTTTCTTACCAACATGCAGCCCAGCTGCCTCCGCTGCCATAGACCACTACATAAAACCACTGTAGGATTCTGAGCCTAAGAGACAACCTGATCGAGGCAAGAGGCCTTTATAATTAATGACTGATTAGAGCTGTCAGTGGGCAGAACATTCAGACTCCTCTTATTGAAGTCCACCTGTGGGAAGGAGAATACACAATGACTACAGAGCAAAGACAGAAGCGTACAAAGCCTTCATATAAACTTCTTTATCCCTATTTTACAAGAAAATTATTCATCAGGAAGGGTTCTCCATTTTCCAGACAGGAACAGTGAAGTACAACATATGCAAGGTTAAATTACAGACCAAATTAGTTGTACAGTTTTTGTAACACCAAAAATAGGAATAGAAGTTGGCCCTGGCTGTGTACATACCAGGACAGTAATAATTTCTCTTTTCCAAGTCCAGTTCTATGTTTTCTCAAATTAATCATTAAGCTACCAGATCAGATCATTGATGACTAATACTAAAACATATTTTCCTCCTCTAATCTCTTTCCTATCCTTGTGACCAATGGATAAAAAGTTACGTTATGCTTTGGGAATTTATTTGTGCATTCGACAATAAGAACAGACTTAAGTAAAAAGTCATGTCCCCGAGCTAAAATACCACTATCCCCTCTCTGCGTGGGTAATGGAACAGATTCACCTTCACCATAACATTGGACTGAATTACATGTTATAGTCCTTGACGTACTTTGACATGACTAATGTGACCCAGCTGGTCTCAGCAGTAGAAAAATGTGAACATAGAATGTGTGGTTTATGAGATACACACATGGTTTGACAACAAAAAAATACCCATGGTTGTGTTTGTGTGATTAAGCCAAAAATAAACATAAAAAGAGAGAAATCCATGAGCTTACAAGGGTCTGCAAATATGCAGGCTGTCATATTTCAGTATTTACATGTATTGAAAGGTAGTGGGTGACTGCGTGTTTATAGACAGTGGGTTTCCAAGTGTACGTGTGTAAACTGTTCCCTCTGTTGTTTAGAGGATGACCATATAGCCAGGTTTTTTTACTGCAGTGTTTAAGCAGGAACCATATGATACTATGTTTTATTTAAAATTGGGCTTGTACCACTGAGGCTGGAAACTTGTATCTTTAGAACAATTTCATATTGCACAGTGCCACCATATGTTGTCTACTTTAGTGTTTTTAAAGAGATTGCCTACTGCCTAAAGGTAGCACGTCTCAAATTTACAAATCACATATTGCTTGAGGGCCAAAGTGAAACCTTTGATTTAAGAGAATGCAATATGCTTAGTTTAAAGGTGTTAATTTAACTCTATCATCCTCCAGCATTCCTTACATTAAAATATATTTTAGTGTGGGGCGGGAGAAATGAAAAGATTGGAACTACAGGTTCTGTAATTGTGTTTTGGTCTTAAAAGGAGAGAAGAAACTGGCTGATTAGCTAGACAGACACATCTAGCATAAGTGTTCTTGGAACCTCTTGAAATGAACAGTCTGAATTATGAAGCTGGCCTTTTACATTTCTCATCATTAGTGTAAATGGAAAAGTAGCCACTAGTACCTTGCAACTAATTTAGCAGATGGACTTGTTCTAACATTTGCTCTGAATTACCTCGTGCATATTTTAAAGGGAAAACTTGTAATTTATTTATATATTTTAATATTTAACTTTCTTAAAAAATTTTGATTGCTCACAGTAATTTAATACATTTCTATTCAATGCTTGCCTTCAGATAGCTTCTGCAAATTTAGAGATAGAGTAGTCCTAATCCCTCCGGAGGTAAGATCATTACCCCATTCTCCAGTGCTTTATAGATTCTAAATTAAAATACTTCAAATGATGAAACTTCCAGTATTTTCCTTGAAAAAATATTCCATACCAAAATAATTCTCCACAGTTTCAGAGCCTAAGGGTGATGAGCAGCTTTCACAATATTGTCATTATTTTATTTCCTATATTTCTACTAATGTACCTGATGGGAAAGACAAAAAAAAAAAACCTGGAGTCCCATTGTAGCACAGTGACCCATAACAAAGATAAGTCTCTGTCTCAGAGAGCTCCCCATGTAGCCCTTGGGCATAAATGCACAGGTGGACAAAAAAAGCAAACAAACAGTACAGGGTGTTCATGTAACGGCGTAGCTGTGCTCAAGGTCTCAGAGATGGGGAATCTTGTTTTCATACTGCCTGTAAGCACAGAGATGGGGTGAAAACCAGCCTTGCCCCCAGTTTCCAGCATCACCTGTGCAGATTTGGGCCTGTGGTCCTGTCCAGTGCAGTGTGAGCCAATGTGTTAGCGGCAGGGAAGATTGGCAAGTTTCTGCTATTACAGAAGTAAGTCCTAGATTACCATGAAAGTGGGGGGTAGCCTAAGGGACAGTAAGGTGATGACTTTCTACATTTAATGGGGAGAAATGCTAGGAAAAAGCTCAGACGTGCCTGATAAAGAAGCCAAGAGTTAAGGTGTCGAGGCTGCTGCTACTGCAGCCTGATGAAACTGAGGGTGCTTCACAAGAAGGGCTCAAGACAAGGTCTAGCGTTAGCGGGTTGTCTTTGCATCCATCTTATTGCCTCACTGTTAAACTGAATGCTTGAAAATACGTCGAAAATGAACACTACAACAGAGCCTGAATAGGTCATGCAATTATACACCCTAGTTTCTGTAGTATTTCGTTGTGGTTAACTTAGAGATTGGAATGGGAATTTTCTGAAATAACCTTTATTTTTTGCATAAATCCTGTCTGTGTTTCATGTATTTCTTGCTTTCTTATAAATTTGATAATAAAGGCATTTTTATGTGCTTTGGTGACAGGTTTCACATAGTGTGTATTTTTCGGAGAGTGCTGACACTGGCTGCTGGGGCTCACACCAGCAGGTTGGGTCATTCTTTATAGGAAACGGCTGTGGCATGTGCTGAACTGAGTCTCCAGTTTCCAAAGCAAACGTTCAAGCTATGCAGCTTACAAGTCATCCCCATTAGCAAGGACCAGCACCGGCGTCTTTACAACGCTTCCACATCGCTAAATAGTCTTCAAAAATACCACCGCGGCTTAATTTACTTAATATTAGTATCCATGTTAACCTAATACCTTTCTTTCTTAAAAAAAAAAAGGCAGTTTATACGAGCCTTTCTTGTCAGGTAATAGCTCTCTAGATTTATTTAAAGAGCCATTTCTTGTCAGCACAAGCAGCAGCCCCCCACAATGACCGGAGATTAGGTGCCCCCCGAGGCCGAGCCGCCTTTGTGCGGGGCGCCCCTTTGTGCGGCCTGTGCCGTGGCCGCCGTTTTGAAGCCTGTGGGGAAGAGATTAAGCTCTCCCCAGCCAGCCGGCGCTGGGTGTGGCTTTTTACCATTTTGGCTAGCAGATGGTGGCAAGCCAACAGGTGCACCCCGGTGGCGGCACCGAGCCCGGCGCATCTGCTCGCTGGGCAAGCGGGAGGCTGCGCCCCGGCCCCGCGCCAGCTGCAACGTGTGCTCTTACCGGGCATGGCGGCAGACAAGGTGGTGAGAGACGGAGGCTGGTGACCTTCAACTATTAACCTTTTTACATTATACTCTGAAAAGGGACGGTATGGCAAGAATGCTTTGATCTGAATATTACGGGATGAAAAATGAAGGGAGACCAGGAGGGGATTGATTAGCGGGTGTAGGAAGCAGTGGGCAGTTTTGTTTTAGGTTTTGCAGTGAGTGACAGGGTCTCTCAGCCACTAAAAACACGCTGGTTTTAACCAGCTCCTCGTTTGCATCCATTGTTTCGTAGGGCATCGGTGGATGGAGACTGCAGTGACTCTGGATTATATTTTTTTTCTGCTCAGAAATAAAAGTAGATCATTCAGGCTGGAATTCCTGAGGCCCTTCATGCTCAGTTCTCTCCCTCTCCCCCCAAAACTCCCAGCTTGTTTTATGCACAGCACACAGACTCTGCACTCAGGGCAACATTGTATATTAATCTGTTAGTGCAGTTATAAGCACCACAGGAAGGAGAGGACTCAAAATGACAATTAATACTCCATTTCTAAGAATATTTGTCTTAGTTTCTAAAGTTTATGTTCTGTACTACCTTCTCACTTTATACATCTCTCTATTCAACCCCCTTCCCTCCCAACCTGACCAGATCCTTCCACGCTCTCCTGCCTCACATTTGCTTCAGTCCAGCCCTAATCCAGCTCAGCTATCACCCTGCACAAACAAGCGGCTCTCCAGCTGATGTCCTTGGCTCAGAGCTAGACCTTTTAGCTGTTCTCTTCTCACTTAGAATCTTCTTCCTCCCTGCTTTCCCCGTTGCTCTCCTTTCGGTCTGACGAGGTAAGGTCTGCTCTTCCCCCAGGGCCCTTTACTTCTACTGACGTTCTGGGTCCATCGCAAGGTCTTCGCAAACCTGGCAGTTTCTGCTAGACTAACAGCTGTCTCCGTCTCTTGTAGCTCTGGGGCTTCCCAGGGTCAGAAGCACATCATGAAGCAATGAATTTCATGATTCTCATGTGGAAAAATTATTGGCTCAGATGAGGTTAGAAGAAACCTTCTGGTCCAGAGGATACAAGCCAACCCGCTGGGGTCCCATAAAAGGAGCTGTTAAAATGTGGCCAAAGACAGGAAAGCCCACTGCATGCACTTGAGGTGGGGTAGGGTGGTGAGTTATTGCTCTACACCTTTTGAGTTTTCAGAAAGTCTTAATGGCTGGGATAAGCTGCAAGCAGTTGCTTCTTTCTTTTGGACAGCCTCAGTTCCTCCCAGGGCTGGAGAGAGGAGACACAGATGCAGCGAGAAGTGTTTCCATCACAGCGAAAGCTGAACTACATAATGTCTGGAAAGATGAGTGGCGGCATCCAGGCTTGTCTGGGTGCCTATTCGGGGAGCTGGAGAACAGCTCTAGTTGCAGTTATGTGAGTCTTGAGTGTCCTTTAGATGGCTCACTTGGAAGACAACGTAACTGATATTAAGCAGATTGCTGTCTCACATCAGAATTGCCAGGAAAGGGTACAACAGCCTTCCAAAGAGGAAATTCTTTGGTGGGAGCAAAAGCTGAAAGCTACAGTGATGGAGAAATAACTCCATTATTGAAACCAACCTGAAGGATTGGGAGACAATAGGATACTGGATCTATAATCCTAGTAAATTCACAAGTTTGTGGGCCTTTATTCTTTCAACTCCATTATCCCTTTTTCATCTTCCTAAGCTATCGATGGTTGCTCTGCACTTAGAGATATCAAAAAACCACTTTATTTCTAAAGAGGGAAGCCCTCTCTGCAAATACATTTTATTCAAACACCTTTACTCCTAATTTCAAATGATTATTCAGAAGTCTATAATGGTGAAAAAGATAGCCAATGTAAAATTTTTAAAGAAATTCTTACTGCAAGTGTAGCTAAATTCATACATAGATATTTTCGACAAAACTACTAATGTTTAATTTTTGTGATTTTCTCCAGCAGGTACTAAATGCTGCAGCCATCACAAATACACATCAATAATATTGGCCTCATGTTTCTAAGGATTTCACAAGCCCTAAGAACAAACCCTTGTGAATACAGACTCTAGTCCCTTCTGGAAAGCCTGGAAGAATTTCATACAGGTGCGCAATCTAAATACTTTTTAGCCACTACATAGCATGATTAAAGAGCGACAGCATAACAATAGAGTATTTTACAAAACAATTAAGGTAGCTACAGAGCAGAAATCATTCCACATCAAACTCAACAAGTTATAAAATAATGCCCATAAATCCTTAATACATTTGCGTATGACATTATTGTTTCCAAGTCTGCTTAATTCTCTCACACCCTTGTCTCTAAGCTCTATAAAGAGTTAGGCTTACTATATGAAATAAAAAACTTGTCAGACCATGGCAAGCTTTTCTTCCCAGTTTAAAACCTATACTGTCTTTGCTGGTAGGGATGCTCCTATTGCAAGCCCCAGGAGGCTCCTGGAAAGCTGACAATCCTGTTTTCTTTTGCCGGGATGAGGAACCAGCTCAGAAGGGGTTAAGTGGCTGGAGACCAGATGCAGCTGGGCTCTGTTAATCTGCAGGGACCAGCTGCTTTTTATAAAAAGGAAGACAAGAAACAGAGCGGCTAGTGCTGAGGGAAAGCTGAGGGTATTGAATTGCTTATGTTCTGGAAAGGGGGAGTGAGTGCTTGTGTGTCAGCCTTTTGGTGTACTGGAAAAGGAAGAAGAGCTCTGTAGGTATTTTGCTTTGGTTGGGGAGCTGCTATTGCTGGTGGTGATTGACAGCCCACCCAAGATACGGGCTTTTAGTTCTCAGGCACTCCTAAAAAGATGGTCCTGTGGGGTAAAAGCTGGTAACTGAGTAAACCAGGTATAATAAGCTACAAACTGGCTTTGATTTCATTTGAATGCTTTTGAAAGATGGAAAAAGAGCAGTGGAGGCTTTTGATGCCTTCTGGACTCCTAATGTAAAAGTCAGAGTGACCTCTCTTTTGGCTGTCCCAGCAAGTTGTCAGTCAGATGCAACTTGCGTTTCTCAAATGTGACCAAGACCTTCATCTGCCCCAATGTGCATTGGCACAATGATCGTACTTGTATATATCACATGACTGTCACCCCCTGTAACACTTGCCTGTGACAAATAGGCTGTAGAAGGAAAATCCCTCAATACTTTTTACTAATTCTTTTCTTTAAATATTAACTCTGAGCAACTTTGCTGTTTATCTTAGTGTAGCTGCTTTGAATGAAAAAACTCTATAGGCAGAAGTTGAATTGCATAATACTATATACAGAGCTATTAAAATATATTTAGTGATTCCATCAGAAATCTGCTGTTGAGCAAGGCAGAACATATGGAGAGAAGTTGGTGAAAACCTGATTAAACATTTATATGGAGCATATTTTGATTTAACCTGCATAAATAATTCATTATTTCTGTTTTCTTGTTTTCTTTCTTTCAAAACCACCCTTTTCTACACCTGCTGTGCTAAAAATAATGCTACTGTAGCAGCACTGAAGTAGCAGGAGTGAGTAGGTATATCATACCTATCTGTCTGCATCAGAGGCTACTCTCTCAGGTTTGATAGACCTGTATCCTTTTGAGAAACAAAACACTTTATTCCTATAAAATCTGCAGTAGCTTTCTTTTGTCCTTACAAATAGTAAAGTAGTGATGTTCCAAGGGCAGTAATTATTATGCAGAAGTTAAGTTGTGCTAGGAGTCTGGATCAATAGGAGAATTTCCCCAAAGCTAATGGGAATTGCAGCTCACATATCAGATGACTGATCTATTTTCTAAACTGAGGAACAGTTTTAAAGGGAGATTCGTTTCTGAACTTTGCCAAAGTCTGGGTTTGATATTCTAGTTCAGCTTCAGTTTTTGTACTCTGTTGGGATTCAAAGTGCGATTTGCAATAACACTAAAGGTCTTTTATGGCTTCTTGATATTAATAATGTGGTATAAAGTGGGTCTAAATCCTCCTTTAAGGCCCCTCTTGCCACTAAATATATGAGGGAATTCAAGCTTCTTTAAGAGTTGATCTGAGTGAGCATTCAAGCACCCCAAAGCACAAATTTTTCTCTGAAACTCCTGAGAACAAGGTATTTCACAAAAACTGCTTCTCTTTTCCCTCCCACTGAGTTTCAGAGTTCAAACACTGGCAATTTCCAGTACCATCTTTTCTTGTCTCCTCGTTACAAGTAGGGTTTCATTACCTACTGAACAACCAGCGCCCGCTTTCCAGCATCAGCATTGTCCTGAGATCCTTTCTCCGACTGCCGTCACTCATTACAGCAACGTGCTGCTCTTTCATGGCGGCCCAGCAGATCGCAGAAACGTGGGGCTCTGGATCATTACCAGGGAACAGAGTCACTTTGGGGTCGTTATCAGAGAAAAGTGTCACTTCTCCCCAACGCGCGCACACACAAACTGCATTTCCTCTCCAGCTCTGTGTGGCAGCGGTTGTCTGCTGAATCCCATCTAACTTCTGCAACCCAGCGGCTTTGGCCAACGTGGTTCAGCAGGGAATTAAATTATGAAATTTTGTTGGAAAGAAGCTGCTGAAGTCTTTTGAAATGGAAATATTATCTCCTGGATGGAACACGCTATGTCGAGTCCTGAAGGGCCTTATGAAGCTGCTCAGATAAAACCTTCTGATAGTGTGTGTTTGCCTATGTATTAATCATAATGCAGTGAAGCAAAAATCTACCCCAAACTCTGAGAGGCTGTGCAGAGTAATTCCTCTAATATTTTAGCCGGTCTATGGACTGATGCTTTTGGCTTGTACGAAAGCAGACTGTCTGTTAGACTGCAAAAGTGATCTCTAATGAAAAATAATACTCTCGGCCTGTGGCTTTGACAGTTATATCTCATTTCTGTGCACTTTTCAGTCCAGTGAGAAGAGTTTAGTGCTACAGACCTGCACTCGAGCAGTCCTTGCAGTGTGCTGCGTGCAGGGAGAGCATGCAGGTAGTGCTCAGCCAGGTTCACGCACACCGAGAGCTGCTGATGCCGTAGTAGCGGCAAGCATGTGGGGAAAGCTATGTTGGTTTGTGAATTTCATTAAAAATCTGAGATGTCTATGCACGCAGCCTTATTCACAGTTTTTTCTGTATTGTGATTTTAGGATATAACAAGGTGTTAACAAGAAAAACATGTTTTCATTAAAGCTGTATACAAAATGTATCTTTGCCCTGAGCCCTTCTGTGTGTTTATTTTTCTGAAACAGGCTGTTACTTAAAGAAACAAACAAAAACTGAAGCAGGGGAAGAAACTTTTTCGTTTCTGAGTGAAGGTCCATTTCCACCCCCACTTTGATTTCCAGTCATTGAGGGTTGTGGGCTACCAGGTGGGCCAGGCCGGGCTGGCCCAGGTGAGCGCTGCACCTCACCTGTTGAGCTTATTTAGTTAAGCTGTTGTAAATATTTGCTCTGTTTTCTTTCTCAGAGTGAAAACACTGTAAAAATAATAGCTGCCATAAAGACTGCATTAAACACTTTCTAAAAGGTTATAGTTCGCAGCTGTGAGGTCGCTGCCCTCTGATTATCCTGCAGCAGTGAAGCAGGATGCCTTTCCCCCACACACCCTCTGTGGAGCAGGAGAAAACATTGCCCTGCCTGCTGTGCTAGAAGCGTTTGGGCTTCAGGGTTTTGAGCAGTGTTTGGGGGTCGGGGTAGGGATAAGAACCAGGTTGTGGAGGCCTATTGCCAGCCTGCTTTTTCTTGCTGTCTGTAGTGGGGTTGTCCATGCATCCCATCAGTGCCTGTCCGTGAGCTGGGGGTAGCAGCAGGGAAGGGAAACTCACTGAGGAGGGCGGGTGGAAAAGCAAGAGGGGACAGCAGAAGATGACATGCAAAACTCTACAGAAACTGGAATTCTGTAGGAGACTAAGACAAGGAGTGTTCTGCTGATGTTTTTTTCTTCCCTTTTCTCCCTTTTCTTCCAAAAGGGAATGAAAATTGGCAGATTCAGTAATTTTAATAATGAATTGGTTAAAAAAGGGGTGGGGTACAGGTACAGACCTGGGTAAGAAAAGCATTCGCTGGACCAAGTTGGAGTTCATGAAGAATCATCTAAACACCTGTCAATGGGGAATGGGGGTTTGCCTTCTGCTGAGCACACAACTTGTGATGGGTAAGCCCTTAACCCTCCTTCCCTCTGAGTCTCCCTTGGCTGCCTCCTTCCTCATCTGTACAGGTGAAACTGCAACAAAACCAGGCTCCTGATCCAAGGCATTTGGAACTTGAAATGGGAGCTGTGGGCTTGTGGGAGAAGAGGAATAAGCTTGGGCCTAAGGGTGTGATGCTTGTTGCTGTTCATATTTGTATGTCTGTACCTACAACTGTGCACAAATTCACTTTTACAATGTGACAGCAGATAAGACAGCCTGTTTTGTCCCATACTCCCAAAGCATTAAGGATCCTTCTGGCATATATGCTGCACTCAGTCTGCTACAGAAAGGATTTTCTCATTTTTAGTTATTTTTTAGAAGTAGGTACATCAGACTTAGGCAGACCTCAGCCTTAGAGTCCTTTTTGCTGTGGTAAGCAAGCATGGGGAGGCAGTGGTTGTTTTGCACTGCGGTATTTCTCAGATTTTAAAAGCAGGCAACTAAAATCATGGCAGGTTTTTAAAAATAAACAAACCTCAACTCTCTCGCAATTAAAGCATGAGGACTGACCAGTGAAACTGAGCAGGTGCTCTGGGACAGATCCTCAGTTAGGTGTGTTGTCATGTCAGACCCAATGGAGCTACAGCCTCACTGGGGAGTCTGCCCATCATTTGGATAGCACGAGTGGAGCTGTGTGCTTTTCTAATATAATGGGCCTGTAAGTTCACATTCCACCAAGATAAAGTCCAATCTATTAGGAAGAAGAGAGAGAACAGACAGTTACATGCTGGGATCAGTCTGATGAGAACTACAATCATTGAACAGGTTCTCTAAGCAAACAGGAACTCAGGTTTGTTCCTGATCACTTATCCCTTTGCCTTCTATCTGTCTTGCTTTTTACTACCATACCACGGACCTATAGCTTGAGAGAAGCAATGAACAACCTTTAGGGACAGTACAGTCCTTGTGGAACTGGCTGGAGTCAGGGGAGCTGCACTCTCCATCCCAGCCAAGAAATTAATCCCGGCAGGAGTTTTACATTGAATTTGGAAATTAATTCAGTACTCACATTTTTGCCTACACTACCAGTGTGGGGAGAGAAAGAAAAGGAATACTTGTTGCCAGGTAACTACTGTAACTGGGCACATGAAAAGTAGTTTTAATCCACGCTT
Organism: Aptenodytes patagonicus; assembly: GCF_965638725.1. Classification (NCBI taxonomy): domain Eukaryota; kingdom Metazoa; phylum Chordata; class Aves; order Sphenisciformes; family Spheniscidae; genus Aptenodytes; species Aptenodytes patagonicus. The sequence goes on from NC_134950.1 coordinate 27,596,771, forward strand.
AGTTTAGCTGGCAACTGTCCTTGTCATCTGCTTGGAAGGTGCTTAATGAATACAGGGAAAAGAGCAGCCCCTTGTCCTTGCTGCATGCAAGGAAACAGGGAACCAAAGGGTACATTACTGCTCTCATCTGAACTGTGTGGGGTGAAACTGCATAAGATTTAAACCAGTTGGTGTGCATGATGTTCCCTGCACTTGAGGAGACATTGTGCTACATTGTTACACTGTGCTTATTTTTTCAGATCCATTAGCGCTGCACTTTCTTGGAATGTTTTATTCAAGAATTGAGGGAATACTTTCCCTTTGCTTTGTATTTATTACTTAACCTTGATATTCAGAACCTTTATTGCTTAGCCTTAGGAAACCAGATTGGTTATACCTTCTACTAGTAGGTAGCCGCAATGTGGGAGGTGCACAGCTGTCGTCAGTCTGTCTGTCTGCACAGGACTCTAGCACTATTAAGGCTCTCAGATCTTTCCCCCCACGCCTGCTTGGCGCGGAAGTAATGGGAGGTGTGCAGTGATGCTACTCCTCCTTCTCCCTGCACCAGAAACAGCAGAACAACTGATCTTTGCTCAGGACAACTGCAGTAGCAGTTTGCCCTTTGGCTTTTTCTCCCCCAACTGGGTATGTATAAATAAGTCTTTACAAATAAATTATTGGTGCTGTTTGAGCCTAGATATTGCTTTACTATTATTTATAAGGCTGCAGATGTCTTTTTGCACCTGACAGTAATCATTGCAATAACAAGAGAAGGGTCCACTCTTGCCAACATCTGTAAGAGCTCTGCCATGATGTCAGAAGAAGCTGGATTAGACTGACAGGAGCAGATTTTCTGCCTGACTTTGCTTATTTTGTGCCCAATGGATCTGTTCCCTTTCCCTCTTCATGCTCAATTTTGTACTGTGTAAATTATGTCAGGCGGAGAGTGGGAGAGCCAATGCGGGGTACGATGAACCCCAAGCGCTGTCAGCTGGTGCTAGCTCTGGGAACTGCTGGCAGCTGGTACGTGGTGGAGCAGCACAGAGCCTGTTCCCAGCTGTGCCTGCGGCACGTCCCACAGATGAGGACCTATTTGAGTGGGATGGAAAAGGCAGTATGGCCTATGGTCCTTAAAACATCAGATAAAAGGACTCATGTAAAGCTTTATTGCAAATAAGAAGCTTCATTGTCTTCTGCAGTATGTTTGTTTTCTAGGGAGAAACTTTAACCTGAGAGTGCAGTTCCTCTTGCCTAATATCAGCCAAGTAAAATGATAGTTAACCATGTAGGTACCTAATCTGGCTCCTATTTACACTCTTTCCATAGACATTGGAGACATAGACACCTCCAGCAGTAATTCATTCCTTAAAATGGATGAGAACTCTGAAGGTGCCTGAAAGAGAGCCCACTCGGTGGACTGGAGTGGATGGACCATACCTTTAAACAGCTGGAGTGAGTTGAGCTGAATCCTGCTTTTAGAGCATATGTCAGTACAAAACGTGTCCAATGCAGTTATAATCTCTTCTCCTGGCTTTCTTCTTTATCACTGGCTTTTCCTCAAAATATTTTGAGAACAAAATTGCTTATGAAAAAAACATGGAAAATGTTGAGAGTGAGACAATAGGGGTTGGGTAGGAAGTTCCCTAGCAGCACTGACCATGTGGATGTACATCTAGTAACTCCCACACCCATCCAAGTATCACTTCTGAGCTTGGCCCATCAGCATCTATTAGTGATATTCCAAACAGTGCTGGCTGCTTTGAGCTGACTTGGCGGGAACAGTTCACTCATTCTCCATGAGATTTTTTTTTTTATCCGAATGCCTGAAAGTGAGCATCTTCGTATATCGCCTCTTAAAATACGCCTTGTTTACATGAAATGCCAGTGGTTTGTATTGAAAAGTCTGGCCATTTCAAACCAACCTGATTTTTTAACTGATATAACTTTTTTGATAGCTTTTTCATGAGATGACACCACTTTCTAGAATTCAGAATGAAACATAAATCCTTCCTGTGGGCTGTTTTTTCCATTGTCTTTGGCAATTTGTTGCCTGTATATCCTTTCATTAGATAGAGAATTAATGACAAATAGCATTCAATACATGTCTAAAAATAAAACATTTTATTGTTCTCTTCTGCAAGTATAACCAACATTTCTTCGTAATCAACTAAATAAATGACATTTGTTGCAGGAATTATTACTAGGGCAATTTCCACATACTGCTTGTTACAAATAAACTAACCCGATGCCTACAATTAAAATAAATCAAGCCAGCTGAGAAGGTTCAAATACATGACACAAACTTGACTAAATAGCAACATGACATAAAGGGATGCTGTAATGCCTCCATGATAATAGTTGCAAAGGCTTCTGTATGCAAAATGTAAAAGACCACTTTTCTGTATGCTGCCATATGTCCACTGCAATTTGTGGACATATGGACGTAGGACTCTCTCATGTGTAATGTATATCACACAGACAAAAATAAAACAGGAGCAAAGGGCTAATATCATGAACACTGTTTAGAGGACAAATTAAAATGTTTGTTGTGGCAAAAACATGGGTGTACTAATTAATAGCTCTAGATTGCTTACTGGCACTGGCTGCAACAGCCTCAGGTTTTTGATAGGTTTCAATAAAAGACAAAGCTGTATAAAACTAAATCTGTGACTTTAAACGTAATTACTTAGATAAGGTCTCCTTTTTGGGGAAATGCTCTGCCTGATCTTTTAAATTGCAGTTTACAGTGTGAATTAATGTATCTGCAAATTTACTTATAATGCTACTGTCCTTATTGCTTTCTACCATTGCTCACCGGATGTGAAAGTGGGATTTGAAACAAACAGGAGGAATAAGAAAGCTCACAAGAAGTTTTCATGTTGATGAAAACATTTGGAACATAAGTTTTATTTCCTAGCCAGCAAGAAAGTGATAATGTACATCGAGTGATACGTGTGTGTTGTGCTTTCATTTTGCTTAAAGACAGAAGCTGCCTGTTAAATATTGCCTTGCCAGCAATCAAAATGGTATAGGCTTAACCCTCATCTCTTTGAGAATCCGGGGAGGTGATCTAAATCAAAATGAATGCCCTCTTCACTTAGCGAAGCCAGCTGTTTGTATCCTCTTGCTAAGAGCTGCAGGCTAAAGAAAAGGGTAAGTAAGACTACCTGGCACCTAGAAAGAATGGCAAACAGGCTTACAAGTTAAAAATGAGTGGTATCAAGTGTATTACTTCACTGTACTATTTTACAGATTAATTTTAAATTTTCCCTTTTGCTTTGCAAGCGGGGCTGGAGAATAACACCAAGTTGGGGAAGGACAAAAGGATTTTTATGGCAGATAGAAGCTGTACCCTGAATATTAAGAACACAAGTGAGATCGGCAGTTAATGTGTGCATAGCAACTTGCTTCCATAGGAGAGACACCAATTTCTCCCCCAGAGAGATTAATCTCCTCATAGATGAGTCATTCGAGCATGAAGAAATATTCTTTGGACATGGTGCACCAAATGGAAGCCCATACATCAGACAATGATGGTGTATTATATTGAGACGTTTATAGGATTGGGACATGCCAGCTGGGATGTGCAGCTTTAAGGGAATTAAAAAAAAAAAAAAGAAAGAAAGAAAAAAAGAAAGGATTTAAGGCGGATCTGCAGAGAAAATCACTCAGCCAACACTGTAAATGGGAGTACATTCACTTCTCCCCTTACAAGTATTTCCATAGAAGGGGAGGGAGTCCGTTCTTATGGAAAATGTTTACTCACATTTGTATCTTGGCTTTCTTCAGCTACATGTCCCAACCTTTGTGACAAAATGATAGGATTGCTGCTCCTTGTGAGAGCTATACAAGTGGGAGCATGCTCTTGCCCAGCCTTATATGAGTGCTATAACTCGGATTCTTTCTGATATTGTTAAGTTAATAACGGCCATACTGACAGGTTTGATAATACCTGCAAAGGCCGTGAACAACGGCAATCTGTCAAGGTTTCCTGAATACGTTTTGGAGAGTGGGTTAACAGGTGCTCAGAGGCGTGAACTGTTAACTTTTAAACTGGAGATGGTAAGAGAAACGACTGTAGGTTTTCCTCCTTCTACCTGGGACGACTTTTTCTCAGCATGCGGCTGAGTAAACGTTGCTGGGCTCTCTCCAACGCACAGCCCGCCTGAGTCTGTCAAGTAACGTAAACCTATGTGTTTACTGTTAAAACACAATTGACCCATAAATCTTCACCTACAAATCAATGAAGGCATATACTGCCCAGTGACCATGTTTTTTCAATTTGACAAAATTCCCCTGATCAGAGCTTCCCTGGATTGACAGCCCGGGAAGGGAAGAGCACTGGTTAAAGCGGGCTCTCTCTCAAACCAACAGGAGCACTTCAAGTGCACTTCCTATTTCTGCAAGTAAGTATATAGATGCACTAAGTAAATTACTATTAATTATTCTGTGCATAATTAACTTCCTCTGCACTTAGGCAGCATTCTTTCTTATGTAGGCAGACACAAGTCTTGCTAAGCAGAATGATGCACTTCACAAAATATGATACTCAAAGGCTTTCCCAAACCCATAGAAGGCAAATGTGCTCTGGAGTTATGGCTCCATCAGCGAGGAGTTTGCTCCAAGAAGGTGCAGGCAGGTCCCCGGGGGGGGACCCAGACTCACAGGTAACCCCAGGAATGCACCTGCACTACAGGCTGGGAGAGCACAGCTGTAGGACTGGAAGGGGCAGGTATGAGAAAATGTACTTTTGTATTCCTAGTTTCTGCAGTTCACCTGTGGCCACTTCAATTATTCATATTTCTACTTTGACTAGTTTCTAGTTCTTTTTTTTCTGCATACTTTTCCTGCACTACAGAGAAGTATTGTAGAGTCCTCTCATAGGAAGTGTCTTTCAGACCGTATTTGTGCTTGCCTTTGGGGTAAGGTTTCTTCTTATGGCAACTTCTCTGTAAGAGGGACCAGCTTAGATTTTGTGTCCCAATCCTATGAGAGGCACAGATCTCCCTTTGCAGCACTTGAAACTGTTTATATTGAGTGCCGGTGCAGCCCTCAGGATAAAATACAGCAGCTGAGGCATTATCGTGTGCTCACTCACAGCTTTGTCGGCTCCCTGCAGCCCACAGTCCAGCCCAGCTTCCAGCATGATTTCTGCCCTGGTACTGCCCGAAGGCGTAGCATGAGGTGGGCATGCACTAGTCCTACATACAGCTGGAATAACTGCTCTCTGCCCTCCCATACCCTTGTGGTTCCTACTAGAGTAGAAGCAGAACAAAAACAGATCAGCCCTCCAAAAAATTTCATTTTAGTAAAAACAAAAAAAAAACCACAATCACAAAATATTGATTAAACTTTTCCAAGACTGTGCACTTTTCACTTCCCATCATCCTCTCTCTAACAGACGTGTTCTTCCATGCAAAAAAAAAAAAGTATACTGGCGGCTTTTTGCATGCTGTCTGCAGTCTTCCAGACTTGAAGCTGCCAGTGTTTACCTTGCAAAGTATCGTCTTTTCATGTCGTAAAAATTTCTAGTGGTAAATAGTGTCTATCAGGCAAGCTTCTTGCTTAGGATATTTAACTCTACTTCATTTCCCTGGCAGGAAATCTGGATTCTAAGAATATTTCAAAGTATGCTTTAATGGATGGTTATGAAACATTTTCAATTTTAAATTCCACTTACCTATATCAGGAAAACTGTGTGTTTTTTCAATAAAATATTTCATTTTAAATTCATTTTTGCCTCAGAAACACATTATATTTTGGTACATGATATACAGTAAGGAGAAATCATACATATTTTATGTGCAACACATATTGAATTTGTAATATGTGTCTGATAATGACTTTGTACTAAGCTCCTATTCCTCTACAGTTGCAATGTAATTGCTGTCCTGAGCTAGACAGAGTCTGCTTTAGTGCTACTTACTTGCTTATACGGTTGTGGGAAACCTATAAATCTGATTCGAGTCTCTGATGAGACTTTCATACACCGAGGAGAAAAATGATACATCGTGATAAAACAGAATCCAAGACTTGTTTTCTTCTGGATGGTTCTTGTCTTTTAGAGGTTGGAGACTTTGTTCAGGCTTAAGTACTTTTTGTGTATGTTTTGTTTTAGATATATTAGGAAAAGTTTTTGACTAAACATGGCTTCATTTGGCAGAGAGACTTTTTAAATGATTTCAGCAGACTGAGTTGGAACAAGTGCTCATGCTGCCATAAGGAGAACTAATTATTAGATTTAGGGGTTTATGTATGTGTATTTATATATGTATCTGTAAAAACATAAGGGAATAAATGTAATGGACGCCTGATATCCTCTACAAGTCCTGCATGAAATAAAAGCTTAGCAAGAGCATGGAGGTAGGACAAGGCTATGTACTGCACCAGGAAAAACGAGACTGAGAGCTAGGAGTTATTCATTTTCCCACAAGATGGTTCTGACTTCCCGCCAGAAGGTCAGCATCTGATAAAGTATTTTAAACTGGTGCCTTTCTTTTTTTCCATGATCCTTAGGAAAGTGAAGCATGTGGGTTTAAGCTGGTAAAGGACAGTCATAGATTTCAATTTCAGCATAACACTGATGAGAGAGTGGTAGATAGCTAATATTTTCACTTGTTAAATAATAGACATAAAGTCTTTGTTAATGCTTTGCGATAAATAGTGGTGTCATTTTTATGGCACATTTTTAGAATGAAAAAGGGAATCCTCTTATTTCAAAATGCAGCACCAAAACATGATCTTATTAACATCTTCAAAGGGAGAGCCAGTAGCTCCTCTCCCCCTTTTTCCTCTGCTCTTCCCCTCAATTCTCAGCTTTTAGTCAACAAAAAGAAGCTCTCTTTAGGAAACACATCTCTTCCCTCACAGAGAGCCACCACAGCTGGATTACATTCCTGCCACGCAGGACAGGATGTTACTGTAAGTTAGCTTTCTCTGTATTACTAAAAGCACACATTTAAACATTTCCCTCAATCAGAGCACATGGTCTAGAAAACAGGCATGATTTTTACTGGCATCTCCTCCTCCTGAGACTTAGTAAGCTGTTCAGGGACTGGCATGAGCATGGGACCTCCTCCCAGCCACTTGATAAGAAAATGGGAGAAAATGTATCCTGAGTGATCTGAGAAGAGTTCCCTCCAGGATCTCCTCAGATGGGGGGTTTCCAGGTCTAGCCCTGAAGATGCTCCAGACAAATACCAGGCATTCCCGAGCCACCCAACTAAGGGAGTCAATAAATTGGTGCAGAACAGGAGGGGGTCATGACTGTTACCTAAATATTGTCTTTTACATTTAAATGAAGATGAACGAGGGTGGAGATTATTCTTCCTGTAAGTTTGTACCACTCCCAGAACATCAGGGCTCTGATTCCTGAAGATATTAATGCTGCTGTAATATTCCTGAATTCCTGAATCACCCCTTATTTCTGTTCCTTTGCTCAAACTGATCACTGCACCATTCCTGGGCAGTCACCTCTCCTTCTAGGCGGCTCTTTTGCAGCTACCTGCACACAAGCATCCTTCATCCTCTAGACATATAGGCAATTGCTAGGAAAAAAAGGAAATGTTTGGAAGTGAAGACCTGTGGTTTGACTGGCTTTTCAGTGGTTGAATGAGGCAGACACGCTCCTCTCTATAGACACAGGCATCAGGAACAAATTCTTGCATGAATATATCAAAGCTGGACCTTGCCTAGAGAGTAAATTAATTCTTCCTGTTTGCTTTGTAACTATTGTCAGAGCAATCAGCAGTTGAGATTGGAGGGGGAACTGTGAGATCACCATAACACTATGTTAACCTGAAGACCGTCACCAGGCTACAGTGAGTGCCCATGTGAGACCCTGACCTCAAACTAAACCCCCAACTGTGGCAGATGTGATGGTAGTTGGCATTATTCCGGGTCTAAGTGGGAACTTCACCCGTATGCATGGGTTCCCATGTGGGAACCTCACATTCTGGACAAGCACCAGCTGACATTCTTTTATCCAGGCCAGAGTTGCTGGGTGGGTAAGCATGGCTGTTATAAGGTGGGTGTTGCATGGCTGTTGTTATCCAAGGGGAAGTAACTTTTAAATAAGTTTAAGCTCTGCCAGTTGATGAGCATATGAACTGCATTGTCATTGTCCATGTAATTTTTTTTTTCCCCCAAAACAAGCAGGTTGATGTGTGTCAGAGCTAGCAGAGCTTGGTTTCCTACAGGTGTGCATCTCTCAGTGCGGTCTCTGGTGTCTAATAGGAGTCACTTCTGGCAAAGCCTTGTCTGTGTTTTCTGTGTGAACTCAGTGTGAATTCTCTGTGTGAAAAAGAGAGAGCTCTTCCTGCAGCCTCTCCTGCAATGGGATATAAACAGGGTTTCCCTTTCCTACATGGCCACCCAATTTCCTGGACGCTGTTGGAACACAACTTGTTTGAAATGCTTACAACTCTGCCCAATTTGGTTGAAAATAGCCAAATAGTTACAAGCAAGAAGAAATTCATTCCAACTATGTGAACACACAAACTTCTTCTGTTTAGAAAATCGGGACAAAAAAGGACTTTGGTATCTCAATCCAGCCATCAGGTACCAGTCAATCAGACAAAATAACAATAGAAAAATGACCTCAAGAAAAAATGCAAATGATTAATAAAATATTTAAAACTTGATTCTTCCTCAGTTTAAAAAGGTGAATTAATGAACGCATCAATCAAACCCCTGAAATCCTGAAAACCTTCAATTTACTCTTATTGTAATTGCATGGCAGAAAAATAGCCTTCACCCGGAGATACCCAGTAAAATGTAATTAACCTTTTGTTTGTGGAAGAACTTTCTTGGGGAATTTCAGATGCTTATTTGGAGCTCTCAAGGGGTATTGAATCTTTAACAAAGACATCATTTCTCATCAGCGTTCATTTGTTACTGGAGTTAAATGGGTGTTAAGAAAAGTAAAGAATCTAGAGAATATAGCTAAAAACATCTGTTTTCAGAGTTGTTCAGGTTTCTTCATTCTCTTGGGATGTAACTATCTGACTAGTTCTGCAGCTGACATGCTGTCCTCCAGGGTAGAAAAGACCTGGATTTTTAACACTAAACTCCTTTAAAACAGGCAAAAAACCACCTCTCCCTTGGTTTGTTAAGGATGTGTTTTGGCTTAGGAAAATTTTCAAGGCTTTCATATGTATCCGTTGTAATCATGCACAAAAATACACAGAAACAATGAAAACAAAACCTTTATTTTCTTCTCTCCAGGTGACTTTTAAAGTTCTTTAGCTCCAAAAATCCATATAGCCTTGACTGTGACCCATTCTGTGTATCCGAGAACAAAGGGAAGCTCTGAGAAATTACACAGAAATATGACATTAATTCATGGAGGAACAAGCATTCATGAAGTGCCTACACTAGCCTTCACAGATTTGTTAGCTAACATGAGTTACATGAAAATCAATTAACTTGGGTTAAGAACTCTAATATTGACGAATCTGTAAGAAATTTGGGGGAGGTAAGTCAGCAGAGCTCTAGTCTCCAATGTATTAGAACCATATTGCATGCACTATGAGAGAAATGTTCTCATGCATACTAATGTAATTTGATTTTAGCTATGGGATGTATAAAATGGTGATAATGACATGTACATATCTTTATAAAGAGATTTACAGGTGAAAGCAAGAAGTGTGTTAATAGCTCTACTTTACAATGAGTAAAACCGATTCTTAGCTGCATGTCTTTGAGGATTCAGCACAGATAATGCTTTGAATAATATGCAAGAAGCCTAGCCCAGAGATCTGAAAGCAATTATTATTTGATTGTTATTGTAGTAATAACAATACATATCAGTATTGATTTTATTATAGAATTTTGGGGATATATTTATAAAGGGGCAATATTTGGTTTCTATCTGCATTACCATGTCACATCATGCATTGTTAGATTATACTTTGTTATGATACAATATTATGTAGTATAATTTTTCCTATTTTAATATAGAAACATAAATGTTCATGTTTCTGGAATCAAGCTGTGACACTGGTAGGTTGCAGGAGGAAACAGACACTTTCTTAACATCACCCACTTCAGCTGGCCAACCAAGGGCATTATCTGGATGCAAAGAATAAAGAATGGTGTGCTATAAACACAGTCAGGAGTTACACTCGTACTCCTCCCCTGGTGCAAGAGGAGGGCATGTGTAGAGCTGTGCTTCAGAGCACACAGTCTATGTCTACATGGACAGCTGGGGTGGCCGCTGATGATCTACACCAAACTTTCCACTGCTAGCAATGGCCCAGCACCAACCTTGAGCCTGCCCAAATGATTCCTGGAAAAGCCTGCCTTTGCATAAGGTGGCTGAATATACACAGGATAAAGATGCAGAAGTGGTGGGGTCAGTTTTGGGTGACCTCCAGGTCAACGCTTCAGTGTTAGACCAGATGTACCCATTTCCACCACTACTTTCTCATTTTGGGATGCCATGATCAACACACCATCATGCACTCAGTCATGTAACTGCTGGTTATAACTATAGCTTGTTTTTGCATTGCGTGGATTGGAGTGACATTTGACTTTGGATGTCAGAAAAAACCACTGCTAGTAATAATTTAGGACCTAATTTTGCAAAATTCCCACTCAGCTGAATGAAGGCTAATTGTATGAGTGAAGATTTGCAGGATTGGTCCTCTATGATACAGCAATGTAAAAAATCCACTTGTCTCCAGAGTTTAATTGTTTCCCAGAGGCCTGCTAAACTACACCTTGCAATTCATCTTGTTAATTCATTGCCATGCTGCATTATCTGAGCAATAGCGTCCAGTGTGTGTCCAGAAGGTGGTAGCTAAAGTACACCAGTAGAACAGGGTATCCTGTGGAGTAGAGCAGCTTTGGGTGGCCAGGGCAAGAGACCAAACATAGGGTAGTTATATTTTCTTAAATCTCTGCAAAAACATATATACCTCTTTATAATGCAGTCCTTGTATACTGTTTTATGCATTCGTGAATTCACCAAGCCCCTTCTCTGTTTGCTCACACAGATCTCCCATTTTTGAAACAAGGCCTGCAATGTATGGGTAAGCTGGAATGGGGTTGTTTTTATTCACAGTTCCAGATTTCATACCAGAGTTTCAGGGGATTAGCAAGGTGCCAGCATATGGATAACAAATTCTCTAACAGCATATTGCATGGCTGGTTTCATGTCCCAGTTTTAAGACAGAAATATTTTTTTCTTTTTCTTTTTCTGGGTGCTATTAGATGTCTTCAAATAATGCTTTGTTCTGTTTAATTTTAACTAATGTAAACCCCTCTGATGAAAGGAAAACTCATTTCCATTAGTAGGTGAGCAGTGCGGTTGCATTAGTAGTCAAGTCCCATTCTCCTTTACACTGATGGAAATCCAGTTAGCTCTGCTGAAAGCAAAGTTCAGCCTAATGTAGAGAAGGTAGAGTATGATTTTGAGAAACCATTTTTCCTTAAAACACAGCACAATTCATATGGGCCTCCTCCCCATCTTAGAACAGCATTTATGTGTCAACCAAATTTCTGCTTTTCCTTCATCATTTTGCTGTACTCAGTGTAACAATAAGCAGCTGAATATATCTCACTTTGGATGGATTTGTATCTTTAGGCTGTTCACAGCTGAGATCTTGTTTCTCCTGCCTGAAGCTGTGGAAAGCTCGACTTGTAGCCTGTACTCATGTTTTACGATCACTCTGTAGCCATTCGAGAGAGGCTGGTAAGGAGTTAGTCTGGGCTGGTATATCTCCCCCACTTTGGCCAACATGGGGCATCCAGGCAAGCATTTTAGACTAACTGCCTGGTTTCACGTGGCTGAAATTAGGAGCTATGACTGCCCCCGCACCCTTACATGACTTAGAACCACTCCTAAACCACTGCTTCATCCCGACATGGCATTTATGTTTTTCTTTCTCAGCAAACAAGCAGAATTCAGCCTGGCATTACAATTAGCTGCTCTTTTATTCACTGTCTCCATTCCCTCAAGCATACAAAGTTGGTTGTGTGTGCTATGGAGAGAGAGGTTTAATAAATCACACAAAAGCACTGTTTTCTGCTTCATATTTTTCAAATAAACTCTGCAGAAAACTTGGGTAAACAAGGCTTTACTTTTTTTTTTTTTCTGAATCAGGTCCTTGTTTACAGGAAAATGAAATGTTCCCCCAAAATTACTGATGAATAATAAATCATGTTCCTTGCTCTCGGTGTATGACCTTGCAAAGTTCATTTCCGTTAGCTGCTTATGCCTCATTTTACTTTGTTTTTTTACTTGGCTGTGGAGAGTTTTTTCTTGTATTTTATATATTTTTGAAAGAAATGGTGTTTGTGTGCACACTTAATAAAAATTTGCTGTCATTCTACCCAATATACAGTCAGATTTTACTAAGACAAAATAGGTCAGGATCTCTTTCTTGATATGGCAATTAATTTTTAGATTAGCATGTTGTATTTTTAACCTGCAGAATTTTCTTCATACAAAAGTAAATCTTAAGTTTTGTCATACCTTATAATTGCTCTGACAAAAACATTCACAGTGACATGAGTGGTAGCTTTGGCTACCAAGACAGATTTTCATAATAATGAGTTTTTTCCTGTAGGGGGCTGTGAACTGCTAATTAGCATCTATGACCCAATATTCTCAGCAAATAAGAGTAATAGCAGTAATTTCTAGCTTTATGCAGGGTGCAAGTCTAATATTACCAGCACTTCTGTTTCATTTGTAATTAACTGCAAGCAATTATTATAGAGTCGAGGAAGTATATCCTAATGCTCGTAGGTAATAAAAAAAATTGAAATGATGTTTGTTTCATGCTGGGTGCACTGATTTCTTTCAGAGAACTGCGATTATGTGCCTATCAATTAAAAATTCTTCTTTAATGTTTCTTTACATTGATATGCTTTTGAATGTTGCTGTATAAGTATCTAGTCCTCGGTTTAATTCTCTTCCTTTTTTAAAAACGATATCCTTGAAATTTCAATTAATATTTTGACCACAAGACCTTAATGAATACTTAATCTGGCTACTTGATCTCAACATAATATTTAGATGGTACTGAAAGAAGTTTACACTTGATTTTATGAGGTCTGTAGCTTAGTCCTATTAGGACCGTGACCCACAAGGCTGGTGACAGAGCAGCATGTGCTCGTGTAGCGTAGCTGCCTTTCCTGAACAAGAAGCAGATCTGGTGTTTCTTTTACTCAGCAAGATAATATGTAGGCTTTCTGCAAATTGACTTACTTTCCACTGGTTATATTCATTTCTATGACAGTGGGAACAGTTATGAAATAGTAGCTATCGGTGGCAATTTCATAGTTACTGGAATGGTACTGTGCCTTGTCTTTGCTTTGAACATCTTAGCATAACAGGCCTGGGTTAATTACTCAGAAATATGATTTTATATGAATACCAAGCTCTGCATAGAGGTGGATATATAATTACTTTTTTCTGAAGTTTTGACGAAGCTTCAGATGTTGGGGCATCTTCTCCTTTGCAAAATGTCCTTCCCTTTTAGGATCAATGATGTTAAAACACCTTAAACTTGCATGGATATAGCACATTCCTGAACCGTAGAAGCTGTGGTCCAGATTCGGAGAGGCTTGGCATGGCCTCTGCTGTGCTTCAGTTCAATGGAGTTTACTCAACATCTCTCAGGACTGTCAGTCAAGAGATTTGGAGGGCAAGGAGCTGATATCTTTACAGAAGCTATGGATTGTGAACAAACTTTCTCAAGCAATCGTAGGCTTAAAACTCACCCTTTGATCGTACATGGAGTGTGATAATGACTCTATTGTGCAGCTGGTTGAAAATGAGGCTGCAGAGGGTGATTGAAAAAAACAGTTTTCTTTTCCTCATGTTATTTGTTTCTTTATTCTAGGCTCTGTCTATCCCACTGACCACTCTCAGTACTGCATTAATCCATCTTCAGGCATTTACCTGGACATGAATGTGAATTGGTCCAAAGTCTATCCTGCCAACTACCCCCAGGATCCCTAACTGACTCTGTTTCTTTTAATCACTGAATCGATTTAGATCAGATTCATCAGACAGATTAATTCATTTGGCCAGCATGGCAGATAGAAAATATGATATAATATACTGATTGCATAACAGTCCATGCTGAAATCCATTTATTCAGCAGCCTAGCTCCAAAGAGCAGCTTTGCATCTCCCCTTCATATACATTTGGGCAGTTCCTTGTACATTGTATTACACAGTTTCCTATAGGTTATTGTCTTCTAGGTTATGTGCCTGTTGTTTATTTTTAATTGAGCAATCAATTTGCCCATACCCATAAAATTAGCAAAGGTTTGTCTGCCATAGGTGTTTATATCAGGTGCTATATTTTGAATTTTGAAGGCACGCATCTTCAGCATACAGTAACAGACATGTCTGATAGAATTTTTTTTAATTTCCTTGTGTAGCTGTGATTTTATTTTATTGTCCAGACCTGTAACAGTCACTTTCTCAAGAATTTTTTCAGGTCTATCACACTAATTAGACTTCCTATTCTTCAGAGCTCTCTGACATTGTTTCAGCCTCAAATGAGGGAACACAGTGCTTAGCATTATAATCTCAGCACTGCTGGTACTACTTCTGCACACTGACAGTCCAAGAGGAGCCACTATTCCCTATGGTAAATCTTTGATATTTATACCCCTCTTCCATTTCAGTTGGCTTTAAAACCATGAAGATCACCAGCATAGGCTTCGTAGTTTACTTTTTTTTGTGAAGAGTTTCACAGTTTGTCTGATTTCTCTTTTAGGGCTTGGTGATAAGTGCAGTAGAGGACAGTCCTGATGTTGGTTTTTTTGAAGCTCATTGGACAAGTCAATTCAAGTGCAGAAGTCATATAGCCACACCAGCTGAGAAACAGATCAGATGATAACCCAGGATATAGCACCATGCAACTGGTGCAACTGGGTATAGCAACTGTACCTATCCAGGCAGAGTTGGCCTGTGCAGAACTATTTTGGTTGCTGCACATACCTTTGGAGATATGTCCTAAAATGTTTCATCATCACTCTGCATCATCACTAGTGTTATCACTAGTCTTAGAAAACATTTGCAAAGGCCACCAGTCTTGACTTTCTTGTTGATCTGCAGTGCAGGCAGTATCCTTCTGACAAAAAGGGTCTGTGTTGAGAGATATTAAGAGAAATCAGGTCTAGTCCAGGATAATAATCTGTGAATATGAGAGATTCACAGTCGAATATAACATCTTCATATGTAAGTGTAATATATTTGAATATCTTTGATTTGTTGCCATATATTTGAAAATGCCATCTCAAAATTCAATCAATGTTTGGCAGGTTTCATGGGAACCATTTCTTGCCCATAATGTACTTAACATTTTTATTTATGACCTGGAAACAAATATAAACTTTTTACTACTGGAACTGTTAGGTTACCAAATGACTGGGAAAAGAGGAGTCAAGAACACTCGTGACATAGCATTATATTTGACTTCAGCATAACAGAAGCGTGTAGGAGCAATCAAATGTAACACCATATATCTAAGAACAAAGCAAGTGGCCAATATTTCCATGACAGTGAACTCTGTCATATGAAACTGTTTCTTTGAGAAAGACTGTAAGGAGAAGAAGAGATCACGGTATGAAATCAGAGTCTGGGTGTCACTACGCAATGCTGTTGTAAGAGTGATCAGGAATTTGTGGATCTGTGAGAAAGTTGTTATACTAGTTCAAAAGATACTTTTTCATTCAAATCAGATTTAATTTAAAGAAGTCCTATGGCCTGTATGTATCTACATATTCTCTGCAGTCCAAAAGGATTTGTAATATGTAAACTGAGTGACTGGGAAGTTTTTGTCCTGCTTGTTAAGGAATCACAACAAAAAATTGACATAAAGCACACAAGAACAGACAGAACTATTAAAATTTGGTGTAAGTAAGTAATAAAGAATCTGGGAAGAGGTGAGTTCATGGAAAAGATCAGGAAAACAACCCTCTATACACTTTAGGAGCACAACTTAAATCGCACTAGAAGAAAGCCTAAGTTTTAAAACACCAATAGGAACATCCAAAAATTAAAAGAAAATTTTAATGTGGTGTCTTCTCTTAGAGTGAGAAGATAAATGTTAAAGTTTAAAATTATATAATTATTACTATATTTTGCTTCTTCAAAATATTCTCCCACAACATAGTGGGCTATTCAAAGGTCTAATTCTGCATGGATCTGTACATTATGGGCCATATTTATTGTTGGTCCTTAACCCTGCGTTCAGTAAACTGAACTGTATTATCTTGACTATATATAGGGATGAGCATGCTTATTTCAAAGTCTTTTTCTCTAGAATGAGGAATGAGAGTCCATTCTGTGCAGCAAGAACTGCAGCTAACTTCAGGCATTGGAAAATTAGGTGTGTGGTCCAGGGCATTTGCTGTGGTTGATGGAAAGAATAAGCACCTCCAGAGGGTGATTCATTCCATTCATCTGAGATGGGCTTTGGGCATAAGGCGATCCAGCTTCTGATGGTATCTCTTTCTGTCTATAAAGCACAAAGAGACCCTGGGCGATTAACCTAAATTTGTGTCTTAACGTTTAGGTGAGTGAGATGAAGTAAGGTAAGTCCCATTCTAAGTGTCTGCTTACATCTATTTCAGTTTTTGTTTGTAGGAGAAAAATATTAATTCTTTCTATTTTCAACATTTTAAGATTTCCCCCATTTTGTAATGTAGATAAAACACATGGTTAACCCCATTAGTGTGTAGCACAGTTTAATCTCTAATCCAAAGTATTTTTGTCAATATACTGTTATTCATTTCATACTTACTCACTTCGTAAGTGCACTTAATAGTGTTTTTAATGTGCTAAGTTACAGGAGAAAATATTACTTAGTTTCAGTGAATAATTCAGTGCTGCTACTTTCCATCTTCCCAATTTTTCTATTGTTAGAAGGAAAACCCATGTTTCCATGCTTTGAAGCTTCCCAGAAAATTGATATCTAAATTTGTAGCAAGAGCTGTGTAAATGAAGAGGCAGAATATAAACACAGTTATTTATAAATAGCACTTGGAAAAGTCCATGAAAGTGATGTAGCAGTGGTGTATTCAGTAGAAAGCAATTGCCATTAGCTATACTTTGCCTGAGAAAATCTAAGTTGTTGTACTGGTATTTTTAATGGTAATTGTTTTATCCATTTACATATACAGATCAATATGGAATCATTGAGAGGTAGAAATCTTGTTATACTCACCACACTCACGTAGATGACTAAAAAAGCAATAGCAGTGATGACATTGAAAGATACAAAACGCTGGCTTTTCCTACCATATGAAAATTGGGGGGCTCAGTCTTCCTGTACAAGTATAAGGAAATATAATGAAACCCCAAGTTATTAAAAGCAAAATACATTCTGGGGAAAGAGTTCTTTGGATTTCCAAGGAAGTCTTTTGGAGAAAGCAAGCACCACAAAGCCTTTCTCTGCTGTAGGGCAGGATGAGCAGTGCTGCACTCTGTTTGAGCTGTCACATTTCTCCAGGAAGAAAGCTTCCCTCTCCTTTCATATTCACCAGTGTAAATCATAAATGTGTCTAGTGCAATGAGGTGAAAGAAGAATCTGTCCTACGACCTAGACGCAATCGACATCTCCCTGTTTTACATTCCTGCAGGTGCCTTGGATGAAACAGTCGTAAGTCAGAGCTTGTCTTCATGTCATCAACATACTGGTTTGCAGGATTTTGCAAAGTAGGTTTTCAAACAGTAACTCAAAATAGCAGCTGATAGTTATCCTTCTTTTTGCCCCAGCATTCTTGCTTGCATTTATCAAAGGATGGTGATAATGTTTCTTAAGAACTGCTATTCTTCCTGGACATATCCTCTATTACTTTAGCAATGTGTGCATTTCCTTGTCATCTTCCTCCTCATGTGGCCCCTTCCGTCACCTTTATACACTGTCTTCGTGACTTTATAACTTCCTTTATTGTACCTGTTCTTTCCTTCACCCTTCCTTCCCCTTAGCTTTCTTTCATCCTTTCTTCCTTGGGAAACCCATTTCAACTTCCAAGTTGCCTGTCTCCCGATGTTTGGAGGCTTAACTCCGACATTTAGCCTTTTGTATGGGACTTCTCAGGGGTCTTTGTAATGAAGGACAGATACAGGGAGGGAAACTTTAAAACAAGACTCCTCTCTCTCCTGAACATCACATCAGGTGTTAGTAATGGATGTAATTTCTATAATCAATTAAAGTAAACAACAAACAAATTATATTTACTAAAGTTCTATGGACATCACAAAAGTGACATTTCTCTCCGTGAGAAATACCGAGATATTTCAACCTAAGGAGAAACAGACAACCCGGAAGAAGTTGTTCTGAAACACTGGCAACTAAGGAAGCTGCATATTCTACACTTGTCCTTTGCAAGAGTAATTTCTGAAATGCTTTTATTTATGTATTTATTTCTCTGCATCTCTAAGAGTGCTTCCACATTATTTCTATGACAATGCTTTAATTGATTCATCCATTTTGCACATGCCAGCCTCTTTCTATAGCACAATACATGACACACACATAAATTCTGAGGTCTGATACTTGCATTTAATATTACCTTATAGATACTCCCATTGATTTCAGTGGGACTTTTCATACAGGCCTCCATCCTGTGCTGCAACTTAAGTGTCTCCATTTCCTTTGAAATAAACACCCTTTACAAGACTGAGTTCAAATAAAGGTGGCACTCAAGCAATACCAAAGGAGCAGCCAGTATAGTTACTGAAGAGCATATTTCTGTTACTAGAGTCAGGTTGATCTCAGTGTAAGAACGCCTTGTACTGTCGTCAAACAGCATAGGTATGGATGCTTGTGAATGAGAAAAGTACACTCCATTAGCGTGATCCAACTCCCATAAGAGATAATGGGTAGCTCTCCATTGACTTTAATGGGAAATGGGATCAGGATGTCAGTGCTTTGAAAAAAGAAAGGGTTTTGTTAAAAAAGTATTCATTTTGAAAAGAGTGACACAATAGGGAAGGAACATTCCCTGCAGCCTGCAAATGCCTTCTGCAAACATAGTCTTCTTGCTGTTTAGCTTCATAATAACAGAGCTAATCAGGGTTTCTGTTTAATTTGAAATACATATTCACTTTCCAGATGATGCAGGAAAGAAGAGTGCATTTATTGTGCTTTTGGCAGGCTTGTAGGGATTCCTCTGAGTGGATAAGGACCTGCTTTTCTTCCAGGTAATTTGGACCATCTCCACTCATTTGATTTTCACTATCACCAAAAAGCGATCCACGTAGGAGTTCCATAAAGCTGCAAATTACAGTTAAGTTCAAATCCTTAAAGGCATTTCAAGTGCACATTGTAACAGACACTCATAGTAATCAAGTTGCAGAAAGACTCTTATAACAGCCATCTCTCTCTTTCTGAATTGCTGGGGAACAGGCAGATGTGGAAATTATGAGTAATGTAATTGATGATCTTAAGGCTTTTAAATACCCAAGCTCTCAACAATCAAGATCTATTTGAGTTCAGAATCTAATAAGTAGTAAATACAATAGGTTTCAGTACGATATTTTATCAGGTTCTCTGCAGTGTTTCCTCCCCCCCCGCCCCCTGCCCTCACTTTTATGGGCATCATTACCATCTAATCAGCAGACAAATTGGAAAATTTTATTGTGACACATAATCATTTTTAGTTTATCATATTTCTCTTTCTTTGATATGCAGTTACTGTGAGTTTGCTTATAATGCACGTTTTCAGAGGTTTTGTCCCCATTTTTGTAAACAGGTGAGAAAGAGAGTACTGTTATCCCAGACTGTTTATTGACAACTTATTTATTGTGTACCAAGAAAGAAAAATGCTTATACAAAACTCACCAAAATACTGATGAATTCATGTCCTACAGATTTCCAAAATGCCTTAATTTATAAAAAACTTTTTAGTAATGATGACTGCTCCAATATTTATTCTGAATATGTACTGTATATATTCTAGAAGTACTTTTTCAACCCAGTGGAAAAGCTGTGTATAGTGAGGAGTTAATTTCAATTCTTCATCTGTTTTCCTTTAATCTGCAGACCAGACTGAATGAATCCAAAATTCTACATTATGTTTCAGCTAAAAAAATAAGAAAACATTTGTCAGTGAAGAACCCAACTCATGCTATTACCGTAGGTACAGAGCCTAACACCCTTGCTTACGTGTTAATTTATCCACACAAAAAAACCCATGTTAGTGTGAGGTGAGTAAAAAATATTTGCACCACTGGAAAAACTGCTAAATCACATTTCTCCAGATTCTCTGAAAAGCAAAATATGTTGCAGCTTTGCCTTTGATATTTCCTAGTTTGGTAGAATGAAAACAGAAGGCTTTTTTTTTTTTTTCTTCCTCAAGAAAGAATATATTTTCACGGCAAAAAGGGACTTTTCTTTCAAAACAAGAGAATGAAAACTGAGAAAATTTGCATAGGCATCAAAAAGTGCCATTTTTTCAAAAGGGGGACTTCTTATTGTTTTTACTACAGGAATTAAAAAGAATCCATTTTCTCTTGGACATAAAATCAGAGTATTTGCCATTAACTGAGGTTTTTACAGGTGTCCCTTCCTTCTTGAAATATGGAGCAATCTAATACTGTTGAACTGTTCTTCTGGGTTATGTCTTTGCCGCAGCACATTTTCTGCGAAGTGTTGAACCAAATTCAGGTAATATGCACAAACCTGTGGCCATGTGAAATGGTACTTAGATCAGTTAGGACAGGAGTTAAAATCTGACATCCTGCTTTTGCTCAGGTTGGTATTCCACTCAGTAATGAGGCACAAAGTAATGAGCACTCTTAGACACGGATAGTCTTCCAGTGCCAATAGCTGACTCGTCTTACTGCAGACAAAGAACTATGGCATATGTGCCCTGGAAGTCCTAACAACATGAACAGTACCTGTTAGGACACAATAATTCGGATATGCTTTTGCAATATGCTTCTAGCTGTCCTAATGCTACAATGAAAGTATCAGCCTTGAAAGAAACACTCACGGTCCTACAGTTGATGGCCCCTGTCCAAAACAGTGTCTGGATAAGCCCCATTGACATACTGCAATGCAATCAGTAAAAGACAGCTCCTACCCAGCTCCAGCAATTTGCAGGTGGACTGCTGATATACATAGATTGCTCCACAGCACCACTGCAGTCCACTCCTATACAGCCATTTAGGAATACCCTAAAACCCCTCCAAATTTTGAAAAATTTTGGAAAAACAAAACAGGAACTCTTAGGCTTCTTTACATTCAAAACCTAAAAACTCTTAATATTTCTCAGAAAAGCACCTGAGGTCCAGAAAACAGAAAATCCAGGGTGGTGGTCCTTGCTCAGCACTTGGGTTCAGATTTCTCTTCTGGAGGAGTGCTGTAAGACAAGCACATGCTCCAGCCACTACCTTGATGGGCAGCTATGGGGGGCAGCACATTATCTCCACCTGCAGCTGTTTGCAGGGGGGAGAGAGGGGGAAGCTCTCTGCCAACCGCCCTCCTGC
Organism: Aptenodytes patagonicus; assembly: GCF_965638725.1. Classification (NCBI taxonomy): domain Eukaryota; kingdom Metazoa; phylum Chordata; class Aves; order Sphenisciformes; family Spheniscidae; genus Aptenodytes; species Aptenodytes patagonicus. Next base: position 27,618,212 of record NC_134950.1, read on the forward strand.
GTTGGACTAAAAAAGCTGTTTAGTCAACGCTATTCTGTTTCCATAACCTTTGTTTCTGATGAATCAGCATCTTTTATTGAAAAAAAATGCTCTGTTGTAACCTTTCCAACCCATTCTACTATCAATTGCAAAATTATGGCTGTTCTTATAAATGGTTTATGTTGGAAATAATCAGGAGAGTCAGGCCAAATTGAATATACCTTGTATTAGGGAAAGCACTCTGTTTCATTTTAAGTGTCCCAGAGTACATGCAATTTCTCTGGGTTCCCTTGTTCTGAGTATTAGCCCTGCAATTTAGGCCCATGTTTGAAGCCTGGCAGATTGGGAGGTATGATACTAATGCATGCATTGATTATGAATGCCCGGGTTAAATGAACAATTATTAACTAGTGAATGAGATAGTTAAAGAGCGTCTTAGTTTACTGTTACTGTATTTCCCAGTGACAAGAATGAAAGCAAGCTAAAGAATCTTTTGGATGCAGGATTGTTTTTCCATGGATGAGGGATTACAGATTGGCTTTTTAACTTCAGCTTTTCCAAATAGTTTTTCAGTTATTTAATTTACTCTACATGGAGTCTATTGATTATTCAAGTTGGCAGTCAATTTTATAGGGCACCCCGCTGTTTCTTTGCTTAATGTAGTCAATGATTGTAATTGCTTGATCAGTGCAGCCCATGAAATAGGTTTTGTGTCTTTTTTACAATGCATTGATGGCTTTATCTGATGCAGTCTTGGCAGGGTCTAGGTTTTACAGCACGATCCTGAACTCCCAGAGGTCTCTAGATTAATGGCTATGGCTTTCTGTTGGAGCTGCTGATACTGCTCTCCAGAATGTATTCACACATCTGGCATGCCACACTTGGCAGTTGTGCCAGCTTTTTGTTGCGCAGTTACAGAATATCTCACCAGTGCCTAGTTAACTGTTTTCACTAAGGGAATGAGATAAAAAGCCATCCACAGAGTTGTTGGCACGCGCTCTGTGTCATTGTAATCACAAATTTTTAATTTTTCTATTACACTTTTTGTATGGCCAATTGATGTTTTGAAACAACAAAATACTCATGATATTTGTTGTATGAACTCTGATTTGATTCTGCAAAAGATTCCAAGCTCATTGTGATTTCCCGTAAACGTCCCATTAACACTTTCTTTCCAAAAAAAGGAACGAGCTTTCCATTGTATTGTCAGTAAATAAATGGATTAAAATTGCATCTCTCCAGCTCAAATTTTTTTACAAGCAGAAAGAAAGGAAATGTGGGTGGAAGAGCAGCAAGAGGAAGCTTGTGACCTTGCTATGGGTGAAGTAATCCTTTTGTCTTCCATTGGTTCATGTTAAATTACTTAAGCTTCATTTAGCTTTGCTTGAAAGTCAGTGTTTCATATTTGGTAGAATCTGAATCGTATTATTAGACATGTAAAATGTAGTCCTAATAAGCAGGCCAAGAAAATGTAATGAAATATGCAACACAGGTGCATAAATCCATGGACAATATAATTATATAGCACACATACACCATTTACAGTGCCTAAGGTAACATCCTGCCAAAAATGTAAAAGTGTGATAGATTTTGGACCAGCTGTGGTATGAACTGATTTCCTCAGCTGAGCTTTACATAGAAGCTGGACATGTGCAACCCCTATATTAATTCTTTTCTCTCCAGGTAGTAAACTGTAAATGCATAATGCATCTTCGTGTAGTAAAGGTCTACTGAGAAGACATCTGGAATTCAATATTTAAAATTCCAAGTCTGTCTTTCCACTGAAATCTCAGTTATGTTGGGCAATAACACAGGAATCATATATATCTATATGCAATATTAATAACCCACAAACCCATGTGTTAACAATAAATAGCCTTAATAAAATCTGTCACAATGAAAAATAACAAGAATAACATGGCAAACACTTTCAGTGTTATGGTCATTGTCTTGACATCACTGCTGGAATATTTTATGATTTCTGCTGATTTTAGTGCAGTGAAATCCAGTCACGTTCTACAGGTCCACCCCAAAAACTTTTAAGTACCCAAGTAACTGCTCATGTGAACTGTTCCACTGAATTTGTTTGTCCCCGTGTTATTAGTGTCAAGGCTTTAAACAGATGGCTCATCTCCTTCAAATATTACAACTGCTTCCTTGCATGTTCTATTCCATTATGAAAAACTGTGTTACTTTTAATTCAATACTATCTCAAATCCTTGGCTAGAAGGATTAAGGATCTTTAATATGGAAAATGTAAATAACTCACAGGAGTGAAGAGCCAAATGTCAGCATCAAAAATATTACCAGTGGACTATCAAAAGTAGCTGTATAATTTCCCTTCAGACACAGAAAAAGGTACCATCACCCTTTCTGTGCTTACAGATTTTCTTAGCATTTGTGGTGCCTTAAAATATAAAAAAAACAAAACTGTATAGAAGTTCATATTAAACTTCAGCCTTTTTCTGTACACTATTAATTTATGGGTTCTCTGATTGGAATGATGTTTTATTACCCTGGATGGAACAATAAATAGTAGTAGCATAATGTCTTTAAAAAAAGGCAAACCAATCAAGGGGAATCTGAGAAATATAGATGGCGAAAAAAAAGGAAAAATAAAACACTGTAAACTCATATTTACACTGTACCTTTCAGAGCAGTACATTCTGCCTTTTCTTTTCCACACTCCATTTTACCACTGAAGATGAAAGGTGAAGAAGTAGGATGACAAACACTGATAGATGAAAATATTGAAACAGATATGTGAAAATTTTCTGCAACACTTTTTCCCTTAAAATTCAGTTGCAAAACCACTCTGTATTTCAATTACTTACTTTTCCTAGTGTCACTAAATAAATACTGCTATTAATATTGCTGGCACTCCTCTGACTAACTCAAGATAACCTGATACACCTCAGTGGAAAGCACTGTACCTATTGTGGGCTTAACTTTATATGTTCACTCAGACAATGATCAGTCTTTTCCTAAAGTGGGCAGTATCTACGGTATGATGGAAATCAAAACTGTACTTATATGCAGGGTCTTACATGAGGTATCTGTAGGTGTGGATACCAGGTTCAGTCCTGTCCCATAAACACAATGGGCATTTTGCTATAGCTTTTAAAGGAGGCAGAACTTCATCTATACTTCTTTACTGCATGTTACATTGTTGAATTATCTTGTAGCATTGAACTGACATGGAGTTCTGTAAATCCGATGCAAAATATTATGCCCCATTCACCATCTCTTTCATGTTCATAATTAATTGTGCACATGACATCTGGCTCTTTCAATGTTGTCTCTCTGCATGTGAAAGTCACTCCTAGAAAGCAAAAAGTGAATGTCCTTCTTTCTCTTCATTGAGTGATTTGTGAAATTCTAGACTTCTGGTCAAGTCACCACATATAGGAATTGCATGGACCAGCGAGGTCTGGGATGGAGCCTTAGCTTTTCTTGTCAGCCTTGGGTGGCAGCTGCTTGATGTCAGTTGTGACCTGTAAATTTTGTAGAATATCAGATGGCTCAGGACAGAATTGTCATGGTTGTCTAAATTTGCTTAAGCAAGCTTAGAACTGTTTTGTTAATTTTAATTTTGGCATAACTAAGAACATAGCTAAGAAATACATGAATGCTTCTCTCTGCAAAATAATCTTCTGAAGCAAAATATTCACATCAGCATATTCCATATGCTGTAAATAATAATAATAATAATAATAATCACTGGTTCTTAACTTGTTTGTTCAATCTGTGTGTTAAATCTGTTTTTTTAGATATGGGTCCAAGACACAAAATCAGCATATTGAATGTGGTCAGCTTTTGCTTTCCATCAGTTTGTTTAAAAGACATGTAGGCAGCCCACAAAGTACAAGTGTATTGATGTCTCCCTTGGGACAGTTCCCACTCCCAGTGAAACCAGCGGGAGAGGACTTTTGTCACTGACTTAAATAAAACCATCATGTTTGAAAAGACCAAGAGGTAATCAAATTAGAAATGAGTAAAATGGTTTAGATCAAGAGCAGGGCCTTTTATTTCACTTTAAGTTCTGCATGTAAAAGGAGGCACACAATAGGAAGAGGCCTGCTTTTGCCTTGAAGCTCATACTAACAAACCAAAATTTTAAGCCTCTGAAACAGGGGTCACTTCTGCCAAAAGACCATAAAAGAGGTGTCTTCTTTCTTTGTTGCTGGCCTAAACGATCTCAATGGTACTGGGAACCTCTAGATGAGCCTTGCTGGATTTCCAAACCCATTTTCAGACTTGCGGTGTAATTATGACCTACCCTTGGGTCTGATCAAGAAGTACTCTAAGTCAAGGGACAGACGCAAGATTGAAAGGAAAAAACCTGATCTTCCAGAAGGTCAGTATAAGTCTTTGTACTTTGTTTCCTTGCTTTTATATAATTAACTGGAAACTAAACTAAACTGAGCTGATTGTTGGTAAGGGCTGCTCAGCTTCTGTGCTTTGGAATGGGACACCACCAAGACAAAGAAGATTTGGTCTTTCATATTTCCGTACCTTTACCCCCATATACTGAGTTCTCCTCATGAGGGCAAAGAAACTACAGCCTCTGTTTGTTGGGAAGCTGAGGAGGATGATTCACTGAATTCTTGTCCCAAGTATTACTTTTGTAAGTGTAAATATTATATTTCAGCACTCGGGAGCTCAAAAATAATCTTTATTCTTGAAATATTTATATATAAAGAGCATTACTGAAATAGGAGTGCTTGATTACTTGGATTGGGTTGCATGATTGTGACATACTTATTTTTAGTCCTTGCGCTGAATGGTAACAGGAGACAGAGATTTAAGAAAAAATAAATAAGGAGGATGGATTCATTGCTGGTGAATGTTAACTGTTAAACAACTTGTGTGTTTCTGCATATAGGAGATGGCATCACTTTGGTTTCAAATTTCTGGTGCATCTCGAATTTGCTTGTATTTGGAACAGCTTATACTGCAATACGCACAGCATAAAGTCACTGTAGATGGACACAGTATTCCTTTGCCACCTAAAGGTAGTGCAGATGTACTGAAATGGGACAGAGGCAGTGACCTTGACGACTGAGTAGAATAAACAGAGGAGCAAGCAAAGAGCCGCCTCTGCCTCAGTTGCTGGTGCACGGAGCTGCCTCTCAGCAGAGGCAACCAGGGCAGTGTTCAGAACACTGCAATATCTGCCCCGTTCCTATCTGACCACATGGCATAGTCACCATCCCAGGTAATTACTTTACTGGCACACATTGGAGTTTTTCCATCTGAGCTGCTTCCTGCAGGTACATTGCCATCAATCAGGCTTGTCCTTGAAGCCTTAATGATATAGGATTGCTGGGCATTTATGGGATATGCACATGCCATTATCAGACAAGTTATCTAAACTGTTGCTTTTAGTCAGATCATTCCAGATTGATCCATCTTTCTAACAATACTTCAGCTGTTAATTGAATATGGGCAGTAATGTTTTCCATGTTTCTTAATTATTTTACTCTTCTGAACCAGGTTCCTTTAGTGGATATTTATTTATTCAACCACAATGATGCATACACTTACTGGCTGCAGCCGTATGAGCTCTAAAAAACTGTCTGTCTCTGCTGAAAGCACAGCCCTGCTCTGAAAAGAGCCTGCAAGAGCTGCACAGCACAGATCCAAGATCTTGCACCAGTGATTTTCATATCATATGTATTTGGTTTACAAATGTAGAGTGATTTCTCTAATTGCAAGTCCTTGTTCCCTCTTCCTATCATCATCACCTGCAACAAAGTTTTCTCAAGCTCAGTTGCCTCATTTAAAACTGCACAGTCCCGTTGTCTCCAGAGAAGGTCCTTAATGACACCTGTGCAAAGCCATGGACTTCACTGGGCTCAGGCAGGTTGGAGGGATGGGGACTCGTAGTGATCCTTCAGATAACGCATGAACGACTGAGCCTCCAGCCCTTCCTTCTCAACCCAGGGTGGGTAACAATAGAAAACAGTAGAAACGGCTTTTTCTGTCACTTGCGTGAGCAGATTGTTCCAAGTTCACAGAAGGAATAAATCTGCTTTCCCTTCTCTGGAGAAGAACATCACGTATTTTCAGGAAATCAGGATACCTCCCATATACCATCATCATGTGGCTTTGGGGAAGGGTATCAGTGGTGGGGCACCAGTGCTCTGATGACACCAGGGCCTTCTCCCCAGATTTTGTTTTAAACAAACAGGTACAGGCTTTGCAGCGGCACAAAGAGCAGCCAACAAATCTCTTCTTTTGTGTTTGTTTAGTTTTGAAAGACTTGCCTGAAGGATCATTGGCGTTCCCACTGCAGACAGTTTGTGCCTGGGCTTCCTTGCAGAAAAAAAAGGGGATTTTCCAGGCATGTCAATATGTCCTTGGCTGCAGAGATATCTCTCATATGAGAGACGGTTGCAGTTTCTCCCACTTCACAAACAGTTGCTCCTTCTGTATGCGCACTGGCGCAGCTTCACCCTGCGGTGTTTAACTGGTGCTGTTTATGATGGTTATATTCTTACCAATTTCTCTGATGTACTCTCACCTTGTCAATACTGTCATGCAGTTCTCCAGCAAGAGGTTTATCTGATTTTCTCTATCTGCAGGTGCTTTTTCCCCATCGTTTCACAGCCGCACTGACTTTGTCTGCCTGCACATCACCAATAATTTTGGACTCATTGGCCAAATGTAACCCAAGATAGCAATGTCTGTCTCAAAGGCAAGAAACCCCCACGTATTTTCTGAAACTTGGTAGCTGGGGGATAAGCGAGACTTGGACGGGAGCTCTGCAGAGAGGAAAGGCTGCAGAGCAAGCCCAGCCCATACCTTTTCTGCCTGGCCACAGGCCTGTGCGCTCAGTGCTGGGGACGGGTGACAGCACGTGGCATGGGCTCAGCCCTGGGGAAAGACAGGGCGATATTAGGGCATCCTGGGTTGTGCAGGGAGCTCTGGAGAATACATGGGAGAATAGGGTTACTGCAATGCGGGGGGATAGTGGTTGAATTCTGGCCATGATACTTTAGGGTTTTTCCCACTTGTTTTTTTCTTACTACTACTATACAGTCCTTTGCTTTTCACATAATAGGAACAAGAAGCTTATCAGAGGAATCTGCTCCAACTCTTGGCCTTCTAAAAACTCAGTGAATTGTTCTCCTTGTTTGCTAAAGGGCCTGCAGAGAATGGCAGCTCCTCAGGGCAGCAGTCACCCTCCCACTATCACTCATGCACGAAGCCCTATAGTGGGCACCCAGTGAAGCCCACTCTGCTTTGCAGCCTGGGGTCAGCCCCATGGACACCTGCATGGAAGGGACTTTGCGGCGTGTAACACATCATCATGCAGCCATGCGCCTCGACCGGCTGTGAACCCCTTGCAAATTGTGCCTGTGGAGGCTGCCGCCCCTTCTCTAATTCAAGAGCAGTGGCGGGTCCCTGTGCCGTCCCCAGCACAGACACCAGTCTGCCTCTCAGCGGCTCCTAGCCTCCTCCTCAAAGCCTGTACACAAGGCTCACAGAAGCAGGGATGAGCATTGCACACTCATGAATAAGTGTAATTGAAATTCTGTTCATAGCTATTTAGGGAAAAAAAATTACCAGTGTAATTAAAATGCACAGGGGAAAGAGAAGTAGCCTATACAGACACATTATGTTACGCAGCACCCACCCAGACAAAGGTCTTTGTCTATAAAAAGCTCAAATATATCTGAGATAATTGCTGTTCATTGATTGTGCCTCTGAAGTGGAGTCATTCTGGCATATTCCACCTTGAGGCTGTCTTACACGTTTCTTTGAAAGGGAAAAATTCAAAAGTTCAAGTAAAGACACAAGTTCAGTCAAATATGTGGCAGTAAAATCTTGATTTACAGCATTAAGGTTACTTTCAGCTGACCTAGCCCTGAGTGGTGCTGGGCAGTTTTGTCTGATCTTGTGTTAATGCTGTTAGCCTGTGTTTACTAAATGATTTAGCACTGAAATGTTGGGAGTTGCCAAATATTTGTCTTCTGTCCTTTATGAATATTTGAACAGCTCTTTTCCCAGCTCACTCTGAATGCAGAAAAGGGTGTTAAAAGTATCATACTCCGGTAGCGTTACTTTGTGGAAGCTGCAGACCAACAACATTCTTGCATCAGTGACGCCTTTGGCTCTGTACTAAAAAAAAGGTAGGAACACAAAATAATGTGCTTGAATACTGTTTCCTACGTCTTACAGAAATTCAGATTTGAAAATAAAGAGTTCTTTAACTGGTCCATAATTTTTTTGCTCTCTCTCATTTTAAATATAATAGCATTAAATAACCCTTAGGTGAACCAGTTTTATGCTGAAGGCAACAGCCAAAAAGGATGGGTGAACCTGAGTTCAAACCCAGACTCTATCACAGATGTGTGAGATGAACTTGAGCATGTCTCCATGATGTGTTTTTTGTCTAGAAAAAAGAAGTGTGAAGTTTTAAATCAATAGTGTGTGTACCAATGTACTAAGATGTCATGAAAGAACATGTATCCCAGATGTGGCTCACAATTTTTGTATGTATCCTGCATTACTGCACAACCAGATTGCCTTTTGTCACACCGGTTTTTTTCACTCGCTTTTTGGGCTTGCAGACCCTAGAGTAAACACGCACGCCACTCTTCATGCACCCAGAAGTGCAACACATTTTCGCTTTTAAATGTGATTGCATAGGGACACAGAGATAGTACACCAGATTTGCTTGCACCCAGCAATAGCAGTTTGCAATTTTTTACGCACAGGTACAAAGCCGAGATTAATTTCCCTGAAAGAAGTTGACCCATAAAGTAGATAATTTTAAATGTCAGCCTTGCTAGAAAAGCTGCAACTTTTCACCTTCTGTGACTGAATCTCATGCATCGTGGATAGGAAGCAATACCCTTTTAGTGTGAAAGGACCATCCCTATTTTGATAGAGCTGCTGGATTTAATAGATCAGGACTTGAGTAGAATACATCTAGCCATCTCTGGTAGGTCAGGGTGTATAATGCTTTATGTTTATTTTTCTTACATTCTAATACAAGGATGAATTCATTTAATCTGAACTTATTGGTAATCATTTACATTTAGTATGTCTGGAAGAAGCCAAGAGTAATGAAAGGAGACACCTTCTCATTCATGATTTGTTTTTAAATATTCCTCATTTCTTTCTTCCTTTTTTTTCCCCCTCCACATGCTGATATTGCATGCATGGCTTGCTCTCAGCTTGCTATGATACAAGCTGGGGCAAGCCTTGTAATATGATTCAAATTGTAAATCTCATGTCTTGCATCCCCCAAACACCTCATCTTATATGCAGTCTGGAACCTTCATTCCAGTACCAATTAGACTAATATATCCACCCAGCTCCGATTGGGGTGATGGATTGGCTGGTGGGGGAAATGGAGGTGATTTTCTCAGCTCCTCTGCATTCCCATAGGCATGCAGCATTTGACAGATTGGGCAGAACTGCCACGAAAGAGTCTGACACAGATGGTGTAATTAGAAAATGCGAAGTGTGAGTGTGAAATTTATCTTTGATCAGCACCTCCTTGCCAGATTGTCATCTATGTTAATATGATGATGGCTTCTTGGAGATGGATAGAAGAAAACAGCAGCCTTGAGGAAGAAATGGAGACAGTTCACAACGTAGAGAAGATATTTTGTTTAACTCTGAAACTCAATCAATTTCAACATGAGTAAAATGTGATTTAATGTATTTAACTCATAGGAAAACAAATTTAATCTAAATCTGATACCTTATTTTGTTAGGCCTATAATCAATATGGTAAAATCTTAGTTTTTGTTGGAAGAAGACATTAATTTTTTATGAACAGTTAAATAAAAAAAAATCAATCTATAGCTATAAGCATACTTGAAGTTACTACATCACTCTTTGTAGAGACCTAATGTAATCTAAATATATACAAAAAAATCATTGCAGAGTTGCCTGGACAGGTTTAAGGAATTAGAAAGATATTTGCTCTCTAGCTTTGTATTTTTGATGTCATCCTCTCTAGCAAAGCATGGAGTCTATTAAGGTTCACTATAGAGCACAGAAATCTTTAAGATTTGTATTTTCCCCCTTTATTCCGAAGGAAGATTTGAACTGGTAATATTTTTTCTTTAACAACTGACAAATATTTTTTGCCTGAGAAAAACATTTTGATCATTTATCTGACATCTCCAGCTTTCCCAGTAATCTGAAGTGTAATGTTCTGCAGCAGAAAGGGTCATCGTCCTTTCAGCAATCGTGAATCAAATGCCGCTCTTCAAACATGAGCAGATTTGGCCTATGTGAGGCAGGTATGATTTTCCACAGCCAGAAACTGAGGCACAGAGCAGCTAGGTGCAGCCTGTCCAAGGTCAGAGAGGAGCGCGTGGTGGGGCGGCGTTGCTGGCGGGGTCCCTTGCCTGCCAGCCTGCTCCCCCTTCCATACCGCATCTCGCAGCCACTGCAATCCTGTATTTGGGTAGTTCAAAAGGTTTAAGTTTACAAACCGCTATGCCATAGTTCATTTTGCTAAAAACTGCTCAAATGTTCACATGAATGGTGCTAATTTTCAGGAAGGTAAATTAGCATAATTAATGACCAGCCAAATTTGGGGGTAATACAGTATGTAATTAACATTAGAGAGTTCTGTTGTACCACCTGCCCCCACATTTCATTGTTGCAGTGTACGAACTGTACAGGAGGCTATTTTCCCCTTTGCTGCACTGAGCAGAAAGCAGCTTTCTTCATCAGAATAAGCCATTAGCTGTAATGGCATGTAGGTGTAATGGAATGTGCTCGAAACATCTGTGCTGAGAGCAGGGGAGAAATTGCTGCATGCAGTCGTAGGCCTTTGGGGAGCTTGATTAAGGATTGCTTCAGAGAACTTGAGATCTGGCTTGGGATGCAAAAAAGAGAAGAAAGGAAAATAACACTAATAGATTTACGGATGTACTGCAGGGAGAACAAAGGATTTTTAATTTTTTTTACTTCCCTTTATTGCTCTTATATTGCATCTGTTCTCTGTTGGGCTTTCACTTATTGAATTGATCTGGAAAAAAAAATGTAGCTCAAAATGCAGTTTAGCAAAAGACATCCTTGCTGTATAAACATGAAAATAGCTTGATTTTTTTCCCCTTTGTTTGCTAATGAAGACCTCATTGAAACCACAAATAATTCTAACAATAAATATTTATTGCACATGACATTTGCCTAAATCTGTTTTCAAGTGATATCTCCTCTATCTAGAAATCATGTAAACACACACATTAAAAAAACCTGCACATAAAGACAATTCTTCCCTTGTGTTATTTGCATTTCTGGAGTATTCATCTGCTCCTTCTTGTGTTGATTTTTTTCAAGATTTCTTTTAAAATGAATCTCTGATTTGTTTTTCTTCAACTCCATTTGTTTGCACGCATTTTTAATAACCAATGGAATATAAACTCTCAGTACACAATAAGAGTAATTGTGGAACCACTGGGCTATGTCAGTTCTGGCTATTGACCCATCAAACTGTGAAAAATCTGAAATGCAGTTTACAGGATCTTAGGCAAGGTGATAGGGAGGAGAAAAGCAATGTTATAAAAGATGATTTTGATGCCATACAAAGACAAGGGTTAAATGTTTGAAAAATCCATATTACAGAAAAGGGAATTAATGTACTGCATGGGACAGATGTAGATGTATCGCACAGAAAATGAGAAACAAACCCACAAATATTGGGTGGTTTAATGATTAAGTAAATCTTACGCTTTCTAATTATAAATGACAACAAAGCACTGTGATCATTGGTATCCATCTTCCTTATGAAATAAGAAGCTTTCTGAGTTGGTGCCAAAAATGCCTTGCAATGAAGTTTAAAATATGTAGGGAGGCAAAAATGTAATAAAAATGCAAAAGCTAATAATATTATGGCGACTGGCATTGTTTACAATGTAGAGCACCTGCTGTTTAAAAAAAAAAAAGAGAGAGAAAGAAAAAGTGAAATCATCAAACTGTTCTTAAACGGAAAATCTGGGCTCTCTGCCAATTACACAATGTGTTTCAGGTGCACTGTAAATAGGAACAATAAAAGGTGCAGGGGAAAGAATCTGAAATGTTAAATCTCAGATACACGAGAATATTATTTGATGATGTTACTTTGAAAGGAAATCTTGGGTACCTTCCAAATTTCTTCAATGTGGAAATAGGTTTAAATTTTTGCCTTCCTAAAAAAGTTGTAAGAATCTAATTATCCCTTTAAAAAATTTGATTAAATTAACCCCAAAAAGGAGAAGAGCCAAAAAATCCAGGAAACCCACCAGGGACTTCCCTTTTACCAGTCCATTCTACATGGGAGATGCTTGGAGACTATGGTGAAATATAACAACACCAAATTCTATGATATAATAATAAAAAGCTAAACACACCCCCAGGGTTATAATTTTGGATTCCAGCAGGCCAGTGCTGAGGTCCTGCTCACGGAAGTCAGAGTAGGAATTTGATATCCGTTTCAGAGGGAAACATACTGTTCCAGCACGTTGTTCTGTGTCCCAGCAAACAAATGGTGACCAAGTCCATTTTAGGCACTGGAGTTAGAGCAGGGAAAATTGGCATCGGCTGGTTAAAGACCAAACTTGTGTGCATTTGCCTTGTGGCTGTAGGACTTTAGCTGTAGACAAGAGTTTTCTTCTAAGTATAGGGACCAGAGCTGGGATGAAAATTGGTTCCTCATCCATATAATCAAAAGGACAATGGAAAATTATTTAAGTATGAGCTTTCTTTCTTTGGGAAAAATACTTTGGTTATGTGTTTTATTTCAACAGAAAGTAAGACAGTGGGTGAGACCCCTTAAGCATGGTCAGAAACCAGTCGTCTGAGGACTCTTTCTGCCTATGTCTATGCAAATAAATAGGATGAATGGTGGCCCATCCTCTGACCTTGAGCCCTGCACAGCTCAGCTCACACTGCTGATGGCTCACTCTCTTCTCCCTTAGGACAAGGCGGGCTCGTCCCCACTGTCTTGGGGAACAGCTGCTGACCTGTGAACCCGAGCAGTGCTGCTTGGCAAGGGCCAAACTCCAGAGACGGTGGTAAGGATTAAACAGCATGGATCTCATGGAGCAGTGCTTAAACATGTCCTGAGCCTGTTTAGTTTACTAGTATAGATGTAGCCTTGGAGACCAGAGACCAGATGTTGTGCATCTGCTGCACTCCCTGTAAGATCAGCCCTGATTATTTCCACACCCCATATCTACAGGGAAGGCCTGTAATAAAGCAGTAATCACTTTCCTCCCATCCTCACCTGAACCATGAGCCAGATCTTCATTTCAGTAACCCTCGGATAAATCAATAATCCTTCTATGTGACTGAAATCAGACATACGATCTTTGTATTACTGTTTCTTTTGGGTCTGATCCTGACATTTTTCTCTCTCGTTAGCAGGAACAGGATCCTATCTGTTATCAATGGCAGTTTGTTTTTCATTTGATGCTGGAAATTACTGAGCTGTCTGAACAATGTTTGCGAGGGGCCACTTCTTTTAATAGAAGGAGAAACTGGGGACACCCTTGGTGCTATCATTTTACCAGGATATAGAATATCAGCCTACTTCAATGTGACATCCCTTCCCCATAATTGTTTCTATTTTTAATTCTGTGCCCAAACTGACAGTAGTCCATAGTGAAGAAGCAAGAAAATAGGTGTCACACTTTTCTTCCACTTTTATAATGTATTTTTGGAGCTTGTATATACCATGGCAATGTAAAATGGACAAAGTTAAAGTGATACCAGAGAACAGCTGCAGGGCTGAAGCTAGAGCAGGGCTACGTAGGACTTTGGCTGCTATTGCCACTGTACTGATATTCTGGTTTCCTGGTACAGATCTGAGTGCCAGAAACAGAAGCTGCAGGTCTGTCGCGATGGTGGAAGAGGAAGGAATAACATTTGAAAGGAGTCCAAGGAAATAAGAAAATTAGAAAGGGGCGTGGGTAGGATAAAAGGCACTAGATCAGCTCTGCGTACTAGAGTCGTTCAGGATTATTTTTTTTCCCTGAATCAAGGGAGGTCATTATCTAGGCTGAATACTGGTGAATCCAGTATAGGCTGAATACATGGTCCTGGGCAGCTGGCTCTACATGGCCTTGCTTGAGCAGGGAGGTTGGACCAGATGACCTCGAGGTCCCTTCCAAACTCAACCATCCTGTGATTCTGTGATTCTGTGAATCTAAAACAGCACCTGTTCAAGGGGATTTGAAAAAGTGTTAAGTATTTTAAACCACTACAAAGTAGGAGCAAAAGAAGCAGTTTAAAGTATATATCTCTCCTCTGATGGATGGGGCTGAAGTTTCTTTCCTCTCTGACCCCTCTGATTAGATGGGAGTGGTTTTACTCCTTCTTCTCTTTGTTTAACTCCAGCATCTCCAATGACATTCAAATAGTGTGAAAATGCAACTGAATCCCACGGGTGATGCTGACTCCACTAAATTCAGCAACCAGACTCTCTGTGACTTCACTGGGACTCAAATTTTTATTCTTTGTTGAATGAATGATTTTTTCATTCAATGCTGATTCTTGTATCCTTGTATCCTTGGATTTAGGATAGACACGAGCAGATATGCAGGAAGAGCCCTCCCTGAGATCACTCCTAAACTGATGTACTGTAGAATGGCTTTGAAAATAAAATTCTTACAGCAAACTTTGCAATTTATTGGAGATTAATCCAGTAGCAGAGATAAAGAGAATATAGATTGATAGAGATGCATACCTCTTGCTATACTTTCTTTTAAGTATCAGGTAGTTTTCTACAATCCAAATCTAATTCCCTGTTAAGTTTTCCAGAATGGTTTGAGTAAAACTAGCCACAAGAAACATGAAAAATTTAGATCTTAAATAGTTTGTGTTTGAAGACACATATAAACAAAGATCAGACTTTTTATAGGTACTGTAAGCATTCAAAGCCATGGCATAGTTAAAACCAAAAAAATTTTAGAACCATCTTCCAGTTACTTGGGCTTAGATAGAAACTAACTTTGTGAGCAGCCTAGTTTAATCGTCGTAAGAGTCTTTCTAATGGCACCACCCTCCTTAGTTATTATATCCAAACTCTTCTTCCAGAGATAGGGAATAAGAAAATAGGACAGTCAGTTCGAGCCCCAATTGGTGAATTTTTTGTCCTAGTGATTTCAGGTTTCAGATCTGGCTAGCTTAGAAGAAGTAAAACACAATAGTATCAAGCAAACAAAAGATAGCTCACGGAAGAGTGGTCCATAGTGGCTACCAAAGAAAGCCATGTTGAAAAAAGCCAGAGGCAAGCTGTAGATCATCCATAGTGGATGACCACTGAGGCCTGAAATACTGATATCACTATTCCAGGCTATCTAAATACAGCCAGGAATACTGTAAGTTTGTTAAAATCTGTCTTGTTTTTAAAACTGGACTCAGAGATATATCTAAATTCCATGGTTAATTTCTTAAGATTTGGATTTTTTTTTTTCTTTTTCAATCAAACCGAAGTATCTTGCTGCTATAAAGAAAAAAGGGAGTTAGAAAAAATTCAAAGTGCATTTTGCCTGTGCTTCTCATGATTCAGGTGTGTTTTTTCCTTTAGTGATTTAGCCAAAAGAAAGTGGTTTAACCAGTTCACTGTTCCTGAAACCCAACTGGAGCTTGTTGCCCTCCAGAAAAGCACAGGAGAAATCTGGAAAGTCCCCTGAGGACTTAACTCCCTGCTTTTCCTTGAACAATCAGGTTACCAAGTTATATTCCTCTGAGTAACTGATCATCTGACATGAAAGCTGTGCAAAGACCACTTGATGGCTTAGGTCTATGTCCATGACAAGAAGACAGTCTGACTTCCTGCTGCTCCAAGCTGCTGCAAGAGGAGTGTCAGAGCTGCATATTCCCCCACTTTAGCTATTTATTATCTTCTTATAAACAAAGACTGTCTTCCACAAGAAAAAATAAGCAAGAGAGCCAACAGTTTAAGTTCACAGTACAAAATCATAGAATCATAGAATCATTGAGGTTGGAAAAGACCTCTAAGATCATCGAGTCCAACCATCGACCCAACAACACCACCCACTAAACCATGTCCCTAAGCACCACATCTACACGTCTTTTAAATACCTCCAGGGATGGGGACTCAACCACTTCCCTGGGCAGCCTCTTCCAATGTTTAACCACTCTTTCAGTAAAGAATTTTTTCCTTACATCCAATCTAAACCTCCCCTGGCGCAACTTGAGGCCATTTCCTCTCGTCCTATCGCTAGTTACTTGGGAGAAGAGACCGACACCCACCTCACTACAACCTCCTTTCAGGTAGTTGTAGAGAGCGATGAGGTCTCCCCTCAGCCTCCTTTTCTCCAGGCTAAACAACCCCAGTTCCCTCAGCCACTCCTCATAAGACTTCTTCTCCAGACCCCTCACCAGCCTCGTTGCCCTTCTCTGGACACGCTCCAGCACCTCAACATCCTTCGTGTAGTGAGGGGCCCAAAACTGAACACAGTAATCGAGGTGCGGCCTCACCAGTGCCGAGGACAGGGGCACGATCACTTCCCTACTCCTGCTGGCCACACTAGTTCTGATACAGGCCAGGATGCCATTGGCCTTCTTGGCCGCCTGGGCACACTGCCGGCTCATGTTCAGCCGGCTGTCAACCAGCACCCCCAGGTCCTTTTCCTCCAGGCAGCTTTCCAGCCACTCTTCCCCAAGCCTGTAGCGCTGCATGGGGTTGTTGTGGCCCAAGTGCAGGACCTGGCACTTGGCCTTGTTGAACCTCATACAGTTGGCCTGGGCCCATCGATCCAGCCTGTCCAGGTCCCTCTGCAGAGCCTTCCTACCCTCGAGCAGATCAACACTCCCGCCCAACTTGGTGTCATCTGCAAACAAAATGCAACTAAGCCAAGGGAGCCTTGTAAAATAAAGCACAGCAGCACTGAGACCATGTCTTCCCAAATACTGCAGCAAGCCGTAACAGCTTAACTTCAGGTTCAAAATAGGTAAGACCAAGGATAATGACGAGAGAACTACTGGGAGATTCTGGTGATGGTACCTCTCTGTAACCGCTGAATGACTTACTGTCATCCTTCATCATCCTTCATCACAAATCTTCAAGAAAGCCTGAATTTTTTGTTAAGCTTTTAAAACTCATATGTTCTTCAAAGGAAGGTATATGCTTTATCATGTGTCCTTGAGACTAACTCGAGGGGGCATTTACATTCTGAAACAACTAAAGTGAAAACATTGTCAGGCTGATGTGGATGGTGTTAGCGTTATTTAATCCACTGGTTTACAACATAATTCATAGATTTTAGGGTCAGTGGACCAACTCTGATCCAATGAGGCAACTGTTCAGCTATGGGACCACCTTGGTATCTGTTAAAACAGAATGTGCATCAAACTGGCCAGTATTAATGGGGAAAAGCAGAATTGGTCCTAAAAGAACCTGTGCTTAGGTTTTTTCATTGTGTTTGACTGCTTGCATAGAACATAAAATTTCACCAGACATTTCTTACATCAAGCCCACACCTTTCAAAGGAGCTATGGCATCTTCTCTAGAAAGCTATCCAGCCTTCTTTTCAAAATTTGTAGTAGAAAATTCAATTCATTTCTTGATGTCTTATTTCAAAGGCTAATTATTCTTTCTGTTAAAAAATTGTATCTTCCTAGATCTTTGTTCCTTAAAGTAAACACCCCTGTTCTTCAAGTAGCTTCCTGCCCAAAAACTTACTTACACACTCTGATCAAAACACCCCTTACCCTTCTCTTTAGGAAGCTACCCAGGTTGAGCTTCTCTGCAACCACCACGTCCCTCCCACTGATCCAAATTACCTTGTGGCTCTTTCTTTGTTTGTTGTTTGGGGTTTTTTTAACATGATTTGACAAAATAAATAGTACTGCAAAGATGGTCTTTATGATGCCGCACCTGCTAGGTATCCCATGGTGTTTAAGTCCAGGGATTTTGTTTGCTTTTTGCACTCTGAGCACATGCTCAGCCAGTTATCCACAGTGACTCTCCCCTTCCTTTCATAGATCTGCTCTTATTATTCTTTCATGCTACTGATTTTTTATGTATAGGAAAGACAACCTCTTTTCCCCCAGATCACTGATACATGATAGGTTTGTGCTATCAATTTGAGTATCCAGGGTCAGATGGCAAGACATTGCAAGTGGAAGGCCTTTAACTCTGCAGTCCGCTTCTTACCCCAGACTGACAGATCTTGAGCTTAACCTTGCGCTCTTCTTGAGCTTTTGCCTGAGGGCTGCTGTGGGCAGCAGTTGTACTTTAGTATATATGTGAATCTATTAATGTGGTTACACCTGTGTTGTACAGATTCTATCGCCATCTCCACACAACTCAACCCCAACCCCTCCGTGGTGCTGGCTGGGTTGCCGCACTGGAGCTCCCTGCCTGGCCAGACCTCCGGGGTGTGCATCCACCCATGGGCAAAGGTGACAAATGCCTCCTGCAAGTGAGGGATAGTCACAGCAGAGAAGAAAAAAAAAATCTCATCACGCATGTTGGTGCATTACATTTTATGGCATAGCTTGTCACATTTTACTGCTTATATATGAACATCCTCACCACATCACATCAACAAAACAAGATATATTTACTTCCCTGTATCCTACACAAATAACCCTCTGGCTAAAATATGCACTCACCCCTTGAAATACATTGCAAAATACATCTGATTTCCTTTAGAAGTGCTTCTTTGAAAGTCTGATTTTTGACACAACTTGTTTCGCTGATGTGAATATGTTAATAGCGAGAATGTCAAAAAGTTTATTGATTTTAATTCTTGAGATGGAAAAAATATATAAATGTTCTGTTTTGTGCTCTAGGTAAATAAATCAGCATTGTGTTTCTACTTTGCAGCCAGTGAACCATGCTTTATGTTAAACTCTTCCTACAAATGTAGGAACGCGAACAAAGCTTAGTAGTGGAGAGAATACACAAATTACCTCCAGCCTTTTAGAGGCACAGTAGAGGCTTCAAACACTGGAAGATACATGACTAATGCATCCAGAAAACCCTGTTTCAAAAAAATGATCCCAAGCTTTGTGTTAACTAGTGTAACACTAGATCATATTCTTCAAAGCATAACAGGATAAGACACTGCTTGTTCATGTTACTCCTGAAGGAAAACGAACCTATTTCATGCTTATGTTCTAAACTGGGGGCACACACATATGGGCACATGTGCGTGCAAACACACACATGCACACTCACTTATGTGCATATATATATTTGTATACATATATGTATATATTTAGACAGATGCTTTTGCAAACAGAACAAAAAAATTACTGGATATATGGCCCTTACCTTCCTCCCACTATGAATGGTCTTTTCGTTAGTCCACTGAATAACCATTTGTCATGGGCTTTACTGTACCATGAAGTTATGATTAATATTATGGCTCATGTACAGCGGGTTGAAAGACCACATTCATTTTCAAAGTCACGTTGCATTGATTAGAATTCACTGCAGGTTATTCAAATAACGATCCTCTCTTTTCCCAGGAGAATCTCCGTCTGATTTTTCTTTATCCTCATTAAAGATCCCAGGTGCAGACAAAGCTTTACATACTTCTAATTTGCATTATCCTTGGGAAGGAGGTAATTCACATGCCTTCAGTATATAGCACTTGTTTTTGTAGTTTGCTCTTTCCTATCTGTCTATTTAAATAAATCAAGAAATTTAGCCTTTATAAACCCTCTGACAATAGAAAATGCCAAATTTTATTATGCTTAGTAATGAGCACGTATTCTGAAATATCAGTTATAATTCAGACTAAGAGAAACAATTTTTTTCTTTGCTCCTCACCACTTTTTACTTAAAATATAATCTCTGCCTACTCTCTCAGTGATGGGTAAAGGTGAATTTTTAAAGCAAAGATATAGATTTCATATCAATCTTTGACTGATGTAAGAATATCCCTCAGCAAACAGTCTGTGAGAAAGCATTGGCAGGATTTAATAGTCTTTTTCTTTTTCCTTTTTTCTGGTCATATATAGAACAGTGAAAGTACATAGCATCTATAATTGCCTGGTGAACTTAACAGTCCCATTAACCCCCAAAATGCAGCACTTACTTACATGGATTTCACATCTGGTTTCTGAGGCATAAGTTGTGTGGGCCCATGTTTTGCAACAAAATAATCTGTCTTGGACTATTTTTATCGCGAGCCTTTGTGTAATGAGTTTAGCCTGAAGCAGACTGACAGCATTGTTGACATTTCATTGAGTTTCCATCCTCAAGAGAGAGGAAATTTTAGCTAATTAAATAATGTTATAGTGTCTTAGAAACTACAAAGGCAACGGGAAACCACACAGCAGTCATACTGTATTTGTTAAGATCACTTGTGTATTCCTGAGGTTTTATTATGGAGGTCATTCTTCTAACAGTCTTTAAAGCAAGTCATACATTAGATAAGCTTTTCATAACTCAACCTTGATAATAATATTTGTAAACCGGTTTATGTATATAGGAAATGAAGCCAAATGGGGGAAAAGCTATTAAAGAAATACTGAAACAATTATTACTCTTCATCATTTCGTCACAAATGGCCAGACAGCGTAGCCCATGTGTGCTGGGGGCAGAGAGACAGCAAAGACCTTTTCTCTGTTCGTTTGTGGTTACCCAGGGAGCAAAGCTCCTCCTCCACACCAAGGGGACAAGGGAAAGGGCAGGGAAAAGATGGGGCCAGGCTTATCGAAAGATTGGTAGTGTGACGCAGGTCCCTTTGGGGTGGCAGAGAGTAATTCTGGGGAAGGATGGGGGGCGGTGGAGCCAGCGGGTTTCTCCCGCCCCTGCACCACGTGCTTCGGCACTCATCCCAGCAGCAGGCAGGAGGTACTGCCCGTCCCCTTCCAACACCACAAGTGGTTTCTGTGGGTGATCAGCTGCTGACCAGAGAGCAGCTGCCTCAAATTAAACCAAAATGAAGGGCAAATAGCATTCACCATGAAAGCTTTGAGGGCCAAGCCAAGGTGCCTTCCCCAGCTTTCCACCAGCTCCTCCTCTACCTGACTCCAACTGTCCCCAAAAACTGGTGTCAGCCCTGGTGTCCACCCTGGTGTCGTGTCCTCAGGGTTTGTGGCAGTTGCAGGTTTGGCGCAGCACCAGCGTGAGTGCGCCGGCACACCAGGAAGCGCAGGGTTTCACCGTGGGCTTGGGTGAACAGGTAACCTGCTGCTGGAAAACACCTTCACCCCACCCAGAGCTCCCGACTGTCAGAGGAAGAAGAGGAAAAGAGTAAAACTGCTGCTGAGCTCAGCGTTTAGATCTGATTTACCCAGGCGTGCTCAGACACCACGGTGAGAAAACTGCAGAAAATTTGAACAGTTCAGCCTGATCGGGACAGCAGGACAAATCGCTCCCCTGAGCTCCATCCCAAGAGCATGGCACAGCAGACAGGTGACTGGACACTAGTTAAGCTCGCCATTTCTACAGAAAATGAAATAAACTAATTGCACTCTTCTCTATGTGCAGGAAAGCGAGTCCTTTGTTTAAACAGCTTTGCTTCTGGGGTGTGGAGGCCCCCCACCTTCAACCTCTTGTCTTGCTGCACATCCAGCATCTGAGATTACCTTAGAGGGTGTTACACTGATGGGTGTTCAAGAAGTGTGTCTGTATAATAACACTCTCAGACTGTCTGCCATATCAGGAAGAAAATAATGTATTTCTATATTAATTATTTAATCTCTTTTTTAAGATGTCAGTGTTTCCCTGATAAACAACCATTTATATATCTTGTTTCATGACTTAAAATATTTCATGCTATTACAGACTAAAGTACAATATATAGGAAATACTGTTGCTGAAGAAACTAATGGTTTTCTTTGCGTTTTCCTTTCAGACACAGGGTGGTATTTGCTGGTAATTTAACCTAGTGGCCACTACAGTGTCCTTCTAAGTTCGCAGTTCGTGATAAAGAGATTTTATATTTGCATAATACCTTTCATCCTGGAAGAGCAAAGCACTTAAAAAAATTAATTTAGCATTATAATCTCCCAGCAGTGGTGATTCACCCACTGTGGTGGCAGTGAAGAGCAACTCAGAAATTGTCCCTGTGAATCAGAGACACCAGCCAGTGCTAAAATACTCTGGGACCCAGAAGGGCTGCTAAGACCCCTCATGGGGTGCGTGTGTGTGCATGTGTCTGTACAGGTGGGTGTGTGTGTGCTGAGGAGGGATCCCCATGTTGCCATCTCCCTCCGGACTGACCTTGGGTCTTCTCCTGCATGTGGCAGCAAGCTGAAGTTTCAGCTGCACAGAGGCGGAGAGGAGAGCTCAGGAGCACACCGTGAGCCCCCCAAAATCCTTATTCTCCCATTAAGCCTCAGGGAGTCTGAAAGATTTTACTAGCCTTAATTACGTTTTGCCTGGGATCATGAGGTCGGTGGGCTCAGTGAGCTTTTGTTTTTAAGAACCTAACTTTGCTTGCCAGGCGACTTTTCCCAAGCTCTCATTTTATTGTGGTTTCCAGAGGGGGATCTTGTTTCAAGGGATATGATCAAAGTAAAGGACATTTCTTCTGGGACTTATTTTACATAGATTAGATCTCATTATGCAACTTGCTCTTTAGTCTATATTCTTTTTATAAGCTTCTGGCTATATGAATGAATTTTACACAGTAAAGTGTGAATTTATTATAATGAATACGCTTTCTGAGTGAAAGAGAGGCAAAATACAGCATAGGGTAATACATTAAACTTCCTTATCAACAACAAATTTTGGCATTGCAGCAGTTTAATCTTATCTCAAACAAGGTTGCTGCACACTAATTTCCATGCAAATTTTCAGTTGCCTTTTATTTCAGTTTTAAATAAAAAAACCCCTTATTTCTTGGAATTGCATCAAATTTTACATTTCCTTCCTACATATATTTTTTAAACCTTCTTTCAAAGGCATGTGTGATTTTTTTTTAAGGTTTTAAGATCTGCACTTGATTAAGTTGTTACAACTTGACACCTTGAGAGTTCCACTGAGGTGGGAATTTGTGATAATGTCCAGCAGCTCCTTCTGAGTACAAAATGCTCTGGATTAGTCCTGTTGGACAATCTCTAATAAGACTGAAAACTGGAGAAATTAAAAGTTAACATAGAACAGATCTTAGCATACACAGGAATTCCTTTCCAGTGTTGTTAAGCTTTAGGGACTAGCAGAAGGGGGAATCTTTGTTAAAAACCTCATTCTCATAGCATACAAATAAGGACAGATTTTTCAATTTTGTACTTCTGTATTGTGCATCTGTCTACAGTTCAATTTAATCTGAAGTTTGGGTCAATGCATGAAAAGCATATGCGTGCTCATCCAATGTTTATGTAAATGACTTGATTTTATTTGCTGAATTTCCTCATGTGAGTTAGCAGGTATGTTTTTACTATCCCATAATTTCACCTGATTTAAAGCTAAAATTACCAAGTGGCCGAGAATTTAATTGTCAGATGGAAGAGTTGCGTGGATTTGGTTGTTGGTTGAGTTTTACAGCAACATACCTTCCCCTTTCAAGTCATTTATTTGGCAAGGTTTTTCCATGCACGTGATGACCTTAGAAATCATTCAATCATTTAGACTCCTTCTCCATTATATTACATAAATGAAAAGAAAAAAAAAAAATACAGCTTTTTTTTTTTTTTCCCATGGACAAAATTTAGCTGAACTTGCTTCTGTCAAGCCACTAAAATTAGTCACTGAGATAGAAGAGGTGTAAGCAGTCTCAGGACCTGTCCTCATAATTGTGTGTAAAATTTACCACAGCTAAAAGACTTGCTTCATTTTAGGCTGAAATACTGAGGGCAAATTAGAGCAGAATACCTAGAGGGTTTGCACTCCCATTGATGCTGTAGTCAAGAAGCTTCCTGCATGGCGAATGGGATTTTCACAAGTATTCAGCCCCCACCTCCTTCTGGACCCACTGAATTCAGCGCATGATACAGCCACTTCTGAAAAAACGACACTTTTTTTTGTAGGGATTTCTGCCCTATAGTGACTATCCGCACCTGAGATCTACTAATTGTATGCAGTATGTGTCCACTACTACTTCCCCAAATCTCGTTAATTCTGGTATGAAACCCGTGCAAAAGCTTGTGTACAAAGGGGTTATATTCATACTAACATACTTAATTGCAATCTTATTTACAGCCCTTAAGCAGCTATTATATGTTTTTCCCAGGTTATGATTCACAGTTTACGCATCTTTAGTTTATCATAGCACAAGGCAGAGTCTCAGGAAAGGAATGTTTTTCAGTTAAATGGTTAATTAAGACTTGGAGATTTTTTTTTTTTCCTGATCAATGCAAGTCAAATTCTCGGTGCAAGTGGTTGAATCATCTTCAGAACTCTGATCATAATTAAACCACAAGGAGGCTGTTATGATTAAACGTGGGAAGCTGAAAATATGTGAACCATAACAAAGGATCTGAATTCACTTAAAGCTTTGCATAAAATGCAGTTTCAGATTTTTTTATACTAGTGTAAAAAAAGCTTTTATCCAGCACCTTCTTTTTCGTTTCAGAATTTTTTCCAAATTCAGTTATATTTCTCATAAGGAATAATTAATAATATATCTTGCACACGTAACTGCTATCTGGCTTTTCTAATTTGTAGAAACTCCCTATGTCCTTTGTCCAAACAACAGTCTTCTCTTTATTTTTTATTAAAAATACAGAATTCTAATGGATACTCTTAACCTTCAACAGTTACACTTACTGTATTGGTAAGTAAATATTTCTCCAAATGACTTCCTCACAGCTGTATAATCCATACACGGTGTTGGTAATCTACAATAAATTTCTAAAATCTATATTCTTTATTGTGTTCTAATTCTTTATTGTTATAATAATTTCTGTTTCTGTCTTTCTAATTAGACTATATAGCTTTTACAGAATAGCTTTTACACAGGATATTTGTTCTTCTGTTCATGTAATTTAACCTTGAATACTTGTAAGCACAGCACATGCATATCTAAAAAGGACCAAATTCTGCTGTCTTGCCTTGGCAAAATTATCTTTTTAAAACAATGAGTAGGAAATACAGGATTGTGTGAACAACTATCAGAAGCAACGTCTATTTCTAAACAAAAAAAAACCCAAAGATGGTCAATACTAAATTCTTATGGTTAGATCAACCTTTCTAACTTTGGGAAATTCACAGCTGGAGACTTGATTGAGATGAAGTTGCACCAAGTCTGAGCCGGGACTACAGCATCTCCAAAGCAGGAGTGAATTAACCTGTACAGGATTTTGGTGTTCATGTTTCTCTCTGCTAACAGCAATACCAAAGAAACAGGTTGGAAGACATCCCCTCTGTGTGCACCACCAGAAGAGAAAAGATCCTCTTTGTTCCCTGTTTCCCATCCCAGCTGCAGGGGATGGATGTGTATAATCTCTGCTGACTTGCAGTAACCGGTAAAGCCCAGAACCAGGCGCTTACGTGCTGGCCTAAGGTCCCCACACAGTGGCTTCCAGTTGGAACATTAGAAGCATAAGAAGTAGACAGGGAGGGGGATACCTTAGACAAGAGAAAATGCTGCAGAGAGAGAGACGTCTGAAACCCCATCTACTTTTTTGAGTCAGGTGCTTCATTTCAGTCCTTTTTTACATACCTGAGTAAGACTCACAGTCATGGACAGAATCCCCTCCAGGAAAATGGTGTCTCAGTCATTCTTTAGAGGCAGACTGTGGCACAGGCTTTGCCTGTAGAAACGACTGCCAAAGGAGGACTGCAGAAGGGCACCCTGATGCTCAGTGCACCAGCCTGAGGAGCAGGTGACCTAGGTTTGAGGTCCTCTTTTTGCTGTTTCTACCTCCATTGCAGAAGCTTCTTTTTTGTTGAAGCTAAACCATTGAATAGAAAGGACTGAAAATTTCCCTGACTCAAAATAAGGACCAGAGAAGACAGGCCATGAATGCGTAAGAGCGTCTACCTGCATAAAGGTATGTGCTTCAGCAGCCTGGAAGATGGGAAACTTTGACTTGCTCATATACTTCCTAAGCTTCATCTTGAAACTAATTAAGTGTCCTAAATCCTCCCTCAGATCTGACTTTTGGTGCTTTCATCAACTGTGATCAGACCATTCAATCACAATTTGCTGAATCCAGCCCTGTACTTCCCACTTAAGGAAAACAGCCACTAATATTAATGGGAGTTTTGCCTACATGATCCTACCTGTGATGGGACGGCAGTCTCCGTGCCATGGAAGTCCCTGAAACAGCGTTTCCTACCCACCACCACCTTCTTACAGTTGAGGGATGTGCAACTGCAGTGCAGCTGGATTTCCTCAGTTCAGATTCAGGAGGCGACTCTCTACAAGCCAAACTAGTGGAGTTTGTTCATTGTGTTTTACAGCATAACGGACAACATAACAGGGGGAAATAATTGTATTGTTTTTCTGCTAAGTGGGAAAGAAAAGGAAATAGCATTCCAGAGAGCGATGAAATGAAAATTAATTCCTTGCAGCAATATAGTGGCTAGGAGATTTTCTCACATTTTAATGAATAAGTGACATTTCCATCCACTAAAAATAAAAAGTACATAAGTAGTATTTACCTACAGATCATAGCATAGCGTGAAATTCTTCCTTTGTAAGAATCCTGACACAGTGATCCCATTTTGCAGGAAATCCTTAATTACGTTCAGGGCTGCTTACCTTTAGTAAAGAGAGCCAGATCTTTTTCAAGTTAAGCCAGTTGCAAACCTTCTGGGTTTTTCTGCCATCAGAAAGAGTAAGTCTCTAATCCATATCACAAACATGCATCCTCATTTAGCTGGGTCTAGATGTAAAACTGATTACTGTCACACTGAGTGCTCATGGTCAAGGTTCAAGTAATGGCTAATGCTCTAAGTGAGGCTACACATAAGTGCATTTTAGTTCCGAATGCATTGTCCTAGTTGGTGAACACAAAACAGCTCCCCAGCCATTTAATTATCTGAGATTATAATGATCCTAACTTTGAACAGGATTTTCTGCCACACCTTCTGGTTTCTGAAAAGCAGTGCCCTGAAGCAAAACCAAATTTGTCCTCTTTGTTTTTTGTATATTTTTTATATTTCTAATTTAATTCAGTTTTTACAGGTTATTAAAGTGTTTTATATCTTCTGTTTCTTCACAATGCTGGTTTATAGTTAGTTTCCCTTTTGGAAGCATATATGCCTATGTGAAAATAGGGTGCACACACATGAGGGGATGCTTACTCATGCAAATAATCCAATTGAACCTAGTGAACTTCCTGAAGACAGTATTACTCATGCAAGTAAGTGATTACAGGACTGTGTCATACAATGAACAGTGTGGGCCTGATTATCTTCTCACCTACACTGATTTTAGAGCATTACAGTTCCACTGACTCTAATGGAATGACTCTTGATTTTCCCCGATGTAAGAAAACTGAGATTAGCACACCCGCTTAAAAAACTTACCTTGAAAATAATAATGACCATGAGATGAATCATTTAGGAACAATGCAACAGAAGTAGATCCGTAAGTGCATTTCTGCTAAGATCTTGCTATTATCCAAACCCATCATGGAGGCTGACTGGGGTTGCAGAGGGCTTAATGTTTGACATGTAGTGCTTGTTCTTAATTCTTTCTGACCCTGGAGATCAAATTTACTTAGAGTCCCAAGAGAAAGGTGAGGCAAATGTTACTGCATTCACCTTGTGCATAACATAACACAAGTATAAATGGAATTAATTTAAAATATTTTCAGATGCTATAACATACATGTGTCCTGCAAACACTCACAGGTGGCCAGGACCAAAGATCCTTGAGAGAATTATCAACCGAGTTATGGAAAATGTGCAGAAGTAGCACACAAGCCCCTCTTTAGACAGTAAAAGAACTAAAGAACAGCAGTTAAGTGTTACAACCCACCAGAGAGCTTATTCGCATCAGTTTTCCTCACTGAGCATCTCCATGGAAAGAGTTTCTCCCCCTTCTTCCAGGCAGTGTTGTACACCAAAGAGAATGGGCATTTCCCAAAAACCATGCTGGGCTGATTCTGGTTCTGATTCTCCGTTCACTTCTCAGAATTCTTCATTTTAATAACTTAAAAATTCAACTTCATGTACTTGCCAAATTAAAAACTCCCTGACTCTCCAGCATGATTGCTTTGATGAATTGAGCCCTTCTAGTCCATTTAACATGAAATAACAGACTTGTGTTGATGGTGCTTTTGTTCTTGATAGTAGGAGAACTTGTTACTGAAAAATTAGCTATTCACCCTTAAGCAATCACTAACATTCCAGTTCCTGAATATAAAAATGAAGAAAGAGCAGATGGAAACAAACAAAAATTGTATTAATAATACATAACAAAGCGATGCCTACAAATGATATTTCAATAGGGAGAAAAATAGGAAAACTACAGTTTTCATTGGGTCTTAATGTATGTATCCCTCTCTAATGCTTCCATCTTCAAGCAGTTCTGTTTTATTGACACAACAACACAAATTGCAGAAGTAAATTGAATCACGGGCTCAGAATGTAAAAATCAATGAGAAATAATTTTGTAGCACTGAAGTGAACAGTGTAATGCTAGGTATTCATTTAATTAACCATGAGCCTTTCCACATAATGCACAATCATTGCCAGCTTTTCAGCTCACGGTTATTCCAGGAATAATGGGTTTGGGATTCATCTTTAGAAAACCTGCATTAATATTTGAAAGCATTTAAATCCATTAGTGGGTCATCTGAACACTGCAGGTCACTTTTACATTGCTAATTGAAACAATAGTAATGGGTTATAATCTACTATCTAATAATGCCTGGAGTGTTTTACCGCTTTTATATCTGCAGATTCCAGGAAATATGTAAATTGGTTGCTGAACTGTTATAAAATATGGAAATTTAAACTGCAAACATGAAACTATTTCTTTTTATAAATAAAAAAACCCCTCACACACAGCATTAATAAACTGAAGAGTTACACTATATTTTGATGTCAGGATAAATTCCTTTCTATAGACCTTCCAGTGTTCATCGCTTCTGCGCTGTAGGCTCAACATCTGGCATTCACATTTTCAACATTGCCATTAGGAGAAAGTGAATATCATTAAACCAGTGAGTAAACAATCATGTCATTGTTTCCATATGCAAGCTATACATTGACTCAGTCTGCTGTGTTCTGACAGCACTGTGTTTTGTGGGGGTTTTTTTCCCCTCCATGAATTGATGCAATCATTTTGTTTTTCATGGGATTTTCTGTAATATACCAACATTTCTCCTGCATGTGGAAGTAACAATGCCATCTGGAAGTATGAACTTAGGGTGGGTTAGGTTTAGTTTTGTGCTCCTTTTTTTTTTCTTTTAAATTAAAAGGTACTGAAAGGTAAAGTTGCTTTACGAATCTTGCAGATAATTGAATAGAACACAAATTGATACTTAAATCCTCATTTTCGTTTTTAATTAAACAGACATCTTGCACATTTACCTGCATCTTCATAGGCTTAATTACAGTCTGATTGGGCAAAAAGATCCAGAGAAGAGCATCTCATTACATCTAGGTAGGCTGCACTGGCAGGAATGTGTGGCGTGTGTATAAGAGGAGGCATGTGTGTAAGTGAACATGTTTAAATAATTTACTTGGTTAATAAAATATGGATAGCATGTTTGAGGGAAAACTGTGGATCATTACATCACCTTTTCCCTCCCCAGTGGAAAAAAAAAAAATCAGTCTGTAATTTGGTTGATGGGAGAGCATAAAAAAATACATATTGTGGGTAACATTTTAACACAAACCCATTAAACTGGAAACAATTCTATATTCAGAAAGGTAAACAAGCTTCTTGCTTCCTAGTGACATGTGTGTTGCCCTAACATGTGCCATTTTGTTTGGAAAAGAATGGGGTTTGTGGGTGAATAAACCAAACAGCTTTTACCACTAATCCCACAGTGGCGTGATATTTGGTCCTCTAAGAATACAAAGCATCCAAACCTCCCTTCTTGCTTTGTTTCATAAGGGGGAAGGGGGCTGCAGACAGGATCTTATTCTGTAGGTTCTGGTTCAAGGAGATGATATTGTTGCAAGAAAGCTGTAACAATTTAATTAGTATATTTTTTAAGCAACAGCTATTGATCAGGGTTGTCAGCCGCTGTCAGAGGCAGAATCCCTCCTATTCAGTGTCTTTCTTGACATGCGAGGAGGAGGAGGAGGAGGAGAGCATACAGTGTTTCTCCCCAGCTGACTAGTATGCCTCTCCCCGGTAACTGCTCTGTGATGGAGCCCGCCAGGTAGGGCTAGCAGAGGCAGTAGGGTCTCAGGAGACAGAAAACCTCCCCCAACCCCAGCAAGAAATAATGCATGAGCAGGCACGTCAGCGCTGTGGAGTGAGAGCCCTTCTGCAGTTTGGGAGGGCTGCTCTGCCGCGGCGATACGGCTACAGTGAGAGGGGGGCTAGTCCATCAGGATAAAAAGAATATCACCTCTGGTTTTCATTGCTATGCAGGGATTGCATTAAAATAATCTCCACTAGTCAATGATAAAGATATTTAAAAGGCAGTTGTTACTTGAATTTCAAAAATACATAAAGCAGGAGGGCTTTAATTAAGTAGCAGGAGATGATCATGGGTAGTCAGTCTCAGCTCTAGCTGGCCATATTCTAGGCTGGGGTTGAGAAGCACCTGCTCTGAGCCAAGAAGAAAGGTATCCACAGAGATAGAGGGCTCTAGAAATTACCTAGAGCTACAGAAGACGCAAAATTCCCAAGATATAACCTGTCACTCTCTAGCCTTTCTTCAGCATAGGCCAATCCTTTGTAAACCCACTTGTGACTCTACGGGCCCACGGGGAATTAGGTAGCCTGTGCTGTCTCTCTGCCTAGCACGTATGTTCTCTAAGACCACCTTGGATTAGCCAGCCAAAACCCCAGAACCTGGAATACAGTAATTGTGAATAACATAGGTAGATGCTTCAGCTGCGAACAAATATGTTTTGCCTTGACTTCCAATATATCATGTAAGACAAATCATGGATCATGCATATAGGCAGGAACTGAGTGCTAGTGGTGGTTGATAGAAGCCTTCCAGGTCATATGGAAAACTATCCCTGAGCACCAGCTCTCTGTACTGGGGAATAACCTGCCAGTGAGTGGAGTGTTTTCAGCCTATTCTCAAATTTGTGCTTGGTTGAGGTTTTATTTAACATTGGAAACCCTAAACAGATGACTGTTCTGGATAATATGGTTTGTGCTGTTGGCAAGCATGCAAAAGAGCACTTATTAAACAAACAGTTTTTATTGTTTTTAAAAGCTTTAGGAAGGCCTTTTTCACTTCTTTTCTTGGAAAGGAGTAAGATCTGTAATTTCATGGCATGGAAATATTGCTGTACTTTAATAAGGGCTTTTTGTCTTAAAAATAAGTATTCGCCACTGACTGGATAACCAGAACCTTTCACCCCACCTTAGGTATCACAGGTTCAAATGCAGATGCAGCCATGTACCACCACATCTGGCCACCTGGCCTTGAGAAAAAGAAGGGATTTTTCTTCCAGACGGATGTCTGCATCAAAAGGACAGTCACTGTTGGCAGTCTCGGCAGAGGGGCAACAGGCAAAAGGTGGAGACGAATCTCATCTTTCCACCCTAGAATACTTTTCCATACGCTGCAATGGAGGTTATTCAGATAAACAGTGTGTTCAAACACTGCGGTCCTTTCTCCAGCAAAATTCACCTCTGAACTAAGTTTTGCTTGAGTGCTGACAGTGTTTGTCACATAATAAGGTCTTTAATTTGCTGCAATGTCAATAAGGCACCTTGTCAAGGATATTACACTTAATTAAACAATAAATAAACCAGACCCGCCCTGTTCCAATCAGATAAAATTTGCCTGGCCGCCCAGGTTTGGAGGCTGACAGGATTCAGGGACTGTTTAGGTGACTCTGAAGTGATGCAGGGAGTCAAGGCTTGCCAGGCTGTAACCCCGAGAGGATGCCGGTGATGGTCTTGGTGAGGTGTGTGCCCTGCCTTCGGAGACGGGGAGAAACGGATAGCTGAGGCTAAACAGAACTGCACAAGCAGCACACAGAGTCTCAAGGGGAGTGTGTCCCTGTTGAGACATTTTCCCTTGGTAAAATTAGCAAGTTCAGCTTCAGCTGTGCAATATGTTGGCCAAAATCTCAAGAAACCCTGGAACCAATTTATTCCATCTGGAAATTAGTTTCAGCTTTTATTGCTTTCAATTTTTGTTCCAGAGCAGAGTCAGTTTCCAAAGGGAGGTCTCTGGTCCTTTGTCCTCCAGGTTTTTTTTTTTATTATTTCCAAAGTGTATTAATTAAAAAGTTTTGACAAATGAAAAGAAGGAGGAAGAAGAAAAAGGAACAGCTTGCTTTTCTTCTTGCCATTAATTTCCTATACAGTAAGATGTTTCCAGGGAAGCTCCTTTGCAGGTACATCTCAAATATCAGCATTTGACATCAGATCCTGATGCAAAGCTAAATAATTTCTTTTACTAAGGAGGTATTTTTACCTGTTCCTTATATCAGTCATTTAGCAGGGCTGCAGCCGAGCCTTTTATTTAACCCCTTGTCATTAACAGGCAAAAGGAAAAAGGGACAGGAGTGGAGAGGTACCCAGTGTCTGTTAAAAACAATCCATGTGTATTCATTGCCAAAGCAGTTAAATATTCCTAAATCATATCTGAACATCTGCTTCTGGTTTAGTGCTTTGATTGAAATTATTTTAAATGTGCTTCTACCTGAAAATGATTTCTTTTAAAAGGTGAAGGCTGGTGGTGATTTTCTCACTAAGAATGACAGCACTTCATCAGTGGAACAGCCCTGGCTCTCAGGAAATCCACCATCTGCTTACTTCTCCACTTTTTAAGGAACAGAAAATCTGAAAACCAAACAGTAACAAGAAAAAAATAAAAAAACCGCAAGTGAACAATCCTAATGGCTTTCACATGCAATGTGTTTCTCTACACAGTTCACCAATTTTCACAGCAACTCATTCTTCTAAACTGGTAACCCTGGGTAATCTGCTAAAAGTTTTCCACCCAGAGATGCAGCCTGTTTCTGATGAATGTTGACAAATGAAGTACAAAAATTATGAATGAAGTCTGCCATCCTGGGCTAACTTGCTTATAACTCGGAAGTAGTTATTAATAAAGATTTTGAGTGCAAGATGAAGGGAAAATGGACACAGCCCCCAAATCTACATTCATTCACAAGCATAAGATTGAAAGACATCTCTAAGACTATGAATTCCAGTCCCTTTTACTACAGGCAATGATACAATCACTTGTGTAAGCTGAGTAAATGTATCAATGTCTATCTGAAAGCAAGCTAAGATTTCACTCTTACTACTCCTTATTCCAGATCCTCACTCCTTTATCTACTTCTAACCTCTGATCTACTTGTAATTTCCAACTATATTTATTCATGGGCACTCTATTCAGCTTTCAACAACATCTTCCAGCTGAAACCACTTTTTCTATGTCCTGCCCTTCTTCTCCCACTTCCAAGAATGCAGAAAGCAGTCCTGTTCCCCTGAGCTTTTTGTTTACTAGATTATAAGAAAGTGGAAGAAACTTGTTTCCACTCATACAATGGGCTTTCTGTTTCCACTCATTCTACTACCGCCCTTTCTCAGCACCTTTCCAGTTTGAATTTAGGTCCCCTGCATGCAGGTGATCAGATGGACACATGGATCTCACTGATGCCTCCTATGGAGGTACTTGCTGTTTCCATCTCTCTCCTGAACACACCAGGTCTGAGTTCTTCATATCTGCCTCTGCCAAGGCCAGTGATGTCAGTGGGATGACTCACATCATAGGCTTGTACATTTAAGTGAGTATAGGCCATTCCTGGGGGCTGGAGTAGACCTTTTAATGATCTCAGTGAATCCGCATATATAAACTTGCATGCTCACCCCAAACCCAAGTGATTTCAGAACAGCTGAGCTGCAGTCTGTTTCGTACTCTGCAGGAGCATAACCTCTCTCTCTTGTGCTCCTCTTCACACTGGCTGGGGCTGTCCCGCTGAGAAGCGGGTTGTACATCTTTCACTTGCAAAAGTCTGCTACTTCACACTTGCTCTGATACAGAGAATATTAATCCTAAATGCTTGCAAAAATCCTCTGCAACTAAAGATGTGTCTGAAACCTCTGAATAAGAGGTAGATGTCAACACACATCTCCTCTATAAACAATTCCTCCTAGTTCCCCAGTCAAACCAATTCGATAAAGTATGTTAAAAATAAAGACATGAACTAGAAGAAAGAAAGAAAAGCAAGCTGCTATTCAGCTGAAATCCTCTAATCTCTAATAAACTGGGTATTATGGCAAAAGTAAAAAGGAAACATATGATGGCAATATTAAGACCAAAGGCCATTAGTAAAGAGAGTCACTGCCAAAGCTCACATTCAGTGATATCTCTGTGCTAATGGACATAACATTCATTAGCACACCCAGGCTCATTCTGGCTCCTGTTAGTGGTACAGTTTGCTTTATGCCGCTGCAAGTTGTCTTTCCTTTCCTGTTTTCTCCATCACTAAACTGAAAGCTATTTGACAGTTTCTGGCATCTCTATTAAATTGTGGGAAACATGGAAATGATTAACTTTTGAACCACGAAACTAAAAACACTCTTGCACTTTCTGAAGCCAAAACAGGTCGTGCACAAGGCAGCTTCTTCAGATAGGGCTCAGAGAGGCGGCGAGAGGGTGTGGGGAGAGGGGAGAGAGGGAGGCTGGCCCCATTGGCTGAGATTTGGGTTTTGTTGTTGTCATTACAGATCAAAAGGCTGTGATCACCTTTCTGATTGCTCCTTCCCTAGTAAACAATCTTGAAGTGGGTTCATGAAATATTAAAAAGCCCTGATATCTATTAATGTTATCGGACACATGAAATATGCCTGATGGATTTATTCTGCTGTAAAGGAACCATATCCCAGTGTCCCTCCTGGGACCGTGCTCCAGCTGTTTAAACTATAATTCCATCACTAGGAGGAATGGTTGAGGCTGACCTCCACGAAATGTACTCATTGTTGCTCAGCCTGTGAATTGTAAATGAAACCTTTTGTAATAATGTTAAAATATGCATGCAGAGGAATTAAAGCATCAGAGGTCAGCAGCAGAGCCTCGCAGTGGGGTCGCTGTCGGCTCAGAGCAGCTGGTGGCTGCACTCCAACAAAAATGATACCTAGAGGTTGTTTACGGGGCTGGCTGCATGCATGACTGGGCTTGACGGATCTATCGCTGCGTCTCTGTGAATCTCAATCTGGTTTTGATTGTCTTTTGCTTCAGTGTCAGTTGTTTTGAGTGCCTTTTTTTTTTGGAAGAGCAAAGTTTCTGGTTTCCTCGTCCCCTATTCAGTGCCAGAGCTCTTTATTGCCTTATGTGGGATCATTAAAACATTATACTGCATTTTAAGCCTTAGCTTTCCACATATTGATTTTGTGTCTGCTTTCTAGTTATTTATGACACGAACACTATATACATGGCCATGCATAAATTCCAGCTAGTAAAAACAGTGGAGTCTGGGACAGCCTTTCTGTCTGGAGTCTGAGGGAGGAAAAACTAGCCACTGCCAGGATGAACCTTGCAAGTTCATGAAGGGGTTAAACAATACCTGTGCTGAAGAGCAGTAAGCTGGACCTATGATCAGGAGGTTCCTATGTTCTGGTTTCATGTGTTTGGGGAGACACATGTCAAACTACACAGTAAGACTCTTGCACTATCATTGCTGGTATTCTGCTTCCATGACACTGCTTTTTTTCACACTTAGCATGCTGTGAAAGTCCTCAAATGCCTGAATTGTTTTAAAAGCTTTGCAAAAATTAAATGCTTCCAAAAAATTATATGATAAGGTTTAATACAGAAAGATAAGTGGCAGCATCTCTGCTAGGTTCACTGTTAGTTAGCCAATGCCGCGTCTTCAGTGTTAGCAGGTAATTGAATTGTATGTTCCAAAAGCAGGGAAAAAGCTTCACCTTGATATTGCCTAGGCAAGGGTTTCACCAACTTAGCACCTTTGTTGTCATGTTCTTCAAAATCCTCAGGATACCTCAGACATCCCAGAGAAATAACTGGGTCTGCAGGTTTTGAGTAAAGGTTTTCTACACTCAGGGCTAAGGACTAAGTATTGGAGAGAGGTTTTGAAAGATTAGTCCTGATCTTTTTCTTTTGGGGATCTAAATTTAAATTATAAAAATGAATTTTGCAGTCTTGTTTGAGTCATAATTTTCTAGAGAAAAAAAGTCATTATAGTATCTGGCTTAACATGATGTTTCCACTAAGATAAAATGGAGACATCACTGGCCCAGATCAGTTACTGTTGAGGAATTATGAGTAGTTTGGGATAACACAAGCGCGCATGACACCTGGTTTCTATTTTAACTCTACACCTATCCATACACTATAGGAAGAAAAAGAAAAGAAAAAAAAAAGAAAAAAAAAAGAAGAAAAGAAAAGAAAAAGACTCCACTGTCTGGAAAGATTTTCCTGCAGTAAATGTAGGAAATGATTAATTTAGACCCACTACTGCTTTCTTTAAATGAATTGAAACTTTCATTGACTCCAGCTAATCCAGTCCTTTGACAGAAATAGAGAATAGAGGAGGGTTTAGTTATATTATTCATATAAGAAAAATCAGAGAATTTTGTCAGGTCCTAATCAGGTGCTGACCAAAAAAGACACAGAAGGAAAAATGAACCGAGCAGCTTATCTTTAAAGCACTGGCTTTGTTCTCCATAGAGATAATACCACTGTACAATCTTCCAGTCGCAGTTTTAAGATTGGTTTCAAAAGGCCATGCATTAAAGGTGCTGAGAAGACACACACAGATTATTCATAGCAATGTAGAGGAGCCCATTCAGACAGTGAATTTTAGGATCTGTTTTGCTTTTGGTTACACCAGCTTAGCCCTAAAGCTCTTTGTGCTGATGAGAGTGCGTCTGTGCCCATTGTGCAGCTTCCAGCATCCACCCACTGCCTGTGAGCAATGCCACGAACAGCCTGTAGATGTGTGGACAGCATGCCATGCTATAGCATGGACAGCCCTAAAGACCACCCCAGGACACAGTATACTATTACCTTCTGAGTCTGTTGCTGACTTTGGCCAGAAAGGAAGGGAGCTGGAACCCAGCAGAATTCTCCATTCTTGCAGGCTTTAGACTAAAAGAAAAAATATGGGGGGAAAAAATAGATTTTCTGTTGGATTTTCTTTAAACAAAACATTTGAAAAGGGAAGCTTTAAAAAAAGAGAAAGAAATTCTTGATAGTTATTAGCCCTCTGTTTAGCTTTACCCTTTCCCAGATGTTGTTTCCCTAGGGAATTCTAGCAGACAGACCACGGATCATCACAGCTGGCATCTGAACAGTGCTGTGCAGTTAATAATGATTCACAACCACTGCACCCAATCTCGCTGGCATTTGCCTCCGTTAGGACAGAGCACAAATGTGCTTGCAATTAGAAAGGAAGGAAGAATGTAACAGAAATGCTGTTTCTTTTTAAACAAGTAAGTGTAATTTTTCATGTAGCCTTGGGACTGTGCCCGCAAGTAATTTGCTTTTGTCAAATGGAACATGAAAACCACGCACCCAATCCTGCAAATGATTACTCATGAGCACAGTCTTTGCTAGCACAAGCGCTGGCACTGAAGTCAACAGCAGTCTAGTGTGGGTAAGGATTACTCGTATGAGGAAGGGCTTTCAGGATTGGCCCCAAGAGAGGTATGTGAATACTCCTTCATGGGACATAAGCTTCAGGGAACTCAAAATAGGTTAATTCCATGCCTGATTCATTCCATGGACCATTTAATGAGAGCCTCTGGAATTGTGCAGTCAGTAATGAACTGCCAAGAACTAAAAGTAATCACTGCTGCAATTATTAAAATTTACACTTGGATTCTGTTACCTTTGCGGCAGATATGGTTCTTGAATTAAGTGGCCCAGAAATCCAAGGACTTCCCACAAACAGTTCAGCAGCCCTTTCAAAACCACAATCCTTTTACTTGCTTATTACCAGAGTTGCTGCTGCACAAAAGTGCTGTTATACTAGTTTGTTTTCTCGCATTTTTAACAGGGTCTTTGCATCATGGAGATGCAAGAAAAGGCTGCTATATCAGTAGTAATTCTGGGGTGATAGATCATGTAGAGACTATTTTTTTCTAAAAATAGTGGGTCTGATCATTCCTCCTGACCTGAAAACAGCTTCACATTTTCCCTTAGGGAAGTGTAATGCACTGCTGTATAACTTGTATGTTCTCACATTGTGCCTGAGCCATGTAAGGTGTAGACCTACCTCTTTGGGTAGTCCTGTATTTCCTGCATTATTACCATTGCCAATCATGAAAACTTAGAGCAGCTTTGTTCTGTAAAGTGCTGAGCTTTCTGGCTCTGGTCCAGCAAAGCACTTGAGTACAGGCTTAACTTTGAGCACATGCATCTCATTGGAGTTGATGAGACTACTCATTAGATGCTTTCAGATCAGCTGAGTCTGATGGGCTTCACCCTAGGATATTTAAAAATCTGGAGGAAAAAACATGAGCTCAGTTTGTAGTTTTAGAAATGGGTATATTGTCAAAATACCGGCAAATGGGTGTAGCTGGTGCCTGCTGTTAAGTGTAGACCATCATCTCAGTTTCAGTTCTTATAAAACACTGGAACAAATAATCAAATTAACTGTTTCTGTAGACTGGGGAGAAAACAGACGTACAAGAAAGAGCTGGCGCGGCTTTGTCAGGAACAGCTGATTCACTGTAGCTCTGCAGGAAATGCTCTGGGGATGGCACTGGCTTATAAACAGAATGTGAGTCAACTGTTCAACTACTGCAGAAAAAGCAAACATGTCTCACTGAGTTTTATAAATAAGAGTATATATACGGGGAGACAGCTGAAGTGATCTTTCTGTCCCGCTTGCCGCTTGAAAAGTCTCTGCTGGAGTAGTGTGGCTGCTTTTGGGCATCTTGGTGCAGGAGTTGAACCCAATTGGAGACCATACAAGAGAGCATGTTGAAAATTATAAAATCTTTGAAAAACATGACTTGGGAGGAAAGGCTGAAAAGATTTGGGTTAGTTTTGCTAGGGGAAGTTTGAGGGGAATTCTGGTACTCAAGTATGGGACAGAGACAGCTAGGACTAGAAGAGTAAATAGCAAGACAAAAGATTCAGATTAGACATTAGGAAGAATTTTCCAGTGCTAAAACTAGAGGAGGAGTCTGGGGAGACTGTGGTGCTCTGTAATCAGAAGTTTTTTGGGGCAGGTTAGATAAACACCTGCCAGGGATGCTCTAGGTAGAGCTGCTCCTGCCTTGGGACTAAATGAGCAACTGGGCAAGCTCTGAGGTCCCTTCCAGCCACGGCTTGCTTTGGCTCTCTGCACTTAACGTGTCAGCCACTGTGTCCGTGTCTTATTCTCTGAGTGTCATACATGCAGCCTTTTACAGGACAAGGATCTGAGGCCCCAGACCAACAAAACACTCAAATATGAATAATCCTATAGAAAAAGATGTCCTCTTACCTGTTTGAGGTAAGTATGCATCAAGAGGCTTTGTTACACTGAAAGTTTAGGTTATTAAAGAGCGCAAATGTACCTAAAAATGGTACCACTAGACATGTAGTTTGAATTGCCAATATTTTAATTGTCTGTTGAAAGCAGTAACACAAATATAGACGTGTACACCTATATGTGCTTTAAAATATGCCCTGCTATGCCCTGAGTTTGACTGTTGGAGGCTCACGCACACACTTTTGAAGTGGGTGAGCTGCCTGTAGGCAGGGAACAGAGCACTGTAGTTGTGGAACAGAAAAGAACAGCAGAAAACTCCAAGGGTGATCTTGGAGTTTGGGGTCAGGCCTGCTTTCTCCTGTGTTTCTATGGCAAAGATGGAGGAAAGCGTGATCAAAACAACAGAGACTTCCTCCCAGATCTGGTGTGCTCCAAGACCCATTTTTCAAGGGGAGGATCAACCCTCTATGAAGAACTCAACATTTCAGATTTTCCCACTTTTGTTCAGGTCACAGTAGGCAACTTTATTATCCGGTCATAGCGGGATGCATAAAGTATAGGATGTGTATGGTTGAGTATTTATTAAAAATATATTTTTGCTTAAAACTTCTATAATTGCACACTTTAAATAGTAAGCATTTGTAGTGAGACATCCAGAAAAAAAGGAAGTGTAATTTGTGTATCATGTCAATTATTCATTAGACAAAATATGACCACACTGACAAGTAAGATAACTTGATAAACAAAATGTTGAAGTAATCCTCCAACACAAAAATCTCATGTTGTTGGTATTTCTAGCCCCACAAGCATACCATTCATACCATTCTGTTTAAAACAATATGCATGAAGTACATATATTCTCAAAGTAGATATTACCATGAGGGAAGTCAGCTTTGATTTTTAACCACAGTGATTGAAAGTTTTATCATCCTTTGATAAAAAAAAGTCCATTTCACACAATAGTTCACTTCTGGTTGAGTAGTAGCATCCAGTTCAGAAAATGCACATCTGCTGTTACCTGAGCCCTTGTTTGCCTGCTGGGCAACTCCTACAACCGTGACCACCATTCTCAGCCTCCTTGGAGAACGAGACTAACATGAAGCATAACATGTAGACAGCACACTATTCTCATGTACAAAAATTAAGGGTTTTTTTTTAGATTTTTAGACTGCAGATCCTTAGGAGACAAGCTCCAGTGCATCCTGCCAGGTGATTTTACTGAGGTCTACTGATTGCATTGGATTTCTGTAGAGGAGACACACTTTTGCTGCGGAACAGATGAAAATCTAAGCACAAGTTCTATAAATAAATACAATAAAAGACTGATAATTTAATGTGAACCAAGCTGTAGAGGGTTATGGATCTGAACCCATGTTTCTTTGTAGGCTCATGTAGTATT
The DNA here is from genome assembly GCF_965638725.1 of Aptenodytes patagonicus. Taxonomy (NCBI): domain Eukaryota; kingdom Metazoa; phylum Chordata; class Aves; order Sphenisciformes; family Spheniscidae; genus Aptenodytes; species Aptenodytes patagonicus. The sequence goes on from NC_134950.1 coordinate 27,658,978, forward strand.
GTTCCTAGGGTAATAAGTAGCTGCATGGATCAAAATGGTTTGCCCCAGGTATGCAGAAATAGGGACAAAAGGATATGAGTTAATTTAATCATTTTGCTCGTTTACAGCTGCCTAGTATTAAACCACACAGTGCTGTTAACCTGTTGTTTCCTTGATCTTTTTTATCCCTTCCAGGCTGGCCCCAGCTTTTTGCAAAATCCAGCCTCCCCGCACAACCCTGCTGTAAAAGCTGCCTCTCCACTCCCCTGGGCTACTTTCCTCAGGATTATTAGAGATCTCCCATCTCTTCATCGGCAACAGGGCTTGAAAACCAGAAAAAGCCCTTTGGCATGAACCTGTGCTGGTCTTCTGCCATCAACTGAGCTGCAACAGCTTGGCATAACCTCCAGCTGGGTCCCAGGCTAGCTTTGGCCAAGGCAAAAAAAGAGCTGGAATATCTTTCCCATTCTTTAAAGAAAAGATGATAAAGACTGCAGCATCCATGGCATTATAAAACTTGCGCTAGGTTCCTTGGTGAGTTGGGACTGTCATTTCTAGGGATGCATGCATCACCCTGCCTTTGTGCACAGGCATCAGCCACAGGTAGGCTTCCCTTTGGACCCTGGCTGAAGGGTCCCTTGGGAACCCTCCCTTCTTGGGAAGGGAGGAGATACTTGTTTTTTTATTGTTCTACATTTCCTTCCTGGCAGAGAGGAATTCTGCCCTCAGACTCCAGCCATTCTGAGATGACTGTAGTAATAAAAATGGCTGGGAAAGTTTTAAAAGGATAAGAGAAAACAGAACCTTTTGATACCTATGAGCATGTGGGCCTTACATGGAAAGATGTCCAACGATTTGAGGGGATTCTGGACCAGCCTATGTGAATAGCATAAGAGCTCCTCTCTTGACATAGGTAGGACCAGTGGCTGTTCTGTTATGCTGGGATATATATATTAGAGTTGTTCATGTGGGTAAAGCGGTGAAAAGATGACCATTTTTTCTCTCATTGGCTTTATTCTGGTTCAACACCAGATTCTTCGGAGATGAATAATTTTCAGGTGCTTTAGTTAGTGCCATATTCCTAGCAAGATGATTTTATTGTCTTCTTTTTTTACTATTTTTATGGTTTTAGTTTGGATTTTGCTTTGTGGGTTTTTTATTTTTATCCATACCTCCCTTATTTTGTACATTCAATGTGTCTATTGACTACAGATACAAAACAAGCCCCTTATTGCTGCCACAAATCCTTATTTACTTGCTAGGCTTTGTGATGAGAGTGCCCTGCAGTACCTTGTCTATGAAAACAAATTGTTTGGGGGGTTCTGAAAGACTGCTTTATTTCTTTTTCTGTTGTTATAAGACAGGATCTAAATGCCTTGTGACTTTCTCCTCACTGACATAGGAAATGCAATATCTTTAATACACAAATTTAATGGAAAAAGAGTGTCCTTTTCCCTGTAAGAAGCTGAGCTCTTGCTTGCTTATTTGGACCAACATGTTCTATTTTTAAAAGATTTATTGTGGAGGCTGCATTCTGTATACGCAGTAGATTGCAACAGATGTGCAACTTCGGAGTATATTTCAGGCAGTGTTTTATTGTTAATATTAAAAGAAGCCTATATGTTAAAATAAGGAAAACAGACAGAAATAACATCTATTGTGTATTACTAACGTACAGCAGACAACATGCACAGACAGGCATTATGTCTCCATTTATTGCTTACCTACTGAAGCTACCTCATAATGTCCCAGTAAACTGTTACAACCAAATTTTGTATATGGTATTGTGCTTCCAAGACTGAGAATATTATTATCAATAGGGTTTGTTGTATGCAAGTAAGATGATCTAGAGGGCCAAATCCAGGTGAGCTGCTGGTGTGCAGTATACAGACTGGTCTTTATATTGTTAACCTCTTAACTCAGGGCCCAGGGTTGTTTGACTTTGGTTTTCTGATGTAGTATTACCTGGTACAAGTGGCACTAAAGAACTAGTTGTTAAGCTATGTGACATGAAATTTTCTATCATCATGAATATGAAGAAGCTGAAGCATTGCAGTTGACTGGACAAATAAAAGTGTTTTTTCACATTGATTCCAGAAAGATTCTACATATAAAATTCAGTTCATTCTCTTTATTTGGAGAAGAGATGTTGACAGTGTAATATACTTTAATTCTTTACATTATGTACTACAGGAAATTATTTTAATTGTTGCTTACTCAGAAAATATTTCTAGGAATACACATCTTTCTAAGAAATAGATTTGATATTCTTGTGACCCTACAGCTTCCATTTTGTACAAAAATTCAGGAGCTTTACTAGCTGTGATGTGAAACTGTGAAAATGAAATTATAAACTACAGCTTCTAATCGTTTCACCCCGATTAATTTCAAGTTATGTTCTGGGTCTTAACATTCAATATTTGAAATTCAGTCTGTAAGTTCCAAGATAAACCAATCAACAAGGAACAAAAAATACATGATTTGTGAAAGTGACAAATTAAATCTAGATCTCAAATTTCAAGTCTTGGATGTTCTCAGAGTTTCTAACAGTTTATAAGGAAAAATAATTCATAAAGTAATCTATCAATAATGCGAATAATGAATCCATTTGAGGTTTTCTCGGTTGACATACAAACACTTAATGATCACAAGTGGTAGTGCTGTGAAAAATGTATTGTGCTTGTATCTCTATGTAATTTGGTTGCCCTACAAGTTGTCCCTTGCCCTCCCACGTTGCCACTGGTTTTTGTGATGCTGCATTCTGCATTGGTATGACACTGTTGTTGGAGTTGTGCCCTTGACAGCAAAGTTGACCCTGACCAGCAGGTGAAAATCTGGTTGTTAACTATCCAACCCCTAATATTTATAATCATAGCAAAAATACTATCTTAAATACATATAAAAGAACTTAGAATCATAGAATCATTTAGGTTGGAAAAGACCTTTAAGACCATCAAGTCCAACTGTTAACCTAGCACTGCCAAGTCTACCACTAAACCATGTCCCTAAGCACCTCATCTACATGTGTTTTAAATACCTCCAGGGATGGTGACTCCACCACTTCCCTGGGCAGCCTGTTCCAATGCTTGACAACCCTTTTGGTGAAGAAATTTTTCCTCGTATCCAATCGAGACCTCCCCTGGTGCAACCTGAGGCCATTTCCTCTTGTCCTATCTCTTGTTACCTGGGAGAAGAGACCGACACCCACCTCGCTACAATCTCCTTTCAGGTAGTTGTAGAGCACGATAAGGTCTCCCCTGAGCCTCCTTTTCTGCAGGCTAAACAACCCCAGTTCCCTCATAAGACTTGTGCTCTAGACCCTTCACCAGCTTTGTTGCCCTTCTTTGGACACCCTCCAACACCTCAATGTCTTTCTTGGGAGAAAGCAAGCTAGTAATTCTGTACCTGTAAAATTGGGATCTCTACATAAAGCTCCTGAGAGTTAATATTTCCAGTTATTCATAAAGCTTCACTCGAACTTACTGTCTGTGTACCATATTCCTAAATTAATTAAGTCTCAAAATTATAGCAAACATCTGATTTTACATTAACCACATCCAATTACTGCCTAGGTCAACACCAAATCAGATTCAGCTAGCTCACTCTCAGGCCCTTAATTATTTGCCCCAGATCCTGTTTTCAGCTAAAATAAAAAAAGGAGCCCAGGACACGGATCTTCTGGGTGTTGCTAATTCTGATGGAAGAAGCCGATAACAAGTCAAATCCCTAAAAGGACACCAAAGGAGAAGCCAAAGACCTGGGGCTCCCAAGGAGGGAAGGACTGCAGACATCAGCGGTGTATTTTACCATCGGGAAGGAGCTGTTGTAAGCCAAACAGACAAGTGACAAAGGGAGTCTTTGCTTATGAGGGTACATGGGCAAAGGACAGGGATGGGTAAGGGACTTGGTTCTGGAGACTGCTTTTTTTCGGCCAAATTAGTCATAACCCACATACTTAATTTATTTGGGAATAGGTTCATCTAACGTTTCCCCAACAGAAATAAACGATGCCAAAGAGTGCTGCTACCACCCGGACGCTGGGTTGGCGGCGGGCGCCAGCCTCTCCTCCTGCAGCGCAATGTCTCGCGGGCACGTTATGGCCACAGCTGTGTTTCCTGACGTGCTGCCGCAGGTGGAGGTGCCCTGAGGTCTGCTCACCCCGGCACGGGTGAGCCCTTTGGCTCCGTGCTCCACCCCAGCTTGGGAAGATGAAGCCCCTCGCTGAGCAACGGGCTGTCAGTGAAAATCGGCCCTTTTTTTCTCCTGAGTGACAAATACGCTTGTCTCTTTGGGTGCCACGTGATGAGACAGTAGTAAGTAACTGTGCTTCAGACCAGACGAAGGCACAACCATTCATGATTTTCCGTTTTTTGCCACATTAATTTGGGGGGGAGGGGAGGCAGGGCAGAGAAAAGGCTTTGAATCCAGACAGACATGTGTGCTTTAAATTATGTTTTGTGAATTGAAGCAAGGCAGATGCTTCCAACAAGCACACATTTTGCTACTGTTTGCAAAGCAGACACACACTGGCACATGGTTGTAGGACATGAATTATACTTCTGTGCTTCTGATTTGTAACCACACCTGTATACCCTTAGAAATGCTAATAGAAAAAATATGAATTTAGGCACAAAGGAGAATCTAATAAGAGGAACATTTGAATGGGTAAGGAAATGTCTATTCCCCCCATACCCCCCCAGTCATTAGGACTGGAGGAACATGCTTATAGTAATTAGGTAAGATTGATTTAGAGGCCGAACACCACCCACAATTTGTGTAGTCTGGGGTCAGGCAGGCAGCTGCAGAAACCGCTCAGCTAATTATGAGAATTCACTGTTCGTTAATAGAATCTCTCTCCACAAACAGCAGCTGTGTGTTTGCTCACGCAGATTATTAATTCTGGCCTTGCCTCAGCTGCAAGTTTCTGCTGCGTCGAAAGGAATCCTCTGATAGAAGTGTCAGTTATCACCCAAGCGATGCCAGGGGAGAAAGGAAAAGCAGAAAGAAAGGAGAATATCTTCTAATCACAGGTGGATAAAGATTTTTTGCAGATACCTTCCTTTTCTGCCTCTTACTCCCAAACAATTAAATGCCAATTTTGGAACTCATTAATCTGTAGGCAACCTAGCGAGATCTAATTTATACCTGTCAGGAGCAATGGGCAGCAGCTAATAGGAAAATAATTGCAATATAAGTCTGCTTTCCCACTTGATAGTATTCTTGCTTTTAATGACAAACCTTTGATATGGCAGCATTGGAACATTATAAAAGATATTGTCTACATCAGACCTACAGCTAGGTCCATCCTCCTCTTAGTGACATGTTTAAAAAAAAAGTGCACGCTTGTATTTTTCTCAAAAAATGAACAGAAGCAACTCAACAAATGTAGCATATGATCATTTGCAGATATAAACTTCAGCTTCTTAGCAAATGAGAAAATAAGGTCAGCTTTATACGTAACATACCATATCTCACTACGTAGATAGATATAAAATATGCATATAAATGATTTGCTGTAAAATCAAGATTTGAGTAAATCTTGGCTCAGTCAAAGTAAATGCTGAAACTCATACTCATGTTAATAAGGACAGCAATGCTTCCTAGGTTCTTAAATTTTATAACCATATAGATTTTTAGGGCTTTTTTGGAGAGCTGAATTTCCTCTCTGTATTGTTTCAGTGTCATAGGATGAACTAGCTGGTATTCAGGTAGGGTCCCATCCTGCAAAATTCAGAAACATTCTCAGGAATGTTGACATATCTGTGAACAGAAGGTTCCTGTTGTGAAAGATAAAACATCCATATTGTGCATTTGGATGGAGATGTGTGGGAGGCATGCAAAATATACCCATCTGCACAAGTAAAGGGGAGCAAGAGCCCCATCTTTACATTACATTGCCTTGTGAAATAGATACATGTCACGTTTGCTTAGACCATTTAACTAGGCCAGGATATAAAGATTTTCTTTGCAATGTTACAGAGCTCAATTTAATGGTGAGCGAGCATCAGTGTGAGGAAACATAACTGATGCAATGATTTAGAAAGAGCTATATTCTTGTAATAAATACAGCATACTGTTGACCGTTGGAAAATTGAACTGTTGGGCTGGCGGTAGGCAAACCAGATCCAGTTAATCCCCAGTGTATCTCTGTTTATTTCAACACTGCAGCAAAGTTGCCCCAAATACAAACTTAGTCCAATGTGTTTTGCTGCTTTAAATGTTGGTACTCAGAAAGAGGACAGCATGGGTCAGTGGACTGTGATAATGTGATATAAAGCCCTCTAACAAATGCTTTTGAAAAAATGTTTTTTTCTACAAAAGTTAAATGGAAAAAATCCTCTGTGTAAACACTTTGTTTTTTGTTTTTTGGTTTTTTTTTAACTAAAATAAATATTTCAATATTTTATTTAGGGTTTTTTGAGAATCCTTTAAACTTTCTGTGAAAGCAAACAAAAATGTTCATGTTCACTCATCTTTTTTCATGAGGGAAAACATCATTTTGTGGCCAGCTCTTTCTTCCTGAGTCCTAAATTTGTAATTTTTCAAATACAAACACAGCCTAAATTGACAGCTGAATTATTCCAACTTCCCCTCAAATCCCTAATGTAACTATTTCACGATAAGTCTTGTAGCTACATGCAGGCGATTGCACAAGGAAATGCCAAACCTTTCCAGACATCTTGAGCATCTGTACAAACCTGGTCCTTATTAGGAAAGACCTATTAACAGAGCAGGTTATGATAACTTTTTCACTAGAAATGACCTTGCGCTATTATTCAACATGTACCAACTTGCACATTTAAACCACTCTTTCTTACCTTCTAAAGTACTGATACCCTATTAATAGCAATGAGGCATCAATCCTATGAAAGACAAACTGTAATTAATTTTCTGCAGCGCTTATGCACACCAGTGTGATTACTGTTGGTAAGTATTCAGGGATCAGTAATGACCACTCTGAACTTGTGAAAGTAATTTGTGTGAGTGAAGGAATAGCTGCAATAGATTTTAATGCTTTTTCTATTACTGAGTGTTTGTCATTCATGTTACACTACAAAAGTCTCCTTTAGGAGATTTGCAGGTGTATAAAATGTCTAAGTTAGATCTGACTGTGAATTTAAAGTATATCAGAACACCTACCCTCTGGGATGAACCATGGGTTTGGGGTAACAAACTCATTTAGTTATGTTAAGCCAGGAAAAAAGAAAGTGGGGTTTGAATAAGTACAAGCCAACTGAAAAAAAACCCCAGATTTTTTTCCTTGTGTTGAGATAAATTACAAACTTAAACCTGATTTTTGTAATAAATTCCAAGTCAATTTTTTTGAGGCAGAATTTAAAGGGGGTCTACGTGGTGACTAATTTTATATATTTAAAGGGCTGGGAACATTGCATAGTTTAGCCACTTGTTCTTTACCGTGAACTTATAGACGTAAGTATAAAATAAAAATCCTTGTAAAACGCATCAGCTATTTCAGAATCCCCACCACAAAGGTAAAACATCAGGTTTTAAAAAAGAAGAATAAAGGCTTCCCAGGCCTAATGCAGTAACAGAATGATAAAATCATTTAGCTTGTAGATTGCCATTTCTGTGAGGTTTTTTTAATCACAGGTCAGAAATTCAGCTGCTGTTCCTGTTTCTGGGTTCATGAACATTCTCAACATCTTATACCTTAACCTTCCATTTTCCAGTTTTTGTTCTGCATTTTTTATTTTATTCTTTGAATTTCATTCATCCTCTACTTAGAAATCAGATTTGACAAGAAGACTATATTAATTCTGGTTAATGAATATATTTCCAAAGAATATCCCAGCAGACCTCAAAAGGTTTACTAAGAAAGCTGTCTATTTATTAAAAGGTCACAAAATCATTCAATATTTTTTGGTTTGAGTTTTAAAAACGTCCTCCAGCCACAAACTGCTACTGCGTACAGACAGTTGAGTTTGCCTTTGTTGATGATATACAGCTTAGTGTGGACAAAAGTTAGAACTTCCTTACAGAGAGATTAGAGTCTAAATCTATCGAAATGGGAATCCCAGTCCAAGGCCAGCTTCATTAACTGGCATGGGAATCTAAACTCTCACCTGGTTGCGGTCAGTTCTGTCAGTCACAGACATCCTGGACCAGCTGCGTGGGATACCCTTATGCTACACAACCGTCTGAACGAGCCAGAACCATAAGCATTTACTGACCCTCTTAGAGACCGGCCAATAGCATGATCTCCAGAGCTGGGTCCGCTCTAGCCCTTTCACACATTGCTTTTTCTTTTTCAGACTTTCTTTTCTACCACAGCTTTCGCTGATGAACTTGTGGTTTCATGCAAAAAACTCCTTCTACCCCAGCGTAAGGGAGGCTGGGAGGTAGGATCTATTGCTCGGCCAAGCATCCCCTCCCAGCCCGCCCTTCCCTGCAGACACAAATGTTGTTTACTTGTGCCAGGAGACATTTACAGGCACAGACCACAGCACATCTCTGATGTTCCAGTTGCTGGATTGGTCCCCAACGTGGATTGGGCCCAGGCCAGTGAGGGCTTGTCCGCATGGACTCTGATAGCAATGTATATTTTGTGGACAAAGTCTCTTTTCCAACATCTAGATATCTTTCTTCCAGGACTCAGACTTGCTGTAGTCTGTACCATAGCCTGGCTTCTCTCCCTAACCATTCCTTCTCCTTTCTCCTTGCATATTTTTCCATGATGGTCTCCATATTTCTCTATTAGAGTCCATCTTGCTAATGAATTGAACACCACCTTGCTTTCCTACACATGGTCAAACTACTCAACGTATAGCACTATTCACCAGTTTTTAAAAGATTTCTGAGCAAGTGCTTACAGTTGCACCAGGGCAGAGTGGGAACAGCCTTGAGTTGTTCGGGAGAGGGAGCAGGTAGCCCAGAGTTCCTCTTTCAGCTCACATTTCTGTGACTTTGAAGTAGAAAGTTTAATGACTTCTTTTTCTACAGCCTTGAAATGTTCCAACAACATATCACTGAGTTTTATCATCACTGCTCCCATTTAGATAGTCAGGGATTTGAAACGGCTGCTATTACATGGTTTGCAGTTTTCATGCCAACTTCTAAACACTGAAATATCTGTTTGTGCAGTAGTTACTATATATCACTAATACATGGCTTAAAATGTACGTGAGCTATTTTTCCCAATAGGAACTTATGTAAACAAGTCTAAGGCCATATCATACTTTAAATTGTAAAAAAAGAGATAAATACTGCTGAATTATGATGCTCTGGTTTTCCTATTACATCAATATTTTTATCAAGTGCTTAAAACTGAAAAGTTCTCAGAAAACCTAAACCTTTCTATCATTACCATGTTATGCAATTTCAATATAATTCATTCCTAATGGAAAAACACTGTGAAATAGAAACTATGTTTATCACTTCAGCATATAATACTTCTCTAATTCTATTGCCATACTGTTGCAACTTTGTCAGTTACTCCTTCCCTTAGTTTCATTTACACTTACAAGTATTTTTACTTAGTGTGGGTTTTCTAATACCAACATTTGTTGTTTGTGCATCAGGTTGCCAAGCCCTTTATACAATGGGAATAATTTCAAGATTATAATGATATCCCCTGAAATAAATTATTTAATATATTTCTTGAAAAAGGAAGTAAAGGAACTCTTCTGGGTAATTGGTGTGCAGTAAGCCACAGCACCAGTTGTATATTCATTTTTCTCCAACGTATGCAATTATCCACTCAGCCTGTATCCATTAATATTATTTTTCTTTCTAAGCTGGAAGTATATAAAGCCATTAGAAAATAATCCAAAGAATTCTATTTGCTGAATAAATTTTAATTTGCATGGCACCAGGAATTTTTTATTAATGGGAAATAAATTATTGCAATCTTATGGAAGGCGACAAGTTAATAGCTTTGTGAAAAGTAATGGAGAGAAAATGATCTTGAAAAGGTCAGGTCTCCTGTCACAATGTCTTTATGCACAATTAAAACAAGTCAAGAAAGTGGCTATATAATCAGGACCATGAATATGCATTATATCCTAATGAGAGTGTGAAGATGGAGATGGGTTAGTGCTAAAGTCATGGTGAGGTGGTGACATAAAAATGGTAATTTGTGATGTAGTATTTAACTACGTGCCTCTGTTTCCTTTGGGAGAATTAACTCATTGCTACCTGGCTACTCATTATTTTACCTTTACCAGTATACTAAGTGAGAAGAGACTTCTCTGCAGGAGCACATATACACATAGGATGTGATTTACCCTTATATAAAGGCTCACCCCATAGTTATGATTGTAAATCACAAAATATCTCTCTGATATCACTGCAAGAAGAACTCCAGAACATTTGTTATCATTGCATTTTTAATTATAGAAGTTGAAAGGCATTTTCACATCACATAGTAGATTTAATATATCATGGCTCAACCTTTCTAAAATTATTTTGTTTCCTAAGGTGCTCCTGTGCCAGGGGGGCACCCGCCTCGAAGTGGGGGCTATCGTAACCCTCCATGGATCTGGCAGCATCATGCATGGAGGAAGAAGTTCTGCCCTTCCACGTGCATGTTTTATGCCGCTCCCCTCTAGTCCCTCTCAAAAAGAAGAGATAGGACTTTGCAAAAGTAGAAGAGGAGGGTCATGCCTTTGTCTGTGACTACACCCCAGTTCCTGTTAGGAAACCTGTTTTAAAATAAGCCTGGCTAGAAATAAGCATCTACAAGAAGAAATTAACTTACCTTCTTAAGCACTGAATTTCCTCCTGGTAAAGGCTGTTTCAGTGGTCCCAGTGCTGCTAATGGGTGCTATTGAGTCATGGCGACTATTCTACATTGTAATTGAAAATCAGTATGAACATTCTGATTCAGTGGTCATTTAATAAAAGATAATGGTCACTGAACAATGATTCTGATTAGCTAATGGCAATTTAAATGTTTATAACACCTCTCACAGCACTGCTTATTTGGGTATGCTATTAGAAGTTACTCCCTAAGAGCTTGGTTTATGCTCAAAAATAGGAATAACTAGGGGGGGAAGCAGATGCAGCTGGCATCCTATAATACTGTTTGGGTGGCAGAGTCATATTCAGTCTGTGTTGATTAGATTTCCATAGACGGGCATTCAGCCTGTAGCTCTTCCCATATATTGGCTCACTTAGTCTATACTTTTCTTGTTTGCTGCTTGCTTCTTTGCCCATCATACGGTAAGTTTCTCAACTATATAGTCATTGGATATTATAAACAAGAATAGAATTATGCGCTTTTATGCTGAAATGCTTGTCAGGATTTTTTTATACTTTTGGTGTTATGAGATTAAGCTCAAAAACTTACACAATGAGCAGAAAATAGGCTACATATACAATTTACACTTTCATGTTCTGTCTGGTCACCAGGGGTCAGTGAATTAAGGAGCTAGACCTGTCAATGGCACCCTCTTTAGCCTTGAGCAGGCTTCACCATCTCCCTGTTTCCAGCTCTGCCGTCTGTAAGAAACCAGTTGTGATGTGTCTTATCTAGAATTAACAACTTTCAGCCTAATTGTGTCCAGAGCAGATGTGGTACGGCACCCACAGTTACCTCCTACCACAAATATGACAGAGTTTCTTCCCTGGGATCAGACCTGGTAGCATTTGTGGGTATTTAAAAAGCTGAGGCAGCAGGTGCAGGGTTGTAAACAAAGTACCTGTAACACTGGTGCGGTTTGTCACTACAGGCCCTCAGCAGACATTTCACTGTCCATATAGCTGTGTATTTTTGTTTTGATGTGGTCTCATAGCTGTCTGGTTGGTCATGGTGACTGCGGCCTCAGTCCATGTCATCAGACCTGGTTGCAGCATCCAGGCTTTGAGGTTTCCAAACAGGTATGTGGAGCTTGAGCTGCCAGTTTAATGTGTTCTTTGAAGATGGAGGGCAGTGCTCCTATTGAAGGAAACACTGAATCAAGGAAACTGGTAAAAGTGAACTGCATGAACTTGGAGACTGAATGGTATTTACCTGACTCAGTGTGCTGGTTTCAGCTGGGATAGAGTTAATTTTCTAGTTTCTAGCTAGTAGGGGATTATGTTTTGGATTTGTGCTGAAAACAATGTTGATAACACAGGGATGTTTTTGTTACTGCTGAGCAGTGCTTACACAGAGTCAAGGCCTTTTCTGCTTCTCACACCACCCCACCAGCGAGGAGGCTGGGGGTGCACAAGGTGGGACAGGACACAGCTGGGACAGCTGACCCCAACTGACCAAAGGGATATTCCATACCATATCACGTCATGCTCAGCAATAAAAGCTGGGGGAAGAAGGAAGAGGGGGACGTTCGGAGTGATGGCATTTTGTCTTCCCAAGTAACCGTTACGCGTGATGGAGCCCTGCTTTCCTGGAGATGGCTGAACACCTGCCTGCCGATGGGAAGGAGTGAATGAATTCCTCGTTTTGCTATGCTTGTGTGCACAGCTTTTGCTTTACCTATTAAACTGTCTTTATCTCGACCCATGAGTTTTCTCATTTTTACTCTTCTGTTTCTCTCCTCCATCCCACCAGGGGGGAGTGAGCAAGCAGCTGTGTGGTGCTTAGTTGCTGGCTGGGGTTAAACCATGACACTCAGCATTCTTCCAGGGGTCTGTGAGATTATCTGAGGCTGATCTCCAGCCTCAGAAGGGCTTTCCGTAGAGGATGTCTTCATGGTACAATTTAGCTGCAGAGGTCCCTGAGCAAATAAATCTTCAAGTTATTGATTCTAACCATTTTACCCAGGTCTGGAAGTAAGGTGGTCACAGTCAGAGAAGCAGGTTTTATTAACTTGGAGTGAGAGCCAGACAAAAGGTGTCTTGCAAATTCTTGACACAGGCTGGCATAGATGCGGGCACAGCATCCCATGCACGCAAGCATCCTGCTCCCAGCTTGGCATGGGCAACCCAGCAGATGTGCATCCGCTTTCTCCGTCTAGACAGACCCCTTGCTATAATGCTCCTTGGCTTTGGCTTGGTTTACTGATGTGCTTCAGGAGGTGGATGGCGAGGAATGGCCGCTTATGCTGCCAGCCCCTGCCTCCCTCCAGCAGGGCAAGGCAAAGCACTCATTGGGTCCCTGTCACATTATCCCAGCTTGAAAAACAACTCAGTACCTTGAGATTTGATGGACAGATTTTCTAAACATCGACCAGTCACTTCAGCAATGGGCTCAAACTTGCTTGGAGATGTCTCCACTATATGAGATGGTATATCAATATGCTGATGAAGGTCAGCTGCATTTCTCATTTTCTTCTGACCCTGTACATTTGGTTTATGTTCTGTTGAAATACTTGGATGGTATTTCCAGGTACCTCAGTTTTACTGTGGGGAAACAAAAGTCTCACCAAGTAATGCAGATGGAAAGAAATTATCTGCATTACTTACAATGCTGGTTTTGAAATTAACTGTGGTGACTCAGGGGGGGGAAAAATCCAAATGTTTAAATGGATAGTTCAAGGAAAACTTTCAGTTTTGGTACAGTTATGGTAGGAAAAAAAAGAGAATATTAGATGCATATAGAACACCGCAAAATAGACCTTTTTTCTTTGCAGTTACGATGGCTTTCCCTCAGATTAAATCTCATTTTGAATTCTTGCCATCCTAACTAGAAGAAGTGATAGAAAGAATCCAGAGGTGGCCAGTGAATATCTCTAGGATGGTGGAGAGGCTTCTGTAAATACCAGGATGGTTTGTTGTTGCTGCTGTGAGTGGTAGAAACAACAGTAACATGCATAGCCCTGGTGCTTAAGAACTGCAGTCATGCACCAGGACCCTGAGCTTGAACAGCATTGTACAAAGACTCAGTTCTGAGTAGACATGTACAAAAAAGTTTATAAGCTAGGCACAGAATATGGGTGGATTACAAAAGACGCATAAAATGCTTTGAAGAGTAAATTGAAAAGTAAATTAAAATACCATCTTATCAAAAATGAGGAAAGAGCTAAAAATGTTGTAGGGATAAAACATTTAATCTAAAACAAAAAGATATGATTTATGCAATATGTGCTGACCTTGTGAAACTTAATGCCTCAAGATATTATTTATGTGAAAAGTTTAATAGGATTTTTAAAATTAAGATTAAACCTCTATATAGGTAAAAGGGAACGTGTGTCCCCCTTAAATGGGTAAAAGAGAATCAGAAAAGAACTTCCCATTACAGTATCTTTCACAAAGCTTCATGCCAGCAACTGCTGCCAGGAGGAACACGACTGTAAGCTATTTCACAATGTCAGCACCTATGTTTCTACACAAAAGAACTGTTCCTCATTCCCTGCTTTCTCTTTTCCTTTGCCAACAGCCCCTCCTTGACTTTCTCAGCACATCATTTTCCCTAGTGATGTAGTTAAATTTTTTTGAACATACATGAGGGGGTATAAGGTGACCTGATAATAGAGAGGGGCTAGAAACCAGGAGAAGGCTGATAGCCAGCTATCTTGAGATAGCAACTTGCCCTATCTCTATTTCATTTACCATTGAACTTCTGACATACTGCCCTGAAATCTCCACTCATCTTTTTTTTTCCACGTGCAAGTATAAAAGAGCTGTACTTAAGTCATGTCTTTTCCCTCTAGATGAATGCTTTTCATGTTGTTTCTAAAGCTGCTCTCTTTCAAGGTGAATGTGTGCCAGTTAGGCACAGTCAGAGGTAACAAAGTGCCACACCACTATACAGAGATCTCAAGAAAATATTATGATTAATAGGGGATCCTTTCCATGGGTTTCAGCTGTCAGGAATGATAACATCTCTCTATGACACAAACTTAGATTTTTTGCTTTGTCATAAAACAAAGTCTAGATTTATTTCAGACTAGATTTTTAGTGCTTGCTAAAAATTTGTTAATATGCTCAAATATTTTCTAGTGTTGAGGTCTTGAGAAATGCCTGCAAAAAGGACTTATGAAAATAGCATGCACAAGCTAAAAAGGAGAGCGTGTGTGTGTGTGTATGTATGTATACATATACGTGTGTGTATATATATGTATGTGAGTGTGTGAGAGTGTGTGTGTATACAAATATAAATTTCCAGTTCCTGGCTCTTTGTGAGGAACTAATTCAGTCTAATAGATGAAGTGTTTGAAATCTGAAAACAATGTTTTGATGGTCAGAGTGGCAAAAGGGGAAGGTGTTAAATATGGCTTATTAGCATTTTATGGAGAAAAAGAAATTCAGAATCCTCATGAGACCAATAGAGAGAGGGAAAAATACAGTACACATGTAAATTAACAGCCAGCAATCCTCGTACCTAAGGAAATATCCGCAGGACATCTTAAATCATCTAGAATTTGGGTATACTCATTAACCCATGGGAGTTAACCATCTGGCAAGTAGAATACAATGCCCTAACTAGTGTTGTTGTGTTGTTGTTTTATAAATCAGGCTGGATCCAACAGTACTGCTTGCTGAATGGAAAGTATATAGTCATTAACATCATGTCCATTGCCAGATCACAACGCATAAAAATTATATCTAGTGCAAACAAAGAAGTCATCCTCAAAGCATTATTACTGTGTCCATAGCTTTGATCGAAGATGTGACAACTTTGTGTTTAAGTACATTCCTGTAAAGATTTCCCCTTTTAAAAAGTAATGACAGTATTTACCAGCACACATCCACAGATTTATATCTGATATCAAATACTGCAAATATAAAACAAATGCAAATGAAAGCCATACAATGCCTTCTCTTTCTAGATTGTATTTTGACTGAAAATTAATCATATAGTAAATACACTTAAATTAACTCATCTCATGTAAATGTTATACTGACATGGACACAGAAAGGGGTATTTATTAAATTTTATTGTAATTAGAACCAATGTTGTCATTTGGACTTTGTCATCGACAGACAGAAACAGCCACCATTTTCCATTTATGAGCATGAAACATCAATGCATCGTCCTGAACAAGGTTTGCTGACACTTGTGAGCAGCTGAAAAACAAGTTGGGAGTGCCCACTGTGCTTCTTCATCAACCATCATGGGCTTGGAGGAGGCTAGTGTGAGGTTGGTGGCAGGTCTGAGACCTATTTCTAATCAAGCACGAGATAACTGAAATCATGTTCCATTGTTTCCAAACATCTTGTCAAAGAATTCAGAGAATTCAGGTTTAATTTGTGTCTCTGTGTGCATGCACACATGGGTGAGATTAGAGCCACAGCAGAATGAGACAAGCCTAAATAGGAGAAAACACACCCACGCCTCGCTGTCTGCTTCTGTCCTGCTCCAGGAATAGGGACTGGAAGGCCATGGTGGCATCATGGTCAGCAGGGTCTTCAGCAGGAGGTGAAACAAGCCCGGTCGAGCAGGGTCTGCCCCAAGCACCAATGAATCTTGTTATGGTTTTGCTTATTGTCATGCCCTGTCTGATCCCATGTCCACCTGGTGCCACACAAGCATAGGACAAAATGAGCTTCCTGGCCCCAAAGAGCTCAGACTCTAAGAGAGGATGCAGAAGATCAGTCCAGACGGATGGACAAAAGAATACATGAAAATAATGGGAAAGCATTGATCTGAATGTTGTACTGTGAGCATAATATACCAACTACCAGAAACAAAGGGAAAAGCTGAATACAGAAAGTGCTACTGTGAAAAATTAAGAACTTTGTCCTATGGTGACCGTACGCAGTAACTGCGTGACTAGAATTTCATTCCTGACACTGTCTGTAGTCTTGATTGGATTAAATTTATTTTTAAAGACTTATCCAATTTTCCCTTTCCCTATTTCCTTTCCCTCGTGATGTTGCCACTCTATTAATAGCCTCCCTAGTGAGATCCTAGGGCAAGAAGTGAAGAAAAATATTGAGCCAGATCCTCATTGATATAAATTAATATAATTCCACTGACCTCAAGTTATTCCACTAGAGTATCCCAGTGTATCTAATTATAAAGATAGGTTAACTTTAACTAAGCAGCAAATATATTATCCAGATTGGAATTTGTCCAGGATTTGGTTTTGGATACTTAAGTCATTAGTAAAGCTCCATAGCATCTTCAGTTAAAATTTATCTTCTAAAAAAAAAATCTCATTTTCTCAGAAAAAGTATCACGTTCAGTAGGAGTATCTGCTGGAGCACAACGCAAGGACACCTGTTTATTATTTACTGAGAGAATAGATACACCTTGGAAAATCCTGAGAACTTTCTTTTCAAGCACTGCTCCAACATTCCCCAATTTACACAGTTAATGCAGAGATTGCAGGCTCCTTACAAAAGTGATTAAAAGCAAACAAGTGCAAACTGTCTAATTTTGTGACGTGTGACTTTTCGTACCGTGCAACTTACTTGTTATAAAGCTATGGACTTGCTAATAGGATCGTCACTCCAGACAGCACTTACTAGAAATCTCACTTTCCGTATGTCAAAGCTGCAATGACTTTATCCTGCAAAGAACTCACTTACATGCTTTACTTGTTTCATAAATGTAGTTTTATGGACCCTCTTTAGTATTAGACACTAAGATCTCCAAAATCTGAAACACTCAGATGATCATCTAAAGAAGCACATTAGAGTTCATCATTTTTCAGAAGTATTTATCATAAGCTATTAGGAAGAGAATTAAAAATGCTAGTGGAGTTGACTGGGCTTTTAAGATTTGTCACTAATCTATTTGTGTAAAGAACGATCTTGTAATATTCACTGCCTGCACAAATATCAGTCGCCTGTTCTTATTTTAATCTGCAAAATGTATGATTGAGAAGACAAATAGAAGCCATAAAATGTGAAATCACTTTTCCAGTGAGTCTATAAAATTAAAATCATTACAACGTAAAACTGTTCTTAGGAAAATAGGTCCTAGAATTTGAATATCATAAAATATTAAGTGCATTCTGCCTTGCCCAAAATAAAAGGTCTAAGGTTCCCCTGAGTCTTTGGAACTATCAAGTCCTCATTTGATTCCCAGAGTACTATGACCTGGATGCTTTTGGGTGCCAACATTCTTCTTACACCGCTTCGTCTGTAGTTGAACTGACATACCTCCCTATGAAGAGAAGATAATACGCCTGCTTCATCTCAGCACTGAGGCAGGGATACTCCTACAAGCCGTGGTTTCTAGAGCAAACACTGAGTTCGAACCACTGCAAGCTGTTATGAATGCAATAGGGCATCCTCCAGCTGGGAATGCAGTGCACAGCACAGCTAATGGTAAAAATAAATGCTTCTGGTCAAGATCATTACTTCCTCTCAGCTCATAGTTGTGGATTGACTGAGTTAACTTTTTTTAAGGGTTTGTTATCTTCATGGATGAATAAGATCAGTTTACAGGAGATACCATTTCTGTAATCTGTACAATTAAGTATATGCACTAAGAGTGGCAGAAATGAATCCACCTGAATCCCTCAAGGAATAGAGCGTGTCAAGTAAATGTACGAAGAAGGCTAAGCAAAAGGTTTTATAAAAATCTCCTTTAAACCCACCAGGGCCAAGAACTTTCCCTTGGGGTAGAGTTTAATTTAGTTCATCTTTTCTCTTTTTCTCTTCTAACTGCAGGGAGATTCGAGAAACCTCCCATCTCCCATGCAGATCACTGAGAGAAGTTGAGAGAATAGAGAAATGTCTGTTCATCTGTGCATAATGCCTGGCTCTAATTTTCTATATAACTGCTCACAGCATTTCTGAACTATTAAGCTTAATAAGGTCTCATGGGTCTGTATGTGTGTGAATGTTTTACCCCACAGAGCTCCTCTAACTGCTATTATGACTGTAGGCTTACACCGAGAAATCAGCAACCAAACACGTAACCTCCCCGTATTATCCCCCCTACCGGTGCAGGCACTACCTAGTAAAAGTGATGGATATCTCCATTTTATAGATTATGGGTGAGTTGGCAATGGTCTGTAAAGTGGCTCCTTGAGGCAAAGAGAGGGGTCGGCTAAGTCTATTATCTGTTTTCTTAATCTTCTAACTTTGCTCTCAAGATCAATCCATTTGCTATAGCACTCCTCCTTCCTCAGAATGGCAGAAAGATAGGGACCCAGATAAAAGTCTTTCCAGAAGCTTATCAAAAGCTGAGACAAGAGGAGAGAGGAAATTCTGGGAATATATTAGTTTCCACATATAATGGATATGAAATTCAATGTACTGAACAGATACTTGATCTTTAGTTTCTACCTTTCACTGATAAAATTTAGCCTTAAAGGTTATAAAAAGACAAGATCTACGAAGGCTGGGGTATTTACTTAACAAAATAAAATACAAATAAAACAAAATCCAGCGAGAATTATGGCAGAGCTATCTGGTAATTTTTTGTATAAATGCTTTTCCAGTACAAAATAGAATATTCAGAAGAATGTTTTCTAAAAGAAATTTTCAGTTCTACCAAAACATTTCAGGTTTTCTACTTAGAAAAAGCAAACTACTTCACTGCAGATTGAATCAACCTAAATCAAAACACCTGCCTCTGAACACATTGACACATTTCATGTGAGACTGGTTCAAAATTAAGTTTCAGCCTGCAGAATTGCGCTGCTGCTGCTGTCTAGGCACCTTTCTTCCACTCCTGTTAAAGCAGCAGACTGCTGCTGTTTTCCTTTTAGGCCCAATGTTGGTTTGATGATAGGAAGCACAGATCATATTCTACCAGGGGACATGTGTATAACTCTGATTAAAAAAAATAAAATAAAACTCTGCTAATTGTCTAGTGAGTTTTCTTGATTGAAAAGTAGAAATTTAGTCTGTTGGCACAGACTTAGTGAATTGTTTCAATCTCACAGCAGCAAGGAGGCGCAGTTAAGTTCAGTTACAGTAGGATAAATCAATTTGAGCAGTGGATCCGGAAATATTCTGTCATACCAGGTTGAGACAAAAGTGGACAAGATGCCAAGGGGCAAACCTCCAGCAGGAAAATATCTGTTTTTTTCCAGATACCCTTGAGTAAAAGGGTGGTCTAAAGTCTTTGGTGAGCAAGTACCTCCTTTCTTTTGGAGGATTCAAAAGATAATGTGGCAAGAGTTTAGTCCAAGCTGCAAGTTAATACCAGTGAAATCTCTGCTTCAGATGCACTTGAATATGGGAGACATTAATTTGTGGCATATCATTGTAGCCATCCTCATGTCCAGTTGCATTTGCCTGTATGTCCTGCTCCAGCCACCTTCAGATCTCTCCTTAATGTTAACTGCTGCTATGCTTCCCACCGTAATATACCGGAAAAACCTTTGCAGCTCGTAATATCTACGTAGTCAGTGAGCAGAAAGTTTTGCCAAATCTCAAAATCCTCTTATTTTCCCTTTTTTTTCCTCCATCCCATTTATCTGCTTATTTAGATAGACCTAGACCATGCTCACTCTCAAGCATGTAGTTTTCTTATTTGTTTGCACTGTGTGAAGAACAACATAAACCTGTTCCTTGGATAGTCCCCTGGGAATATGCCCATTTCACAGGTTTGAAAATTTATTAAAGTACTCCCAGATCTTTGTACACTGTAAAAAGTATGTTTGCATAAAGTATGAGAAGACTACTTTTCATCAGCCCCATAATTTCACATATGAATTGTCTGTCATCCATATTAGCAGAGTAATCTCTCATTGTCTCTAATGCCTAAATATTTTGAAGTATCATTTTCCACCTTTTTCCTTTCTGTTCAAGAGGGGTTTCTACTTTTGAATTGTCAGATCCACCTACACACTTGCTAATCAAGCATAAGATCTCTTAATTTCATTTATTAAATAAATTAAACTCTCCTTCCCATTGAAATAACTGTTCAACTTCCAAACTGCATCTGATTTCAGAGAAAAATTAAGTTTATTTATGCATTTCAGTGATGGGAGCATTTGCACCTGTCTTCATGGTTTACCAACTGTGACTTTCATAACAACCCAAACAGTAACTGCCTTGCAGGACAGGCTCCACTGAAAAGCAAAGGTAAAGCCAAGAATTCCTTGCAACTGGAACTCCACCACTACTTAAGGGTTTTTAGTTAATTTACTGAAAAAATACACAAAATATTGCCATCTGCAATGTTCATTTTTATACAGGTTTCAATGAGAAAGATCCACCATGGATTTTATTTTCTTATAAATATCTATTTAACGGTTGGACTCAATGATCTTAAAGGTCTTTTCCAACCTAAACGATTCTATGATTCTATGATTCTATTTGAACTTGTTTTAACATGACTCAGCAAAGATGACTTATTTTTCTGTTAATCCCATCAACCTTTTACTGTACCAACAAGAATACCAGCTGAGAGAGAGAGTGAGCATCTGTGTATGTCTCAGTTGCAGTTTGGAAAATACTTTATTGATTCACTTCTTCCATGTAGCTAAAAAATACATTGCCAGTTTCCCTAAAAAACAGTTTGATCATATCAAGCAAGCTTTATTTCCACTGTCATATGATTGAAAATGCTATATTTCTTCAATACCTGTTTGCAGGGGTGGAGCCACAGTCAATCTTATAAATGAGACCTACTTTACTGTTCTCAAAGATATTGATTCTTTTTGAAAGACCCACAAATATAAAATGCATTGAATGAATTGTTAGCCCAGGGCTGGATGCATATTTTAATTAGAATTGATCCTGATCCAAAAATGTATGAAGCAAATAATCTCAAATACTTAAGATATTGTAAAAACTAGTTCAGATTTCACCCCTACAAGTGATTTCTTGCTTGATGAGGAATCCAAGAATGTCTGGATCCAAATCCCACCTTCTTTCCCAGCCCAAACAGCACACCATTCAAAACCTTGATGGAAGCACGACTTGATTTTGTCCGAGCTTTTTGGGCAAATCATTCTTTGTATAATTTTATTAACTTTATTTCAAGGTACTTGAAATTGAGACTTTGTCATTCTTTTAAGTAAAATCTGCACAGAATATGAACTGGCACCTCCCATACTTAGTGACACTTACGGTCTGGGTACCATTCTCATTCTCCAGTATCACTGCAGATAACTAACTGCAGAGAAGTCAAGAGCTGTGCCAGTAAAGAGCATAATAAAATAAAATCAGCATGTTTTTGGAGAGTCAGGTGTTCAAGCTGCATCATTTCTTTAAAAAAAAAAAAAAGAAAGTGTTAACATAACCATCAAACCTGACTGTCACCTAGTGACTGCTGAATTATCTTCTGTTGCCATTCTAATCCACAGACACCAGGAAGGAAGAAAAAGAACACCCCCAGCTCATTCCTCTTACAAAGGCAAATTAGCCAGATTGAAGTCAGCCACTGAAGGAGGGGGAATATGCTTTTGCCATGTCTTCTTTGCTCCTAGGTATGGGTCCTGGCAAAGATCACATCAACAAGATCGGTCCTTCCTGGGTTGCTGGATTGTTGAGTGGTAACACAGAGGAGTTGGTATAAGGAGGGCAGTGGTCACATATGCCTAGCTAGCTCGCAGGAGGAAGCATATGGCTACCATTTGTTCCACCAACAGTGGTGTGCAGACACCACGAGCCCACAGAAGGAATGCTATTTCACTCAGCCAGACTTCCTCGCGGTTCTTCCAAGACACCCGTTTCTGCACACCTCCTGGGAAGCGAGGCATAAGCTGGCCAAAACACTCCTAAGAAGGTTTCTTAACAACGCTAAAGCCTTTCTCTCTTGTCCTTTACTAAGTCAAGTAAGTGCTTTGTGCTACATTGCACAGATGGCTTGATGCTGCATGTGCACAAGTACAGCTGTTAGATTTGGGGTGGGTTACACGGAGCTGGCAACTCCACGTTTCAGTTGGTATCTATGAAATTAACCAGCAGGCAGATTTTTAGGGAAAGGAGAGGAACTGCTGTACAATATTTAAAAGATAAGATAAATGCTCGCATCTTTGGCACTAGATGCAAGACAATAATCTTCCCCTCTAACAGATCTCTGTGCTTGAGGCAAAGACCCTATTTTTTCTTTTCGGTTTATTTTCCTGACTCTGTCATTCACATACTGCAATTGGGTGTCAGATTGTTTAGTCTAGATTTGGGATGGCACAAGTGCTCTCATGTAGAGACTCTATTTCTGGTTGGCTGTAGATCAGCTCTTGGTCTTTTTAGGAGTTGTGTGAGACAGAGTGGGCTAGAAGGCACGTAAAGGTCAGCACAAAGCGGGCTGGGCTGGCTGGTGTGTGCTTTTATTGCAACTAATCCAGGCAGGTATTTGTGTGCTGCCCCTGCTCCTCACCTGAGCACACCCAGTTTCTCACCCCAGCTTAGCACTGATTTCATCCCAAGCAATATGGCCACCTGCAGCTGCAGGTAAGTGAGACTGTCTTGAGTGAATGAATTGTGAATTTTAGAGAGAATATATATTAAGCCACTTAAGTGCCATTAGCCCTTCGTTGCCATCCCCACAGACCCCCTTCATGCCCAGAGGATCGAGCTCTCCCCACCTTACTGAGAATGAATCAGACAGTTGTTCAGCATATCTCAGCCCCCAAACTTTAAGGCACGTGCGTTCAGCT
This sequence comes from Aptenodytes patagonicus, assembly GCF_965638725.1. Taxonomy (NCBI): domain Eukaryota; kingdom Metazoa; phylum Chordata; class Aves; order Sphenisciformes; family Spheniscidae; genus Aptenodytes; species Aptenodytes patagonicus. The sequence continues at coordinate 27,682,314 of NC_134950.1, forward strand.
GTTTTAGCGTGGCAGTTCATCAGTATGTCAGGTACTGAATTTGCAATGTGTCTGCTCTCGCTTGGCCTTGACTAACCCAGGTGGTCAGGATTCACATTGAATCTGTTGTGAAACAATATGTCTATTAGCATGTTTTATCCCACTGATAATCCAGTACTAGGTTTCACTACAGCAACTTTGTAACAGTAGATCACAATAGTGTTTTTTTTAAACATTGACGTTTTAATGGACCTTTATCATTTGACTATAACAAACCTATTTTTTCCTATGTACCTGTATACTGATTTTATTGAAACTAGATACTTTTTACTATATTGTTTTGTTACCTACTAACTTGATGTAGTTAACACATTCTTTATAGGCTCTCCTGTGTTCTTGATCCTCATCCTGCTAATTCTTGTAAAGGCGTTACCTACCTCAAGTAACTGACAATCTGTTACTTGGGTAAAAATACTTCGCACAGGTCTACCTTCAGAAAAGTGGCACTGAAACAGTTAATTCAAATGTATATGTGGCCAAGGTTACAGCAATGCTTCTGAACTTTAGAATATCATTCCCAAACCTCAGTTAAAAAAAAAAAAACAACTGAAGGAGCATACCCGCAGGGCTGAACATCAGTAAGCAGACATAGAAGATTGGCATCTACAGAATATAAAACAAGATTTAGTACATAAGGTGAAAGAGGTATCTAAGGCTCTCAGGGGACAGACTATTTCAGTCTTTTGAAATAAGTGGTTTAAGTCTTCAGCTCAGCTCCCTTTGTAATAGAAAGCCTATGTGTCCTCTTTGAGTTAGTCCATACAGTATTACAGTCTGAGTACATCTACTTCATATGGTTTTGTTGCTATACATGAATGTAGTTACATTTTTATATATCTTGTATGCTTTTATTTTTAGAAAAATATTTTAAGTGGTGTGCATTTTAATGGTGTAACTGAAATTATATAATAATGGGGAAATCAATAGGGAAATAATAAGTAAAGAAATATAATTAAAAATTATAATTGCAATAAACTCTTCAATTCGACAGATAGCAATAAAGTCACGGGTTTTGCTTTCTCCTTGCCTGTACCTTGAATATGCATCATCATGCACAGCTGTATGTTCCTGCCTTTCTGACTTGACTTTGCGCAGGCAAAAGTGCAAAGTGACTGGTCTCTGCTAAGACTGAAAAGAAAATCATTGGCTTTGGTTGGCTTTGGTCCGTGTCTTTGATATCTTTATTGCAGTGGTGACTCAGCCAAAATCACTGTGTAGAGAGCATGAAATATTGCTTAGCTGGGTTCATGAATATTGCATTTGAGGTTTTTAGTCACTTGTATTTGTTAACACCTCATGCAGGGGCTGAAAGTTTTAGATCTGATGTATAAGTGAAAGTTTTAGATTCTCTTGTATCTCAAGGCGAAAAAAAATAAAGTGGACAATGCAATTTTCAAGAGCTATTTTTTTTTACCAGGTTATTTAAGAGGGCCAGAAAAAGTACTGTTTCTGTGCTCTTGAAGAAATGAAGGAAAATATACCTGAACCTCCGTAGCACTCTTGATGTGACTCGTTCCTACGTTGAAAGTAAAATATTATACACTGCCTTAGAAACTCAGCCACTGTGAGCATCAAACTTGGTCCTGAATCAATAAGGATGACAGGACTGTTCATAGGATGAGTGAGTTCAGGATGACACCCTTCCAATATAGAGTGAAGAGGAGATAGTTGGTTTAGCTGACAGGAAGCCCCAATTAAAATAGCCTCTGTCTTTCAAACACTTAGCTGTGGGACGTCATTAGTCATCCCAGACTTTAAATCTGACAGTCAGACAGTACCAGCTTTACTAAGGAGCAGGTAACATAGGTTGAACTAATAAATATAGTGCAAGTACATGTACCACTGGCATCCATACGAAACGCAGCATGAATCCAAAATAACAGCAATTATCAGTGGCACCAAGATCAAAAGAAATATTGATTGTTGGTGAAATCCCTGTTATCCCCAGATATGGACTTAGAGGACACTGATAGATGGCTATTTACCACTGTATGTTAACCTCTCTGGGGACAAGTTACTTTCAAATCTCGTGTAGGATAGTCACACTAACTGATGTGAAGGGTAGCTCATGACGTAAAATGTCAAACCATCATAGTTCCCAGCAAAATGGATAATGGCGAATTACGTCTACCACAAGTTCAAAGGTACGGCAATGTTGTTTACAACATGTGTCAAAGCTCTCTCACTTTTGCTGAATTGTCCCATCCATCTGAACCATGTTGGATGCGTGGTAGCCAACCCAGAAACACCACCACCGTGTCTGAACACTTCCTGTGTTTTGCATTGGAGGTGCTTCAGGTATTGAAGAAGAAAACTGTCAGTCCTTGAGCAGGCTTCAGTGATATAGAGAACAGGGGAGGTCTGGGCTTTGGTTTTGTTTACAAACTGAGGAAGAGAGAATTGCTGAGATGATCTCTGATACTTTTCCAGAAATTTTAATCTAAACATATAAAATGGGGTATTTTGCTGCTAGGTCTGTGACATTCAGAAAGTGCAAGCAGAGTGCAAGAAAGCAGAAGACAATGTTCTGCCATGATCCAAGCGAGTGACGTCACGGTTTGTGCCAGTTACATAGGAGGGAAGCAACCCTACTGAACTTTGAGTCACAAGGGCCAGTCTGTAACAAAGGGAAAATAAGAAGCCAGCTTTCTTCTTTGGCTGGAAAAAGATGATGCTCCTGCTGCCCATCTTGAATTTAGACAGTAGTCTGTGCCTCAAGAGAACCTCAGAGACGCCCCTAGCTAGGCATTTTTACTTTCTGTATGTTTCCTCCTCTGTTAGTTTGTTACAAGATATTCTTGTATAGCCAGTCCTTTTCTGTGGGAGTTTTTATCTGTTGCTATGGTTTTATTTTATAGTAGTGTATATGTAGTTTATAAACTTAGGAAATTTAAAAACTAAATAAATTATTTAAATGGTTTCTGAACCAATATTGCTTTTCCTATTTTATCACATAGTGCTGATGGCTCTTTAGGGCAGTAAGTCCCTTTCTAGATCAAATTGCCTACATGCAGGTATCTGGTAAAGGTTCACTGAGACCCGCCCTGTTCCTTTAGCCAGGGTTGAATGTCACCAAAGAGATTTTTGTAATAGAGGAAAAAACTAGAATTCCCACAAGAAAATTCTGCCTGTAACAGTGACTCTCTGGGGGAATACTGCAAAGTCAAATGGGCATCGAGCTTGCTGTCATTGAATTGGGTTTTACATGAGACCCAGACCGAATTCCTTTCTGATATGTTACTTCCTTCTGTAACACATATCTATTTATTTCAAAGACTTCCGTGGGAGTTCAGTGGCATTCTTGCTTGTATTTAAGAAGCAGCGTGGCAGGTTTATTAAGAACGGACAGAGAAGAAGGCATCAGCAGTGCAAAATATCCTGAACAAATTCATTCAAAGTATAAATGAACAGAAACAGGATTCAAATTGCATAAATTGTTGTGATTAGTTATTAAAGTTCCAGTTAATGTTGAGATCCACTTGACAGTGCTTAAAAGTCATAAAAGGCAGGATTCTTTTGTCTTTAATTTTTAGAAGATTAAAATAACAACTAGCTGCCTCAGACATACAATGAGTTACTGCATCTTAATGATTTATCAGGTTCTGCAAGCCATGGTACCTGACTCTGTCTGTGCTGTTAACTCATGGCAAATGTGAGGGAAAACATGGCAGCTCTAATTTTACCAAAAAAGGTTTATTATGCTTATGCACTTTACCACACATCCGTGATCTCAGACCTGGAGGGTGTAAGCATCATTACAGTGGCCCAACAGAAGTATGGAGCCTTCGAAGCACCTTCCAGCCTTGGCAACTCATTTCTGAGCCATAATTACCCAGCTGCTATTTTAAGCACTGCGGTATTGTTAAGTTTTGAAAAGGGAAATGAAAAAAAATGAACGGGGTCTAGTGTTTTATGTGCCAGTTCTACAAGGGACAATGAAATTCAGCTTCAGAAAGAGAAGGTGACAGACTGGCAGACTAAGCCGGCAGGAAGAGTAGAAAACTGAATACTAAGGTGTACACAGTGAAAGACAAAAATGGTAGGTAGGAAGTCCCGGAGCTGGTGAGGTCTTAAAGGGTGGGTAGATTCCCTCTGACATCCATTAGGTAATAAAGCCAAATAATGCTTTATTTTCTGTCTCAGTTAAGCAAGAATTGCACAGTCTGTATATGTCTGTGAATTGTTATTCACGTATACTGTATTTTACATATATTTAATGTGGACTAAATGCCTGCAGGTCAGGAGTGTTTAACATCTTTGGCTGTTTAAGTTGCTTTTCTTTTACAAACTCTCAACTTGAAGTGCAAGAGTGACCTCATACATGAGTAAAATCAAGCCTGTGCTTAAGTTTTTATGGGATCAGGTCTTTCTGTAAACTTTATTATTTATGAAGCAGAAGTCTCATAGCCAAGCAAATTCACTTTGCATTCTCCACATACTTTAATGCAGAAATACTGTAGAATCAAAGCTTAAAAAATATCCTCAGACTTGGAGGAAATATTTTCTTTCTAGATCAATGTTGACCTAACAGCTTTATTAATTTATCAGGAGAAGAGCTATAACCCTATTGTAACTTGCCTGACAATAAATACTATGGTAATTTCCAAGGACAAATATTTTTTTGCTGATCATTAAAGACTAAATTTTTAGTCAGTTCTCCCTCTGGATTAAATAAATACTATTATTTTTTCGGTTGTGTACAGTAAATATGGATTTCAAGGCTTGTTTGTCTGCATTTCTTAAAACATTTATGAACATTGAACAGATGAATTTGTTTTAAGCATATTTTTTCATTTGAACACTTTTCCCTCTGGTTTTTAATATGGATACCGTTCATCACATATTGAATAAAGTAACTTTTACTTTATTTAATGCCTTGACCCAAATCATATTGTCTCCATAAATATTTTACAGTCTGTGTGCAACAAAAGCACAATTACCACACTCATGTCTGCACTTGTAGGTAACATACTATAAAAAAATGATCATTTTCCCTTCTCCTGTTTTTTTAACACAGAATTGGTGTTAGTAACTGTCCAACTGAATAGGAGGGGTTGAATGTGCATATATATGGCCGTATATGTGTCCCAGTATGTATAAATGTGAGTGTCTGTAAGTGTATACATATATATTTTAACACTTAGTCTACAGGGATAGGATGCTGGAAATGTGGAGTAGGCTCTTTTGCCAAATTTCTGTCTATATTAAATCCATACATACACAAAACAGAAAATATTACTCATTGCATGTCTCTCCAGCAGATTTTTAGTGAGTCTGGAAATGAATTTCCAGACTTGAATCACGGCTGCAAGTACAGCTGCATGTCTGGCAGAGGCAGAGTCTTTGCTGGTGGTTGAATTGAATGGGCAGATGTAGCTTAACAGCTACTTTAGAATTTGAAGAAATTATCTTCCTTTTATTATTTGTCCTGAATTTTGCTAAGCAAGCACAATAATGCCAGATGGATGTTCGGAAAGAAGTAAACTGAACAGGAAGGAGAAAAATGGGAGAATCTCAGCCTGTTATCTTAGGGATGACAAGAGGTGGAGAGTTTTACTGGCGCAGGGCTCAGGTCATCACTCAGATGCATTCAAGGTTCCACTCTTCAGAGATGTGATTGACTGAATTAAGTGAAATAGTAGACCTTTTCTCATTCTGAATACATTCTGAATGAATGAGATTTGAACAAAGCTGGACAGTGTACATGTAAATCCCAATTTGATTTCCTTTACTAAGCATTTCATTTTGGATTATAAAGGCACAAAAGAAGGCGGTGCAAAAAACCAACAAACTGAAAAAGGGATCATTTCAGCTTAATCCTGTTGTCAGCAGTGAGAGGTGGAGAGTCACGGTTCAGGGCTTAGCCTTCCACCAGAAGTCCTGCCTTCACACCTTAGTCCTCTCTGCTTTTCCTAAGAAAAAAAATATTTATTGGAAGTCATTGTGTCAGTGACAGAGAGCTTTTTGCACACATGAAAAGTACATCAAACATTTCATTTTAAAACTGTGCTCTTAGTATTCCTGACCCTCTTCTAACAACCCATCCCTGGGAAGCTGGCTGCATCAACTAAAAGTGATAAGTTTCCCACGTGTCCATGTGGAAATGGCATTTTGCAGTAAACCCATTTTGATATAAAAATATGCATTAGCATTTTTCTCTAGCTATAAACCTGACTTGGTCTGACATTCCCTGAAGCCAATGGAGGTTTTCCATTGACTTATTTGAGGTTGAATCATGACAGAGCTGAACCTGGACAGTTTGTTAAGGACTTGTATTTAGTAACTCTTCCTGCTATTTGCTGCCAAATATACTCAGGTACTTGCCCAAATGTGGCCTTACCGCAGCCTGGAAGTGTTCGCATTGGGAACTACTCCTCTGAAGCTGCTGTGGCTGGCTCCTTTGGTGCCACGTAGGTAAATGCCCAAGTCTATAAGGAACTGTGCAGTCCCTTTGCCATGGTTAAATGCAGGTGTCAGTGTCCCCTATAGTTAGTTTGGCATTTGGTTTTGTTTTTTTTTTTTTTAAATAATAAATTACTAGTAAAAATTAATTGCATTACTAAGTCTTTAATACCTAACTAAAAAAAAAAGGAAAAAAACCCCTAAGCCACATTTAATCCCATTATACACAGCAGCAGACTAACGCTACTGATTTCTTATGAATCCAGACTTTCTCTCCTCCTCCTGCTCTGTTCCAGATCCCAACAACAGGCAGCCTTCATCTGCTTCTAATAAAAGGTAAAAAGCCTTCTTCCTTCACCAGACAGCACCGCTAGGTCCACCACCAGTTTTTCTGCAGGGGGAAGACATGTAACCTTTCCTTTTTCACCTCCCTACCTCAGCCACTTCTAGTAATGGGGCAACCCAAATCTCTTTTCACAACGTCAGTCTCAGAGTAAAATGTCACAAGGGAAAGCACGGCTTGAGCCCCTGGAAAACGCAAAAGCAAATCCAATCAGAAATTGCCTGGTTTAGGTTCATCCCAGTTCAGATACAAACCGTACAGAGAGACTATTTCAAAAAGTATTCAGCTACCTCAGATAAATAAAACTCTGCTTCTGTGATTGATGTGAGCTGAATAATCAGGCTGTTTATAGCAATGTATTTTACAGGTATCTCTGTCAATAAAACCAAAGTGAATGTGAGTAGTAAACTGCAGATGAGTTGCGGTAAGCATTTCCCAAACAGTGAGTAAAAGCACTTAATTCTCTTCCAAAACTTGAAACCCTTCCTTTGAGTTAACTTCTCTAATTATTAAAAAAAGCAAAATTGAATTGACATTAATTAGATAAACGTGGCTTAAAACTCTTAGAGATCCTAAAATGAGGGCAATATTGTAATGCAGTACAAAGTAAAATGATAATTATTGCATTGGACACTGCACAATAATTGGTAGGTATGTACCAGGGTTTAAATATGAGAAGAGTGTGTCTGAATGTTATTGCTAAGATTTTAGCAATTTGTGAACTTGGGTGAAAAACACCAGTTATTCTTAGCTGTTTGTCTGCAGAGCTCTGTCATATGAAAAGCAATTATTATTAATTGAGGTGGTGTGAGTAAGGTAGACGGCGGGAGGAATGAATCCCTACAAATGGCTCTCATGTTTGTGCATGGTTTGTTTATCTTCTCTCTCACTCCCACTTTGAGCTGTGGAGTTGGGGGGGGTGGGGGGGGCTGGCAGCTGGCAGCTCATCATTACAGGCGCACACTGTCCCATCTGCACTGCTTATGGTGGTGAGGTCGCATGGGGTTTTACCCAAACAGGCTCTCAGGGGTACAATAACATACCTCTTGATTTGGCTGTGAAGTTATACTTATTATTAATAGACAAGATAAGAGGCTGGGGCTCTATTCATCCACTTTAGTGCTAATTATTCAGTTTGATCTGAGCCGATTATGATACTGATAGATAACCACACCACATTTATAGCTATAGCAAGCAGTGGCCAAGAACTTTGGCTCATGCTGCTGTTTGGTTTATCTGATAGGAAGGGAGGAGGAAAAAAGAAGCTGCTCTGGTTGATTAGCAATGTGTTGCATGGGACCATTTATAATGAAGCATATCATTTAAATTTTCCTTTACAAATGAGTCCAACTCTCTTTGCAGGCTGCAGGCTCTGTTAATTGTCACAAACATTGCTTTTTTTTTTTTTAAACATTATTAGCTCTTTGGCAGGATCTCCATTGTTGACTAAAAACTTGGCATGATCAGGGCTTGCTGAATAATTTAGGTTGTTGGCAGCTGGAGTAGGAGAACACACACATCTAGGCAGGCAGACGTGCTGCTTGAGCTCTTTATATAATAGCATTGTATACAAAGCAGAGTATAGTCAGCAATGACTTCTGTGTCTGTTTATAGGTAAACACTGATGTTAGTTTTGCAGAAAAAAAATTGAGGGATACTTCAAACTGTATATAATATGTGAGACAGATGCACTGCTGATTGTTCAGATGACACCCTTAATCTCTGACTTTCACAGAATATGATTACTGCAGATTCTGAGGAGCAGCACTTCAAGTATTTTTCTGTGCACTTTGGCACTTCGGGTCTTGCGTATAAACACCACTGCACATAATAATGATGCTGTGAGCTTAGCCAGAAACAGAACTCCTCGCACTTTTCCTTTGTGCAGCAAATGGCTCCCAATTGTACTGTCAGTCACAGAGAAAATGTGCAGCTCGAGAGATGCCCATTTTGGAATTACATTTGTGTGCTGTATGAACTCCCACTTTTATCAAAGCATCTAGAAGAGAAGTAAAACACATAAAACCTGCTGCGTGCATCCTGAAGCAAGGCACCCACAGCATTAATGATGAGCGCTGGGTAGGTTTTTCCAAAAGAGTTATCTCCCACAAAAATTCCTCCTATAAATTGTATGTAAGTGACATCTGTCAGCACGCACTTCTGGTCTCACTCATGTACCTTTATGTTGTACTTAACTGTCATTATTGTGACACCTATGAGATGGAGGCTGGACTTGTTCATTTCAAAGTTTGAGCAGTATTGAATGAACAGGAGAGAAATCAAAAATAAATAAAACATGAGGGCCCAGTACTGGATGTTTATCATCCTTTTGTTTCATAAACCCACTTGTGCATTGCCTCTCTATTTTTCCGAGTTGCCGTTCTCTTCCCAGGAAAGTCTTCTCCCTTCCAAGCTCCTCACTCTTTAATTCCATTTTAAATCCTTTGAGGCCCTCTGCTTCCCAAGCCTTTTTCTTTCAGCCCTCAAGCCTGTGTCCCTGGAGAGGGAGGACTCCACTAGAAAATGTCTCATGGATTTCTGTGACAGCCACTTGACAGGTATGATAGAACATAATGAGAAATGAATAAAACACTCTTATAGCAGTCTCAACAGAGAGAGAATAACTGAGTTACGCTGAGGATGAACGGGCTCTCTTCCTCCCCCACGTGCATCCCGGTCCTGTAGTCAGTGCTGGAGCACAAGGTGGGAAAGGTGGCTGCAAGGAGGCAGTGTGCTCTCTTGACAATTTTCATGGTTATTAGCTAAGAAAGACCAAGCATTGTTAAAACTGGAATTTCCCCCAATTATGCTGTGACACTTCTACGCTTAACAAGAAGGAATAGCAGGGTGAATATTACCTAAGCACTATAATACAGACTCCATTTAGAGATGCACAGACCAACATGTTTCCCAGAGCAAGCATCTGATAACTGTCAGAGTGGTCTTCCTGCAACCTGACAACCTTTGCAATCGTATGTGGGAAGCACTTCTGAATTGTACCTACTGTATGGCATTCCAATTATTATTTACTGCATAGATTTCACTACATAATAATAGCCAGCACAAATCCATGTATAAATGTACTATGCAGCTTGGAAGACCACTGATGAACCCATCCATCATCATAAAGAATCTATTTTATGAGACCGTGATATGATTGCATACTTAAAAGATCATAAATAAATGACTTCAACAATACCTCTTTTAATTTCCTAGAAAACTGCACAGACATCCCCATCATTTGTTAACAGTCTTCTAAGAATTTCTTCTGTTCCATTAATTTGTTTTTTGTGCAGGAGCTAACTGCTTATGTTTGCCACTGGGGTGTTAAGCGATATATCAGCAATACCTACATGTAGGTAAGAGGGAATGTATATGAAAGGCCCAGTCCACCTCGACACTCAAGCTTGAACTTTACTCTAGGTATATGGAAAGTCCCAGTGACTTTAATCTGAATATTCACCCTGACAAAGCTTAGCACATGCCAAAGTGCTTTGCTGGATTGAGACTATATTTAGCAGCTGGTTGTAGTTAGCTGTGTTGCAGCATAGGAAGTCAGTGAGCTCAGCAGCTGATAGACTTAGCAACTGATAGCAACTGATAGACTCTCTTCACAAACAGTTTAGGGGTCTCCTTTCATGAGAACAAACTAAGGAAAATTTCCTTTCATAAGTTCAGAATTTTTGTAGGAAAATATATGGTTTAGATTATATGAAAATGAATAGATGTGAAGTAAGTCCTACACTGTCTCTACATTAGTTTCTTAAAATGAATGTTTCTCCAGATTTTTCCCCCTGAGTTTCGTGTACTGAACATTTCTGCATGCAATTATTTATCACAATCATGTTTCCCCAGACAAAAAATGCTACTGTGTGCCCACAGTTTGAATTTTGCAACACATAACCCATTCAATTTGCAGTCAGAAATATATGAGTTTTCATTCCTGAAAATATTTGGAAGTACTGAAATGCGTAAGATTTGAGCTGGAAGTTAAAAGACCAGGTCATCAGATAGTGTTGAAAATGTGTCCCACTATGTTTTATAATGTAACATAACCTTAATATTTTCCAAAACAAATGAATGATAAATACTAATATAATGACAGAAATTACCATTGGGCTGAGTTGCACAGTAAAGCAATTATGTATTTCTCAAATTCAAAAATTTTACTGGTAAAACTAGGAACATAGTTTTGTGCAAACTAATCTCTAGAGAAGAGAAAAGAAAGAAAATAATGGAAAGCCAATGACTGATGCACTTTCCCTTGTTCCTTTTGTCCTAGTGAAAAGCATATTTCTTCTAATGCAACAGTGGCAGCTCTTATCTGTTCGAGCACGAGAGCCTCTAGAGCATGAGAACCTTTTAATAAAGAAGACTATTCTTTTGTTATAAATCATTCATTGTGTAAGAAGAGACTCTTACAGGATTAGCAGTGTTACTTAGTTTGATGAATCTCATAATGTTAGAGTTTTAACAACAGACCCATAAAAAGGTTGCTGCTTGTTCTTCAGCCCAAAGTGCGGCAGCTATATACAGGCACACGGCTACAAAATGTCCAGGATGAAGAACTAAAAAGGCTGGGGTTGATTAGCATTTACAAGAAACTTAACAACCAAAGGCTCTGTAATCTGTATTGGAGTAACACAATGTTGAGTTGATTTTCTATTTTTTAATGAGTACTCAACTATGATCCTAGTGTCACTGTGACAGAGATGTTTGATGTTGGGGTGGAATAGACTGAAAGCATCATTGACTGTGTCTGCTCTTTCATGTGTGTCTGCCACAGAAATAGTAAATAGAGTTCCTTAAAATGAACTCCGAGGTGAGTGCGGGGCAATAGAGAATCACTTCTTAGACAGACTTCACCTAGGTACGAATGAAGGACTTGTCTACACTTCCCTGAAGAGTTTTTGGCAACAATATAGACAGATTGCACAAGTAAATCTATTGGGTTTGGGGTTAGGGGTTTTTTTGGTTTGGTTGTTGTTGGGTTTTTTTGCCTAATGACTATGTAGATTAAGCCACTCCAGCATAAACATCCACATTTGACATCAGCACCAGGTGGCTATATATACACATCAGTGGACCAGAGCTGGTCAAAAAAAGTATATTCTCACAGAAATCTTTGACTTGACATCAAAAAAGCAAGGAAAGATGTTTTAAACACACTATTTCATACAGAGGCAAATGGAAAATTTTCTATCAGTAGAAAAAAGCTATAAGCACAAATGCTTTGAATAGGTCCTTCAGGTTCATTCTGAGCTAAGCAATACAGGTACAGAATATCTATTTCCTTTCTTTTGAAATAAAGGTCAGACTGCAAGCATTGCTGTAAGCTGCACTGCTAATATTTTAATTAATGGACTGGAGAAAGACATTTGCATGTCCATAACAGACTCCAGGCTGTGAAGGTGGAGAATAAAGGTGGATTTCACTGGAAAATAAGGTTAGCTTTTCTCTCACCTATCAATTCCTAGGCATCTAAGGTCCCACTAGGGTCCACAGATATCTAGTCAGCATTATCAAGAGGTCCTAGAGAGCTGTTCAGATAACCAGCGAGAAACTCAGCTGAGCTGAACTGCTGCTCCAGGTTCTACTGACTGCACTGGAGGGATCTCCACTGGCTATGATGGAAGACTGGACACCTCATGGGAGCTCAGTGGGTATGTCTGTACCTAAACTAGAAGCGACTAATGTCAATGGCTGAACACCATCCCTAGCTTTAGCTATTTAAAAATTGCCTGGGATGAATCACCCTTTGTAATCTTTCACCCAGTGGTTAAGATGGTTATTGAAGCCACCGAACTTTAGGGTCTTTAAGCCTTCTCTGCCTCAAGCAAGAAGTAGGAACATGCATGGCCACCTCAAATGCACCAGTGGCTAATTATAAGACTGGATTATAAGATGGTTGAAGCAACTGCATAATATATAAATAATTATACAATTTGGGGGCCTAAGAAAGGGAGTAACCCTGCACCCCAGAGATGACCTTCAGAGGTGAATCTCCTCAGGGGTAAGAGGGTACGATGCAAATTGCCATTCTGCAAAGCACATCAGAGTCTTTTCAGGCTTTTATGGACTTCTCTCGCAATCACGCTCCCTAATAACACTTTGGAAGTGCTGAAAAAAAAAGATGTCAACATGACTGAACTTTTTCAACAGAAACTGTTCGCCAAGTTAGTGAATAATTCTGGCACCGCTGAAACAACATTTTTAGCGAACAGAACTATTCCTTTCTCCTTCTCCAAAGTCACCCATCTTTATTGATGTTTCTCTTCTTACTCCACCTTCTACCTCTGCTCTTTCATGGTGGCTGTGGCTAAAATAACTTCTTATCTGATGTCAAATTTTACCATTTAATTTCAGTTTAAAGCAAAGTTGTTTCCAAATCAGTGCTAGACTTGGGGAGGTGTTTGGGAAAATTCTTACTCTTCTAAAGCAGCTTGTTCTTCTCTAGACAAATTTTGCAGACTCTAAATTTTTGCTACAGCATGGCACAATCATTTTACTCTCTTTAGCTCATCTAAATTGAATAGTTTGTGTAGTGAAACCTTTGATGCACAGGCCAGAGTAGCACTTCAGGGAAAAACTGTAGGTCTGGCCAACAAGTGGAGTTCCTTGTTCATAGGAACACTTTAGGGGCTGGTCTTATTTGTGTATGAGGTTAAGGGCAGGAGAAGGGGTTACTACTATTTTATTGTGGTCTGGATTGGGCAGAAACTGAAAGATTTAGAAATTTTAAATGAACAGTGAATCACAGGGGTCTGAACAGCATGATGTGCAGTATGTGCGGTAGTAGTTTTCCAGAAGTCGTAATTAGGTCTAGAGCCAGAGCTGTGAACGTATAATAGAATTAAGTCTAATAAAAGACACTAGCAATTGCATCCAAACAGAAAAACAAAACAAAACAAAACAAAACAAGACAGAAATATAATCCCTGTTTTCATTGTGCTGGATAGAGTCCAGTATTACAAAAACAGCAGGCTGATCTCGGAGGCCAGTCTGCTGCAGGAAAACTGCAAACTGTGCTCTTCATGCCTTGCTAAGGAAAAGAAAATAAATAAGGTATTGCTAGCAGTTCAAAGGCTATTTTTTGTTTGTTTATTGTTATTATTTTGCCTTTTACATCCTTTCATGAAGGACCTTGCCACACTTAACTCAGACTGAAGTTAATGTAAGAGTGAGGATTCTGGGTAGCTCATAGGTTCAAGAGCTATTTAAATAAAACATGCTTTTCATATCCTTTCTCCCTCCCTTTGATAATAATTCTTAAATAGACAACCTGTCATGACACAAATGTTACCTATAAAAGAGTCACACTACATCAACATGCACCACACAGTTAATACTGTTATTTAACTCTCCCACGTATAAAGGAAAGCTCTAGAAACTATAGTTCTAGAACTAGAAACTATAGTTCTTGAACTTTGGTTCAAGCTGAAGATAGAAAACAACGCTTTTCAGAAACCAGCTTCCCTCATGCCTGCCTGTTTTCTAGTAACAACCAGCATGTACAAAGGCTGAGATAGCAATAGATCTTCTGAATAAGCAGTTTGCTTGCTAAAATCTGGGCAAAAAACTGGCAACTGTCCAGCTGAAATTGGCGATCAGACATTTGGTTTGTGTTGATCTCAGCTGTCATGTCATTGCTTTCTCTCTTGCCCCTTGCCCCTGTGTTATTAACTCGTAGAATCATTGTAGGGTTTAAGTATTCAGGAGCTGACAAAGGACTGTACCAGCAATCTTAGACAGCAGTGGCCTGTATTTATCTGCATACCATCTTTACCTAACGTAGATAACTGTAGCTCCAATTTCAAGTTTTCTGGGCCATTAAATAGGGAATGATTCTCTGTAAGTCAAAGCATCCGTCAAAATATGAACAATGCATTATTGTGGTGTGGATATGAGCTGAAAATTGTATCAAATATCTGGAGAATAATCAGTGTTTTATGTCAAAGAAACATGCAATTGTCAAGGAAGGCAAATCACACCATTAATGATGAGAATGGTCACACTGACCACCCAGAGAAGAAAGTCTCTCCTTGTGCTTTAGATTCTGCTTCTTCTCTTCCTTTTATTCACTAACTCCTTTTCTCCACCTCCTGCCTCTAACCACGATAGTTTTGCCATGTATGTAGCAGACAGACCTTACTTTAAACAAAAGGCTGCACTGACTCCAGCTGAACATGCTGCTTAGATTAATTGGGACAGAAACAAACCCCATCCAATCCAGATCCTGTGCTTCATTTCGTCCCGTCTTTGAAATGAAGATTTGTCTTTCCTCTCTGTTATTCTCCACGAGGTACCAGCCAGAGGGAGGGAGAATAAAGAAGTGAGGGGGATCGGGCATGGACACCCCCTTCCCCTCATCTTCCATGTGCAATGTTGTAGCCTTGCTACTTTTAAGCTTTCTCCCCTGTGTGCCTACACGCTTTAGTCTCCCCTTTCTTTACTCAGAACTAAATCACTAGGCAATCTACAGCATATCCTGATGATGGGTAGTCTTTCAGCTGGTCTTGGGCACTGGTTTCAGAGCAGAGCAAACTGCTAGCAGCAAAATGCTTGAACTCCTAGGTTTTGAAGTTTCAGGCTCCCTATCAAAGTAGCAGATATTAATCATCTGCTACGAGACTTTCGGCAGAAGGCATACAATTTTCCCAGTGGTATCTTCCTTTTAAAGAAAGTGTAAGAAGAATAAAAAAACAATTTCAAAAAAATTAGGATTGAAGAAAATAGCTAGATCCCAATGGATAAAGAAAAACAGAAAAGTAAAAAGCTTTTTAAAGGCTGAAAATCAAGTTACTCTAAGTCTTGTAAGATTTCTATTTTATTTTATTAAAGGGGCTAAGTAGCCACAGTCTTAGAGCTCCCACTCTTGGCCTCCCTTTCAGGTGCAGACGCAGGCTCAGTTTCTCAGAAACTCCCTGCACATTTGCCATTTGTAGGCATTTCTCCACTAGTTCTCATGTTTTATGAATCTTGATCCTTTCTTGTTCTTGCTGCAAATCATACCATCATGTGGATAAAGTGGGTTTCAAGATATGAGACTTAAAAGACTACAGGTGGGCATAAATACAAAAAATGTAAGGTGTGTGCTATGAACAGCAGAGAGATTCTATTTAAAGGTATTATTGAGCATAATTTTAAGGGATGGAGATATTGCTACTGTTATGGAAATTGGTATCTCCTTTGGCAATTCTCATCCGGTTCACACCAGTTCATGTATATCCCATAGCTAGAGAGGTGATGCTGTATAATCCTTTAAACACCTTGCAGTTGATACAAGCACCACTTCTTGTACAAATCAAAATACTATCTTCAAGGGGGGAGTGGTATGTATCTTTACTGCATTCCATTCACTGAACAAAGACTTAAAGAAATGTAGCAACTTCCTTCCTTCCTTCATAGCAGAACACAATACTGGGTAAAGTTAAAACATGGACCTGATTTATTTTCTTCCTCCATGCTATAGCAACTCAAAAGTAACTCTTGAAAGTCCATGGGCAATTACTGATTCAAATCCGTATAACTGTAATCAGATTCTGAACCAATTAAATTATTCAAAAATTAAACTGTAAACTGTTTCTGTGCAAGAGTCAGAAAGAGATGTCCTCTCTGCAACATCTCTAGCAGAACTAATTAGAGACAGATTTTTACTTGTTTGTCATAAATCTATTATTTACTACAAATCTGCAGAATCAACTACGGTACATGAAAAATAGTGAGCCTTGTTTGTAGTTTGGCTCAAAAAGGTTTGAAAAATCTCTCCTGTGTAATTGCTCAGTTTTATCTTGGAACACCAGAAGGCATCAAGCTAATATCCCTGGTTTTATCACAGAAAAATTGCTATATTGTGAGTTTTATCAGTATGCTTTTTGAAGTACCCAGGTGCTATGGCGTTTTGCCCAATTAACCCACCATAGTACCAGAGTCAATCCGAAATTCTTGAGGATTTTTCTTTGTGTTATTAGCATAAAGTCTTGGGTGTTTGAGTCTTTGGAAAGTTTTTGTTGCCCTTTTACGCATTTCTGTGAATGATAATGAAGTCAATTCCCAACACTTACAATGGAAAAACGAGGTTAGCTTCTGATCACCATTACTGCAAGACACCTTAGGAGCATTTCTATCAGTCAGTAGGTCATCAACAAAATGTCTGAATCCAGACCTTTATGATTTTAAAGGGAAATATGGAAAACCTGGCTGAAGTGCCATGTGTGTAAATGGTCCTACATTGTGCCTGCTCCAGTTTCAATTCTTGGCTTTCAAGTGAAAAAGAAAGTTGAAAGTTCATGGAAAAATTTGCCATGCTTCACAGAAAACAAGTGTCAGGTGAAATCCAGCAAGTCACAGCAGTAAATGTGTCCACTAAAGGAAAATAAACTGTGAAAAGTTATTTCAAAGCAGCGTTTAAGCCCTTCCAAATTCAATATGCATTGAACGAGCAAGTGCACCAGGCCATAGAGTACTAATAAACTTCTGATATTCCTGCCCAAGCCTGAGTCACTCTGGCCTTTTGCATTTGAATGCATCATGTTTATGATGCTGCTGTAAACCTTGGACCTCAATTACTACATGATAACAGGTTTTTATTGCATTACCCTTTCCAGACCTGAGAGCTTGGATTTCCCTGCACTTAGGCACTGGGACACAGCTGGGAGATGATCTGCATAACCAATTAGTAGAGTACTTCTGAAAATATATATTCTTCACCGCAGAGGCCTAAAAATGATACATCAGCTCCAGCTACCTGCTGCCTCTACTTGAGAGGAGGGAAAGAGGGAGAGAAAAAAGATTTGGCTACATCTCTATAATTGCATAAACAATGCATTATTCACTTGACAAACTATATTAATAGCACCCTAGAGGGCATGCTCTGAACATGCAAAATGTTGCAAAGCACTTGTATTTTATGGCAAATCTTTTTAATTTTTCAGTTAAAATGATAATAAATATTGATTTTCCATGTACCATTACTGTATTTAGAACACTTCCTGGCAGTGTCCGTGAAATTTATTTAAGTCATTTGGTTTGAGTTTTTAGACATCAACTATATCATATCAAAACACAAAGGTTGCTTTCCCAGAAACCTGGCTTGTATATTGTACCAGGGATTCCTAAGGAAATGCTTTATTTTTCCCTCTGTTGTTCCTCTCTTTTATGAAGCAGTTCTGATTTTAGGGTTAGCTGTGGAAGAGAAACCACCAGGCATCTATCAGCAGACATTTCTGACATGCAAGGATAAAGGGCTCTCCTGCAGAAGGAAGTTTTTGGAACAGAGGAAGCACGAGAAACAGAGTGTGATCAAATATATGGCACTTTGGACGGGATTATGGAGACTTTGTCCAGCTAGGTGATACCTCTGAAAGAATTTCATCTGTACTGCCCCTCTTTCCCAACCTTCAAATTGTGAATAATAAAGCTTACCTCACTTGTAAACCCCTTGGAGACCGGGGGATCATAAGCACTAAAGCCGAGAGCCCGTGTTTCTTGTAGGTATTTAATGCTCAGTTGGTTTCAATATCACCTAAAATACTTCTGGCACTGAGGCCTAGCAGTTATGACTAATAATGATTATCATATGAGACAAACCAATTCTGAGAGGAACCGAGGGAGAGACTCACTCACCACACCCCTCCCCAGGTTTGAAGAGCTGTGACAGAAGTCCCTGAGCTCTTGCCTGCCCCCAAGATGTTAATTTTGTTCTTTTCCAAGAGTATCAGAAAGAGGCATGAATCCCCAAATTTCTGTTGCCCCAGAACGGACAAAAACAGAGTAAAGGACAGAGGACTGAGAAGCCCAGAAGTTGAATGAAAGGAAGAAATCGGGTTGTCTGTGCAACACCTCGTCATGTTTGGGACAGGCAGCACTGCACTTGTGCATGAAATCAGCCCTGCAGGCTGGGACACCGGTGCACGTTCACCACCCAGCAGACTCAATGTGACTCTGATCTTCTCAAACAGGCTGGAATTACCATCCGTCTCGAGGCCACCTGTGTAGCACATACTCTGCAGGCCAGTGCTCCTGGGATCTGCGCAATCGCCACTACATGTGCTGGAGGCATCATCTGCATGTGGGCAGAGACACGTATGAAGTTTCCCATCCTGTTCCAAATGGATTGCCAGATGTCCAGAAATCCCTGACAATCGTCCAAAATCTCCAAACTCCACCCAGACAGAATTGCCAGGTGGAAAAAGTAGAAGTATCCAAGAAAACTCAGATGATAGCCTAGGAAAAAAAAGGCCTGTCTGGCAGGAGAGCAGGGAAGAAGAAACAGAGAAATGTAGAGATGAGAAGGGAATGGGAGGAATGGGAAATACAAAGTTTTAGAAAAGAATGAATGCAGTTTGGATAAGAAGTCAAATCCTTTGGCTCTAACCCAAACCTTAGATTTAAACATAAAGAAGTTATATCAGTAGCATGAAGGCCCAAATAAAACAGCTCAGAAAGTAATCGAAATAGTCAGATAAGAAATCAGTCATCATCTGTGTAGGTTTTTATTTGAAAAACATATAGGAACGGATTAAAGCATAAAAATTGCAGATGGTCAATATTACATCACCAACAGTCAAAGCAATATTTCTTCCTTCCTTCCTTCCACTGAACCAGAGCTTCACCTCCCACATCTTAATGTGTAAACTTTACTGTCAGAGGAGCTGGGTGAACAAGCAGAAGCCAGGGATTTCCACAAATAATTAAAGCATAAAAAATAAATAATAAATGATAGCTGCCGGAGAATATTCTCTCTTCTGCAGATATGGAGAGAAGGTACACAGGAGACCTAAGATAATCAAACATGCTCTTTTTTTCAAGTCACAAACTCATTTTGCTTTCTCCATTCCCACTCCCATATATTCATCACGTTTCACTGATTCTATAACTACATAGAGCTGGACCCCAGGAGGGTCCAACTCTGCCCTCTTTTTGCTAAGCAACGCTTATGTGAACAATCACAGTGTCTATAGCGGGATGATTCTCACGAGTAAATTACTAGCCAATGTCAGAAAAAAATGCAGAATCCTGTGATGTGTGCATTGTTTCTGCTGAAGAAATAAGGCAAATGAATGCTAAATTAGGAAGAACTTGAAATTCTCACATTTTTGTTATATGGGGATGTGCAAATAAGGCAGAAAAATCTTCCAGTTACTCTTTTCTGTTATTCTGTTGTGTTTGGGTTTTTTTTTTTAAGTTCAACATAAACCTACAAGGTGGAAAAGACCAAACAAGAAGTCATTCACAGACCTTTATAAATATTTAGGGAGGAAAAATCAATCTCCAGGACTGAGTCACTCTGTTTTCCTTGGGAAAGATATTGAGAGCCTTCCTTCACTTTAGAGCATATTTTCTATTCTTGATTTAAAGCATGCCTGCACTTGAATATGATACAGTCCTACATGACATGTTCTTATGCTGATTTTTTTTCTACTGGACCCTTGCCTTATTCAGCACTCAGGATAGACAATGTGCTGGGGAGACATCAGCTGCAAAGGTCATTATTTTTAATAGATTCCCTGAATCATCTGGAGCAAAAATAAGATGTTTAGTGAATAAAACAGATTACTTGAGGAAAATGACTTGAAGTCCCACATTTCCTAACGTTTAAGTGCTATATAGTGTAATTTTCACTTTTTAGATCAGTTCGCACGTGTGTCGTATAATTTCTGAGGTTTGTAACAAAGCACACTAAAAATCAGAAAACCCATTTCTGACATACAGCATATCTCCTCTGCCCTGCTTGCACACCACCAGGACAGGTAATCTCACTGAGCTCTGCACCAAGGGAGTAACTTACAGACACAATAGGTCTCTGAGAAACAGTACTGCTGGAGAAGCAACCCTTGGCCAGCAGGTTTCACTGATACTGGTGGCAGACGAATAGTGAGATTCAGGACTCTTGCCTTCTGTTTAGGGTTTTTGAAAGGCGGCTGGTCAAAAAGACAGAGACTCTATTGCCGACACTCCCAAGTGATCCCTTATGCCCACCCCAACACTTCCAGTTTGTCCCTGGCTCCGTTTTGCTCTTTTCCCCCTCCCGGCTCTTTCTCCACCTCCACTTTCATCACTTGTGTTTTCCCAGATTCTATCTGTAGACATTTGAACGAAACGTGTCTCCCTGTGAGCTCTAGTTTTACCCATCAGACCTTTCCCATGTCCTCTCCCAGTCTTTCCACACTCCGCTCACCTAGCCAGTTCCCAATTGCATTTTCATTCTACTTAGCATCCTTCTTTAGTCTGGTTTCAGATGCTCTTTCCCCTCCAAACCCTTAGGCCCAATAACTCTCAGTCCCCATATGCCTCCTTTTTTCTGCAACTAGTCTCAGTTTTCTTCTCCTACTCCACCCCATGTTCTCCACTTGCCAGCTAGCTGCATTTCTTCTTAGCCTCCTCTTTGCTGCCCCAGCCCACTCTCTGTTTCAGTTTCTTTAAATACACTCCTCATCTTCAGATCCTTCTGCCCCACTTCAACATCCCCCATCATGTCCTAATCTGCATTTCTTGACACATCAAGACAAGATGTAGCTTGTCTCCTTTAAGTTTGAATGAGGCAGTAGTCCTGCTCTCCACTTGGCACCAGTACAGGAGGACCAGCACTGAAAGGACAAAGACGACAATCTGCTTGTTGTTGGTACCTCTCCAGGGTCAAACTCAACGTAACACAGCCCAGAGCTGAGCCACAGAAAAGCTTGTTTTCACCCTGGGACGGTTGCATTTGGACTGACATTTCAGCTGTTGAAATATTAGCTGTGAAATGTTTGCTGATAACGAGGAAACCGGCCTCTTTTCAAAAGTTTGTGCAGTTGGAGGGTCCTTGGCAAATATTAATTAGGAACAATAAAAGGTATTGTCAAAAGCACATTTCCTTGCCCAGTTTCTAAGTTCCTAGTATGAGCATCCTAGAGCACGCCAAAGAAAAGTCTGAAAATGTTATTCAACAAGTTCAACATCTTCAACAAATGTTACTTCCATTTAACTTCCATTTTTAAGGGGAGAATTATTCCACAATAGTGATAGGAAAACAGTTATTTGGGACTACCTAGGATACCAGTCAAGCCCTCTGGAAAGAAGCCTTCATTTTTTAACCAGGCCTCTTCAGAGGTGCCTATGCGGGAGCATTTAGCACCCCACATGCACCTGTACAAACACGTCTTCTGGAGTGGGCCTTAATTTCCCAGCATTGCTTTGTGGGTTTTAGGGCTTTACATTTAGTGAAGATGGATGCACATGAGCTAACTTTAGCTGTTTAAAATCAAGTCTGTAAGACAGTTATCTATGTTTTCTCTGTAGATAAAAGGACAGAAAGGTAGGGGCTCGTTCCAGGAGCAATTTATCCCATTTTAAGATAGGTGCCCAAGAGCTGGTTGAATGGTGAGACTGTCCCTGCTAGCAGTCATCTGCATTGATGTTGGCTTCCAGTGACCGTGAAACTGAAATGCAAGCATCAGGAGACCAGTGGGGTGACAAAGTGGTCTGCTAGAAGCCCTGGGACTGCATGGGGAACACAGATGTAGCCTAGACTTGAAAACTCACCTTTTGACAGCTGAAGTTCACCAAGCACCACATTACTGAAAGTGGTCAGAAGTCTAAACATGGAGAAAGGTGAGATTTTGCCTACTTACCACCTGCCTCGTACATGGAAAATGTGGTATTGAGACCCAGATTCAAAAGCCCATGAAATCAGTGGTAAAAACTCCTCTAGCTTTAAATGGACTCTGGTCCTCCGTTATCAAAGGAAACCATGCTTGTTTTAAGGGCTAAAAAATGTATTTTTATATCAGAATTTTTCAGAGTTCTGTCCCAGATGGTTAATTAATGAAAAAAACGAATGTCTCTATTAGTTTTTCTCTCCTTCCTTCCAGGAGGCACAAGTGCAGTTTAAATTCTGGAGAAAGAAAAAAAAATTAATTAAAACTTAAAATATGTCTCAAACTGACTTAACTATTAACTGCTTGTTGTGAGCGAACCGCCTCTGTTCTATTTTCCGTCAGCTGCTGAGACCACCTGATCTACTCAAGCAGCAATTTAAACATCCGGGTGCTGCAGCAAGCATCTCCTCACTGAAGGTCCACCAGTCTGAAATCCCTTCCTCATTTCCATTCCAAGGAAGTCTGAGACAGTTGACCTTCAGGGCACACTGTAAAGCTTAGTAAATAGATGAATTTCAGATAGACTCGAACAGATAGACTCTGGAGAAGGCATTCTGCGGTGGTAGGTTATGCTGGTATTAGATGGCTCAAGGCACTTGCAGGAAAGAAGTGCAGACTGAAATGCGGGCCATGAGGGCTGGGGAGGGCATGTGGCCGGGAAAGTAATATTGTCTGTCTCTATCGACACAGACCCTATGCAGTCATGGCTATACATATATATATTCTGTTCTGTGCACAGAAAGGCCAGCAAATGTGAATCTGACTGGCTTTCTGTATAAGCTCGGGGACTCTATTCATTGTCTTGCATATTGCATTGCTTCTCAGGCAGAGAGTCTGGTTTTCCCACCAGCACCTCACCCTCATTTGCCATGCTGTACAACCATTTCTACTTAAAGAGAAAATTCTCCATCTTCCTTATCTGCCTTCCAGTTAATCAGCATCTTCTCTTTTTGTAGTTTTGCTCTACCTGTCTTCTTACATATGGCTAGTAAGAACACTCCCTTCTTAGGTATTCATCCTTACTGGGGTTATTTAAGAGAGGTTGAAGTGCACAGCAGTGTCTCAGCTGTTTATCATTCAATCTCCCTGTTTGAGCTAACACGTTACTTATTTCACCCATGGGAATCTGCAGAAAAATAATTTAGAAATTACTCACCAGAGAAACACTCCCCCATGCAGTTCCTCAGTGGATGGACAATGCCTTAAAGAACTCTGGTCTGACAGAAACAAGTAATCCCAGGAGATGCAAAATTAATGAAGCTGCTTTCTGGTGCCTGTGTGCAGGCTAGGATCTGATATTTACTAGGACACAAAGACCAGTTTAAGCTTCTCTTGGGTTTTATATCTCCATAATATCTCACTCTTTGATATCGAGTACAGGTGAGTTCACCCTGCAACTTTTCCTTTAGCAGAGGCACTGGTATTGATATGCCCTTTTTCTTCAACCTGGCTATTTATGTAACTTTATATTTGATTTATATACGTATATAAAAGTTTTAATGAAACTTGTCAGTTCTTACTGTACTTGAGACCTCTAGCTATTTATCAAATTTGTCTGAAATTGAGTCAGTGGGGCCAGCAGTTAGAAAGGTGGATATGCACACAGCATGACTCCGTAAGTGCCATTTCTTAGGAAACCCATCTGAAAATAGCAGGTAACAGCAACTTCTGGCATGATACCAAATGCCTTCTATATAGTGCTGTCCTCTTTCTTCTGCCACTGGGATGAATGTATCCCCTATAAAGGAAAATCTTTCCCCCTCCTCCATAAACCTGTATGTTGTAATGAGGCCATCTTTAGTGGGAGCTCCGAGTCCTATAATGTCCCAATTTGGTCCAAGTGCGGTGGTTTCTGAGAACCTCACTCTTGTCCACATTGCTATGTTTTTCCTAGGACTTAATGTCCACACACCATGCAGAAGTAACAAACACTGATACTACTGTTCTGATACCACATGAAAGAAAATACCTTTATAGGCTTTCTTTTAATGTGGGCACTGTCCTAGTTTCATCGTATGATAACCAGCACTGTCATAATGAGATAAGCAAAATTATTACCAGCCTTTATTCCTACAGAAATAGGATGTGTATGAAAAAGCCTACACAAAAAGTCACAGAATGGCTTTTTTGCACTTCTGCTGATGTTTGCATGGCTAGCTACCAATAGCTGAACCCCTTAGCACAAATATTGAAAGGCTTTATGGTTCTCTCATTGCGTCTAGAAGCTGCCACTGATCCTCCTTCCAGGTTTTGCATGAGATCAGGAGGTAAATGGTAGGCTCTCATGTGTACCAGCAAAGAAAATGGCTGGTCTCATCCTTCCCAGGACTGCACAGTTGTGCCTCTTCCCTTTTGCTGGCTTCAGCATGCAAAGGATGGAGACTCATTCAGCTGAAAAATAACCTCTTCCCCCCCCCCCCCCCAGTTAGTCTTTAACTGGATGAGCTCCTTGATCCCTGTACCTGAATGCATGCACAAGGGGAGACCCAGAGCCCACGGCAGAGGGTGTGGGGTGAGGTCTCAGGTAAGGATGCAAAGGCAATAGGCAACTAAGGTCTATTAATGTGCTCAGCACCTGAAAGTAGCCTTTACATTTTTGTTTAAATAATTGTCAATGTGCACCCAAATTTTAACTACTGCTGTTTAACCACTGCTGTCTTTCTTGTTCAGTATCATCTGCAGTTAATTACAGGGTATTTAATTCTGCCTCCTTCGTCCTCAGTAGGAAGATATGGAAGTCATAGTCATTGGAGGGGGCATGGAGTCAAGCCTCTATCGCTGCCAGAGGGCCAGGTGGACATGTGTCATGAGACCATTCAGCAAAGTGACATGACATTAGGGGTCTGATTCGGAAAAGCCTGCCAGGAAGAATGACTTTTTGCCACAAGCACAAAGGTGTCCACCTGGAGGTTATGAATGAATAGGCTGATTTTTTTTCTTCTTCAAAGAAACAGGTGTAGTAATGATTGTCAGGACAAGAGCTGACAAGCATCTGAAAAGTCTCTGCATGCATTAAACAGGAGAAAACACAACACTTTTACTGACGGTGTGGTGGGCAAAGTATCACTCCGGTCACTGGATTCAGACATTCACCCTGTAAGGCACTGAAACTTGCTGGAGCGGCATACCCTAGCAAAGTGACCTTTTTTATATATTATTTTTTACTGCATAGTTTGCACTTTGTTGACTTGGCTGGGCACCTGCTGTAAACTGCAAATATGTTCCTGTCATCCTGGCTGAAAACAAGAACAGTGAATAGTGTAGTTCTTTGGTGAACTGGAGCTAGCAAAGAGCAAAAGTACCTGTGCAAAATGCTGAGGTAAATCTTCCTGTCCTATAACCTTTCCCAGCTTTGACCGTGGGCTGTGAACAATTTCCAGTCATCTATATGCGGCCACTGTTATTTTTTCTTTTAAACAGCAATTGTTCCCGAATACACAGAACAGAAGATTTCTCCGCTGGCTAATCCTTTAGCATTTTGTCCTGCATGGTACCAAATTCACATGCTCCCAGAGCAGACGAGTAACTGTGTATAGGCCCATTTATACCCTGTGCTCCACTTGTGTTTGTGACATTCTCCAAAACCATTAACCATCATTTAAAAGTGTTGCCGCAGTGTTTTCAGTGCAATTGTATACTCTGTGTCAGCCTCTGTAGCTACAGCTGGGTGAGTGTACAGTAAATTCCTTGTCTTTCTACCCCTAAGTAATGCAATAAAACAGCTTTCTTGTCTCTCAGTTAAATATTCATCTCCTCTGGTAGCTGAGTAAGTAAGGCTGAAATACCTTTTGCTATTGTCTACGCAGCTTGGCAGAGGCAGAAGCCCCAGGTACAACATAATTATATCTTTGGGTTTGGAGGGAAGTAATTTTTGGAGGAAAAATAAAGACCTTTGATCCTGAAACAAACGTCTTCCATCTTTCATTAAAGTACGTACTGGGAATATACCTAACCTGAAGGGAAAAAAAAAAACCGGTTTTATCAGAATTATTATAGGAAGTCCCTTGCAAACAAAGAGTAGAGTTCTCTGCTGCTGGTATTTTTTGCATTCAGAGATCATAATTCGAGACTGGCATTGTATTTATAGGGGAGAAAGTCTGTACTTCAAACAGTTTCATTAGAGCAGGGTGCCAGTGAGATGCTTGGGTGCTCAGGATATCTCAGAATTGCCACAATAACTGTCTTGTAGAGCACATGTACAATCACCTTCAGGATCCAAAGGGCTACAGAAAATCCACTTAAAATACTGAAAATTTAAGAACTTATTAAAAAAGTATGAAGAATTAAACAGACCTTCATTTCTTTAAGAAATGGAGACACTAAATCCATTTTTATAACATTCTTCAGTACTTTTAAAAATGTGTAATTAGTGGTTTTTAAAAATGAATCCCACTCTTACAGAACAAAGGAATTGGCATTTTGGATTTTTGGTGAAACCAGCACTCCCATTTTCAACCAGTTCCAGATGCAATTCACATCTCAGTCAAGGCAAAGCACCTCCTTTGCAGAAAGCATCTCACCGTAAGCCAAGTACTTTCTTAAAACCAGGAGATGCTCATTGTTGGATACTGTCCCAGATCAGATCCCTGCTTCATAAATAGTGTTTAAATTTAGTATGTTTTTAAGTTCAAATTAGCTAAAGATATCGAAGGACTTAATTTAATGCTGATTAATGTTTAAAATTCAGCTCTATATTGGGATTTTTTTATTCTCCTCAAAAATTTTAGTTTAAGATTTTCATTTGGTTTCCTCTACAAGGTTATTTTTGTGGTTCCCAGAAGTCTCACCAATGGATGAGAGCACTACTTTGTGAAGCACAGTAAAATCTCATATTAAAAAGTTTGATTTCTGCCCGTACCAGCTTACACTCTACACAGAAAAAACTATCTATCTGGTTAACCACATTGATGAGAAAATGCAATGAGATCTTGCACCGACCATTAACCAGTGATCAGAGCACAGCAGCAGCTGAGACAATGTGAAGTTTTGACAGAAAGAGCTCAACTGGACTGGACTGTGCCTTGAACTGGTTTCTTCAAAATGTAGCAATATTTGGGTCAATATCATCTCGAGAAGACTTTGTAGAGAGCCTGTCATAGCAGGCAGCACTGTACCAGGGGTATCTGTGCAAAGAACGAAATCATGTAATTTCCTAAAGAAGAAAGAAGTTAAAAATAAACAAATGAAAAGGTTCATTTTTAATTTCAGTGCAAGGTTATGCAATCCCAGACTAATCAGCTTTCCTGCTACAATCTGGAGTTCATCAGTTGAAACAAAAAGGGGAGGAAGAAGAGGAACTGCCTTTCTGAGCCAGTAAGATGCTGCAGTTAGGGAAAAAGGCAAGTGAGATCCTACATGTGTCAGGTGAAGTATTTCCACTGGAGATAGGAAAGTATTTGTGCCCTTGTGCAAGGCACCAGCAAGAGCTCATCTGAAATACAGCATGTCCATACTGGCCATCCATGTGCAAGATTGATGTGCCCTGGCTGGAACTGTTTCAGAAAACAGCTATGGGGATAGTGGGGAGAAAGAAGAGCCTATCTCAAAGAAGAGAAATTAAAATATTTTTTGTCAGCCTATCAAAACACAGCCTGAAAGGAGATGTGAGTGCTATTTACTATGGAATAAACATCAGGCAGGGATAAGAACTATTTAAAGAAAGAACAGTGTTAGTCCAAAAACAGTTTGATATCATCCAGCCAAGGATAAATTTAGACTGGAAATAGGAAAAATTCTAACCATAAACCCCATGAGGTTCTGGAACAGTTTTCCAAATAAAACCAAAGAAATTTTAAGATGCAGTTGTTCAGTTTATGCAAGTTCGGCAGAATTGTCTATTCAGTTATCCAGTCCTAAAATCCTCTGCTCCTAAAATTTTAGAGACTTGCTAAGATACTAGTATAATTAAGCATTAAGATCCAGAGATTGCATCCAACATCAGCCACAAGCAAAATACCTGGCAATGTCAATATCATGTTATTGTCTATTTGTTGACTTCAAGATGGAGCCTTTTTGTGTATAAGTCTCCCAGGTTCAGAGCAACCTGTCTAACCACAAGAATTAAGGTTAGACTTTAAATGAAGAATTAAAATGAACTGAGAAGAAAGAGACTTAGTTTAAAAGCAAAATGTCGTTTTTTCTCATTAAGAATCTGAGTCCCACATCAGAAATGTTCCCTTTACAGCACATACACCAAAATGTGCTTTCCCTCTTTTAATAGTACATAAGAATGAATTCTTCCTCATAGACACTGATAAATCCCAGGGCCTGAGAAGAATTGGAACTGTATCTCATTTTCTCTTCATTCTCTCCATTTTCTTTTCCTTCCTTATCTTTCTTGGCACCCTTAGACGCGAGACATAAATATGCATCGGATTGCCTAGAAACCTTGTTCTGGGGTGGCAGCAGGATCACAGCGGCAGGCTGCTGGGGGGATACTCCTCATACCCTTCCTTTGCCCCCTGGCTCCACAGCCGAGAGGAGGGCTCCAGGAGCTGCAGCGCCTCACCTCTTACTGCTCTCATTTTCTCATCCTATTATCATCCATCATCAGTCCCAAGAAACGTGTGCCCTGCTATCCGAAAAATTTTTGTCACTTTGAAAGCTATACATGAGCTATTTTTTTTCTTATAAGGGCTTTGAAAATGTACAATAGTCACAATGTCTTTTCTTTTATTATTAATCTGTCCGCAGGAGCCAATTTCTGTACATTTCTGCATGTGCTTTAATTCTCTCGTGAACTAGGAGAAGAGCTGTACCGAAATCTTTGCCCGAAATTTAAATCCCAAACTTGTTGGTAGAGTGGACCCTCTGTCAGCAGGAAGGCCATGTTTGCACCACGCTGTCTTTACGGTAGACCCTCCAATGGGAGGGCAGAGGACAGACCAAGCAAAAACAATGCTAAAAGGCATTGAGCAGTGTAAAAGGAAGAACAAAAATAGCACTAGGGGATTCTTTATTAAATCTCTGACAGTCTTGGGGAAAAGCCAGAGAAGCTGAAAGCTGAAGAAAGATATCTGGCTGGAGGGTCAAAAAGCATTAATGATTGACTGCCATGTCTCCTGGCAGAGCTCCAGCGTGGACTGCTCACCATCTCTTGACTCTGCACACTCAGACTTCGCTTAACTGGGGCAAGCCATAGCCTTGCTCTGTATTTGGGGCTATCTGTGCCATTTCCAAGGTACAGTCTCTCCCTGATTACCCCCATAGAAATGGGACTGCCTAACTGTGCTTTGGCCATCAAGACCATTCGTGACCATCTGGAGGCTCCTGTAGCCTCAATGGTCTTTCTCAGAGATGCAGCCATAGGTTTCCCTCCAGAGCATGCCTGGTGCACCAGGCTCAGGTGAGGAGCTCATCCCCGTCACCACAGCCAGACAGCTCCCTGGACGCTGCTGACACCCTGTTTTGGGCCTCCCCACCCGGAGCCCTGCCACTCCTCACTGGATGCTATGCTTGAAAAGATGGTTTGGCTTGGTCACCAGCTAACGCGTTGTCCCAGGGGACTTCAACATTGCCAAGCTCTAGCAGCTCTTCCTACTCACTATTTTACCACCCCCTTGAAATTTCATTCCAGCACCAATGCAACTCTCAGGGCATAATGAAGCCCCTCTTTCAGAAGGGAAGATGCCCTGGAGATGTACAGAGCACCACAGCATGAAAAACTGGCTGTAAACTGCGCATAGGCAGGGTCTAACTGGTCACAGGGACCTTCAAAACTGTGAGAGGACAAGAAATGAATGAGGCAAACTGAGGGACCCTAAGTATTTCAGGCCTTTCTTTTCTTTAAAAGTGGGGATGACTGCTTGGCAGGTTTCAGAGAGCTCTCACACAGCTATGGTTTCAGAGAGCTCTCACACAGCTATATTTAGGACTGGAGAGGAGCCAACTCTCCATTGTTCAAGTTCGCATTTCATCTGACTTGATGGAAATTCACACTTTATGAACAAGGTTGCTCTATTAACTGGACCTCGGTGCAGGACTTCGGCAAAAAAGGCCAAAAGGCAAAGGAGAGTTCAGAAAAGAGAAAGTGTTTAAAACAAACACTTTCACCAAGCAGCTTCAAATTGTTTAAGGGTCTTGGGTTTTGGAAACTTTTTTTTTAATGGACAAATGGTAAAGCTTGATTTGCTATGTGTTCCTACTGCTACTTCTCGCTGGAGACTACAGAAGACAAGGATGCTCAGCAATAAAAAATAATGGCTAAAAAACAAAATAACTCTATTCAAGTTTTTTAAGTCCCTGGAAAGATTTTGTAGGAATTGTGAGCAAAGATTTGCGCCATGCGACTTTCTCGCAAAACATATGGTTCAGCCTTCAAGTGCACACATGGCTCTAAGCAGTTTTGTTTGGTTTTACAGCAGCACCTGAAGCAGGGAAGGGGAGAACGGACAGTGGTCAGGAGAGCCAGAAGATGTATTTTATGCCAAGCAGGCACAATCTCTCCATGACTGCTCTTCATACATGCAACCTCCTCCATGTCCCGAGCCACCAGCTGCATTCAAGCAGCCAGGAGAGAAGACAGGATTTCTCAGGCACTTCTCCCCCCTCCCAAGCACCTTAGCCAAAGGATCTAAGAAGTGAGTCCCATGTGTAACATGAAACCCCAGAAATTTCCAATATTTGGATTTGGGTTCATTTCAAACGATTATTCTCATACTGGTTCACTAATTTATTATTGTTTTGCACATTTATTCCAAGCTGCATGCGGCCTTTTATGGAGGTATTGGATACGTTCTCCCAAGCCCCTATTAACACTAATGGGCATTATGCAGGTGCTTTAGCACAGCCTTCACCTTACGGCGTTTTTGTTACCTTAACTATTGGAAAGTGCATTGCTGTGTACACTGGGTGCCAATTGTGTTTGTGAGAGGTAGGAAATTACCAAGTACAGAATTAGCCCCCATCTGAGCCGCATGTATGAGTTATTTGGAAAATATTTGTTTAGTTGCCTTGGAAATAAATAGCTCAAACTTCAGAACGGATTTTTAAGAGGATTCGACAACATGCTCCTAGATGTCCCCTATGAAAGCCTAGTAAGAGCAAAATGCTTTTCCCCCAATCCACTGTCTGATATGATTTGAAGTGAATGTGTAAAATTTCCCAGCACATCATTTTGTTGAGGATATTTTTACTAAAGCTCATTAGCTTTTTAAATATATTTTCTTGCTCTAATTTTCCTGTAGCAAGCTGAACTATGAGTCAGTCCAAATGAGATTTAAAATAGGTCTCAATTTTCTATGCATGTAACTGCTCTTAATTGCACAGAACAAGTTTAGACTGGCTCTGTCCAATTAAGACAAAAAGAGAAAAGGATAATTAAAAATAAATCATAACAATCAAAAGTTGCATTTGCAATTTTGCTTTAGATGCTCCCTCCTCCCACATTCTTGAAGTAATGCTTAAAAGAAATGGCACAGTATCTTAAAGATGCATTGTCCCAGATCTGGCAAAGCAAATGTACCCATTTTTGTCAGGCTAAAAGTACCTATTTCCCTGATCAGATCAAACTTAATTGTGTGTAGAATTTAAATAATTCTTAATTATAACTTTGTTCTCTTTTTTTTTTCCTTATGACCTTGGACGTGCTTTTGTTATTTAAATATGTTTTACAGAGACTGTCTTCAGGAATAACTCACAGATATCTGCTTGGCATTTTCAAGTTTGGGGAGGGAGGAAGGAGCAATTTCTGAAATAGTTACAGTTTGCTTTCAAACGACAATGTTTTGCATGATTATTTCTTCGGAAGAATTAGTTGACAAAAAAAGTCCTGTGATCTCACAGCTGTGATAAGAAGTATTTTTGGAATAATGTATATTTATATGTATGAACGCTGTGTCTAAAACACGCCTAGAACAAATCAAAAGCTACTGGCTAATGTGCAAGGTATTGAGCCGATTTTAAAAACGCAGCTTACAATTCAGAGCCATACTGTCCATGCAAGATTTGTTGCAAAATATTCATCAGGTTGCATTACCACAGTGCAGACCAAGGAATGAATTTTACTGAGGGAAACCACTTGTTCTTCATTATCAATGTGTCATTGCTATTGAGAGAGCCAGAATAAATCAGTTTGATTTCTCTCTGACTACAATATTCGGTATACTTGAGAGACATGGAAGCAGGTGGCATCAAATACATGGAGTTAAGAACTGCTCCGTTCTGTTTTCCTGGGGTAAGCTTCATCTCACCTGAGATTAATCACCAGGAAATCAAGCATCTGTTGTAATTTAATTGACTTTTCTGTCTAGGAGGAGAGAGAGGCCTCATTCTGGAGTCAGTATCTAAAATAAGTAACTGATACATCAATAGATCAATGAGGTTAGATAAATCCCACTTTTTGACTCCATAAAGTAATAAATGCTTCAAGTGAGCTCTCTGAAAACTAGTTTCAGGATTTTTGAAATCAGTGGGGTTATCTTTTATGCTTTCTTCCAACTTATGTTAAAACTCAGAAGGCAGGGAAGCTCCATCAGAGAGTGAATGCAGTCCTGATACTTAATCATGTGTAGGTTACAAGGGGATCTATAAGATCACTATTTACAGCCTTTACTCTCTTATAACTAGCTATCATTCTAGCTCTAAACTTTTGCTGTTCGTCTCAGTTCTTCCTATAGCCATGCTAATGCATGAAATATTTGGGAAGCAAATACAATTTATTTTGAAGAGGAACATTTACATTATAGAAGCCAGCATCTTCTATCAGTCCTGTAGAAAACCATGAGCAAAGGATGTCCTCACTTCCCTGAGAAAGCAAGACTTACATGAGATCTATATTTTTGTCTATTTATTCCTCTGAGATGCATTTTCTCCCATTTTGCTTATTGTTTTCCTTCCTTCTTGCTGTTCTCAGAGAAACATGCAGCTCTATTGCTTCCCTGGGCAGCATTAGCCAACGCTGAAGCTAACAGCATCACCTCCGTGACAGTCCCAAGCTCTGTTGGCCCAAGCTTGCTCCTGAGCTTAGGTCTACCATGTGGTGGGGTGTTACACTCTGGTACCAGCTGAGCCATTGAGCCAGAATAAACAGAATGCATTTTAACATAAAGGGATATAGTACAAGAAATATATTCTCAAGTCTTGGAACTGTAACCATGTGTTACCATATTGTCTTCCTTCTGCTCCTTCTGTTTCTTATTTTCACACATTGCTCCATTCTTTTGCAAATCTTTCCTCACAGAATGTTAAGAAACTGAGATCTACCTTAACTAAAAGCTGTTCTGCTTTACATCATATTCATGTTGTTGGGATGGCTGGTATCTTTCATCTTTCACTTTTCTCATGGCTCTCGACATCTTATATCTATCTCAGCTTATCTTCATTTACTATTCCTTATACCTTTTTTTTTGCCTCCTGTGACGGTTCCTTAATTATTTCTTTGTGCTTGACCATATATTCTGACTTAGACTGGCATTACAATTGATAGAGCTATCATATATCTCTGCAATTGTGAGACAGAAAAAGATTAGGCTAGATTCCATTTCCTTGCCAATATATTATTTCCTTGGCTTTGTTTGTTACAGTGTTTTCCACACTTCATTTTAGACAGTTTCAGTGAGTGGTTCTCAAAGTGTGGTCTACAAATAACTGTTTGACAGCAACGCCATGGTATGTGGTCAATGAGCCGTGTTGCCTTTAATAGTGTTTTCAGTTAATATTTTGATGATATACGTCCACAGAGGTACTTGGGAAATTCAGAGATGACCAGTCTGGAGCACAGAAATTCGCTGAACTGCTAGCTTAAGCAATATAACTCCATAGTTTCCCACTGACTGACTTCAGCCAAGGCATATTCTGCTGATGGAGTACATGCTGATGAGGGTGGCGTTTTAAAATTAGAACAGAGAGCCCCTCCTCTGCCACTACAAATCTGCACACTGTGAGGCTGTTTTGCTTCTGGGAGACATAAGGAGAGATTGCCTGGTGGTGCGATCACCGCACCAGCTCACTCAAAAGCCAGTAGCCACTATATGTCTGATTCCTTGTGTTGACCTGACCCATGTTCCCAGGGAAAGAAAGCATCCTATTACACAGACATGCACTCCTGTAAAATCCTACAGTATTCAAAGAATTATATTGCCTGTCCAGAGACGTTACGATTTTTGGCTAAGGAGCTGTAGCTCCTTCCCATCTCCTTTTCATTCTTTAGGGCAACACAGTAGGAATGAAGCCCCAGGCGATGGGATGGATGTTGTGGTTTAACCCTGCAGGCAGCTAACCACCACACAGCCGTTCACTCACTCCCCGCCCCCGCAGTGGGATGGGGGAGAGAATCAAAAAAAATAAAAAGTAAAATTCGTGGGTTGAGATAAAGACAGTTTAATAGCACAGAAAAGGAAGGGGAAATAATAATAATAATAATAATAGTAATAATAATAATAATAATAGAATATACAAAATAAGTGATGCACAATGCAATTGCTCACCACCTGCCGACTGATGCCCAGCCAGTTCCTGAGCAGTGGTCACCGCCCCCTGGCCAACTCCCCCCAGTTTATATACTGAGCATGATGTCATATGGTATGGAATATCCCCTTGGCCAGTTTGGGTCAGCTGTCCTGGCTGTGCCCCCTCCCAGCTTCTCGCTGGCAGGGCATGAGAAGCTGAAAAGTCCTTGACTAGTGTAAGCACTACTTAGCAACAACTAAAACATCGGTGTGTTATCAACATTGTTCTCATCCTAAATCCAAAACACAGCACTGTACCAGCTACTAGGAAGAAAATTAACTCTATCCCTGCCAAAACCAGGACAATGGGGTAGCTGCCCCCTGTGCCACTGGTTGGTCCTCGGTCATCCCCACGGCCGCATGCAGCATGCCGGGCAGGGTCCTGTTGTGGGACACGGTACAGCCCCAGGTCAGACTAGACCATCCCACTATCCTCACAGTCTCCAAACCCTTCCAAGGCAAGGAAGAAATACACAATTCTGTGAAATTGTAAAACATAGATATGCCTTTTGTCAAGCTGTTGGGAATGAAAAATAGCTTAAGAATAAGAGCCCAGAAAGTGTTATTTTTTTCCTATCGGAAATCTCCCAAGAGCATCTTTGCTGGCTTAATTTATCTAAGGGAAAAATAAAATGTCTTCTGCTTACCTCCTCCCCCCTCCCCTTTTTTCATAAAAGAAAAGTCTGCTTATAAACAGAAAAAAATAAGATCGGCACCAGGCAACTTGGAACATGACTGTATGCAGAAAAACTTCTCAGTATCCCAGCAAAAACTGCTGTGAAATTTCTGTGAATGTTTAGAAAGGGTAAGGGAGGAGGCTGCATTCAGTTTCAACGTAATTCATACTTAAAGAAAAAATTGTTCACTAAATGCTTTTTCTTTGCAAAATCACTGTGAAATCAGAAAAAAAAAATGGGAGAGAGAAATTCTAATTATTTTATTTCTTTCTCTTCATATCTATCGTTGATATTCATTTTTTGCCATGGTCATAAATTATATACTGTCTTTCTAAGCTGTGTGCTTTCCTGTCCTGACTTATGTTAATCAATGTGTTTGTTACCACACATCTTGAATATTGCATTTCTCTGGTGGCTGGCTTATCATCATCCATAATTATTCCAACTCCCAATTAGGTCTGAACTCTTCTGTAGCGTTATTTACTTGCTTCTAGCAACGAGACAACATGCTATATCCTTTTTTTTTCTAGGTTGGTGCTCAAAACAAATTTCATTAAAAATTCTCCTGTTGATATTAGTCATTTCTTGTTCTCCTCATTGTCCAGGTCATTGTACCTAGGGCTTTCTTGACCTTTTATCCTCCATTATATCTTTTATGTCTATCTCAATTATATAGTTATCTCTCTACCCAATTCAACAGTTATTTAATACTTGAAATAACCTCCGCGCATACAGTGAGTGCCATATATGACACAATAGCCCCATAAACAATGCCACGTAACTGCACAGCTCATCAAATCATGGGTTTAGAAACCTTTCAGGAGAGTTCTTTTGTGAATGTTTTTTTGAGTCATATTGCCTGAAATCTTGATTACCCAGGAGTATACTCGCACTTTCTAACATCCCAATACCAAATATAGAAGTAATGTAGAAAAATCTAACAGAATGGTAGCTGGAGAGAGACACAAATGGTTGAAAATGATTAAACAAGCCCTGTTGGTGGCCTGTGGATGTTTATGATTAATGTAGATTTAATCATCGGCATGTAATAAAAATTCATCTCTTCTAATTGGCTTTTTTTATTGATGCTTCTGCTGCTGAGAAAAAAAAAATTATTTCTTTGTATTATTGTTCAGAATTCTGCAATTACAGGTCTGTGCGGTGTGCAGCTAAGATGTGTGCAAGGTAACACATGCACTCACTATCTATTTTAAAACGCTTCTCCAATACAAACAGTCATCATTTTATGGTCAA
The DNA here is from genome assembly GCF_965638725.1 of Aptenodytes patagonicus. Classification (NCBI taxonomy): domain Eukaryota; kingdom Metazoa; phylum Chordata; class Aves; order Sphenisciformes; family Spheniscidae; genus Aptenodytes; species Aptenodytes patagonicus. Next base: position 27,719,116 of record NC_134950.1, read on the forward strand.
AAGATCTAAGGAAATGAAAGAACCTGCAACACCTTTTTTGTTTCTCTAATTATTTTGTACTGCATTGATTTTAAATGAATCTCAATACAGGCTACAAATCCTGGCTTTGGGGACTGTTGAGGAAATGAAAGCCTTCACTCATCTGAATGAGAACAAACGCGGTAAAGGCATGAGGCAGGCTGATAAAAGACAACACCACTCAGAAAGAAGCAAGCCTTTTAAGAAATGTCAGATGATTATTTATTATTTCAACTGCAGTATCCTAAGCACTCCAGACATGGTGCCATCTCACCAGGTACTGTAAAAGTAATTAACAGAACATAAACCCCTTCCTGAGAACTCAACAATAAGGTTATAGTTTCTGAATGCTTTATTCCTACTTTCAATTTTCTTTTTGGTCACAGAAAAGCTTCAAAGATTTGAAGTTTCAGAATTACTGTCTTCTGTGTAGGCTCTGTACTCTTTCCTCTGCAACTGTTTGTGAGCTGCTTTTGTGGCTCCATAACACATCATGTGTTTTCTTCTACTCTAAAAGATAATTTGCAATAATAATAAAAAGTAAGAAAGTAACAATAAATGTGTAACAACTCTTATCGCTAAATAGTATTTCCCTCAGCAATAATCGGCACAGTATATCATTGATGTACAAATCAATGCGTATATCTCCTTTCAATTACCGATTGATTCTGTATGGTTTTCCCCTCTAACAGAGCTTATTTGTTAATAAAATGAAATGTGAGTAAGTGTTTGAAAATCTCTCTGTGGGTAGTGAAAAATAAAAGATCTCAGGGCTGTTAGAGAAAATGATGCAGGTTTGGGGGCCACTTTTTTCCTACTGCATAAGCATGTTCTTAAGGGCAGAAACAAGAGCAATTTGTTTTCAAGTAGAGACGTCCGCTAAAGGACAGGATTTGGAAGGGGGTATTCGACATTACCAGGTTCCGCAGCATCTGATGATTTTTGGCACACCCGCGTCTTGATAAGGATTATTGGGGTTTTCTTTTCCTCCCCGTCACCCAGCATCAGCTGGGTGCATGTGGGGGTCCGGGCATGCGTCCCTAGTTCTCACCTCTCCGGTGAAGTCAACACCGGCGTGACTTCTTGCACGCAGGCTGCTGCACGCCCACCCCAACCTCCTACCCCACAGCAGAGACAGAGGCACCCAACCCCACCCCGGCGAAGGCGGCAAGGCCGCGGGGGGCTGCGCCTGTCCTCCTTGCCGCGGGTCCCCGTCAATCAGGCGGCGTGCGCGAGAGGGTCAGGCCACGTGCGACGCCCGGGTTGTCAGCCGCATTGTTCTGCTCAGTGTGACACAGCTTCTGCAAAACAACCGGGCCGGATGATTTTAAGTAATTGCTCTGACATAGGCTGATTACTACAGTAACAACAGTCGGTTGTAGTTAAGGAGTAGCTTTGGCATATGGTATACATTTGGGGGGAGGGGGGTGGGAATGAAAGCTTTTTTAATTTTACAGATTGCTTTATGTTTCAAAATGCTGGCATTTTCTTTTCCTTGGCTTTATTTAGAAAATATCAACAACAGGCATCTGAAGGAAAAAATTAACAAATATTGTTACAACTAAGTGAATTCAAAGCAACATATATCACAGCTGTTAGGATACACCATACAATCACAAATTAGTCATCGTTGTTATTGCAGGAAATACAACATTTCACCTCATAAACTTTCAGCTAAATTTTCCCTATTGGTACAATCCAGTTGGAGCCAAATTTCCAATTGAGCCTGGAGCTGCTTTTAAATACTAGGGCCTGTGAGACAGTATAGCCTAATTCCGGGGCTTTTTTTGCCACCGAAATGCTATTTACACCATGTTTGCATTTTTGCATGCCTGGTCCTTACCCATGAGAGCAGCTTCTGCTCCAGGTAGGGGTAGTTGGGCACCTGTTGGTACGGGAAAACACGACCATCTAACACATCTAACCTCCCCCCCCTTTTTTTTTTGAGGTCCCTCATGCCTAGACATACAGGAAGAAATTTTGCCCAAATTAATCCTTCACATAAACTAATCCTAAAAAAAAAAAAAAGGGCTTGACAAATAGCCGTCATCTTCTCCAGAAATGATGTTGAATATTGCAAGGTATTGGTCTAATTGTACCGCTGTGTATTTTAGATCACTTTTGGTTAGCAAGAGGATCACCAGCAGGCCTTTTTCTTTCTCTTTTTTAATACCTAGAGATTAACTGTTCTGCGCTGAGTACAGATATGACCCTCTTCTATCTCTATTCAGATCAAAATATGCATAGCCCTGAAACAGAAAGGTAAAGAGGTATTTTATTTTTATGTTTTATATGGCACTGTGTGAAATAATATATTCTAAGGCCAATTCTAGCTTACCTTAATCACGTAATAGTAAATGAATATTCTCGAGGTCCTTTTATTGAGGCTTACTTTGAAAATGCAATGTAAGTGAGACACTAATCAAAAATGAACTCAGAAACACTTTCACCTTCAAATAAAAAGATATTTTCTAAACATAAAAATGTTCAAAAGTCTAATTTCACATAAGACAAGATAAAATGTAAAGGAATAAAAATAAGGTAATAATGTCACAACCTGAGAGAATGAAAAGAAAATAAAGGAAATGTGCATCAGAAGGACATTGCACTTTTTTCTGTTCTCCTTGTGATCATTTTTCTCTTACCCGCCTCTTTGGCAGAAGTTTTAAAACATCACTTTGTAAACACTCTGAAATTTATTCTTTGTGAAAGGTAGCATGTTAAAAAATTCACGGGAGCTTGCATGTTATCACTGAGTCCATTTCCAGCCTGCTTTTTTCTTTCACAGACAGTGTTGTGAAACAGTTAAAAGTAAAAATAAAGCCATTTCTATTGTAGATCATTAACTTTTATTAAATTAAACTTGAATTATTTATGATGCGAACTGTTTGATCTATACTATATCTGTCATGGATGAAAAAATCCGGATGGCTGAAACGTTATCACTGTTTTAAAGAAATCAGAACTCTCTCCAAAACGTAACAAGCCCTCATGCTGTTTGAGTGTTAAGACTTCTGTGCTAAATACCGAGAGGAGTCTGTGTTGTTTCTCAGATCTGGGTTCTGTGTTTGGATTGCTGAATTAGGTGCAAAATAATTGGCACGAAATAAAATTGAGTGTACATCTGAAGAGCCTCCTGCTCACATTTTACAAGATTCGTTAGTATATCTGGAAAAATATATGAAATACGATTTTTTCCACATCTGATAAACACTGTTTCTTGAAAACAAATACCTTCTTGTGATTCATAAATTCAGCTATGTAATTGTACACCTGTGATAGGTCAAGTGCAGGCCAGAATATGCACTTAATAAAATTCAAACATCATTACATAAAAGTTAATTATATGGATTAGAAAATAGCCTAATTTTATTATGTCATTTCAAGATGTGGTGAAAGAAAACAATATAGTCAAAATCACCTATACGATGGTATAAAAGCTTGGGTAAGTCCATGTATCATTAAATATAATGTGAAATAAATATGATCACCCATGAGATGTGCTCCATGCATTTTATTAGTTTGAGGTAAACAAATTCAATACATGGCATGACAAACTAAAATGCTTAAATTTCTCATTTTCATCCTATACCACCATTCCAAACAGACTTCATGTTCATCCCCATCTGATGTACAGGGTGAAATACTGTTCTCGGGGAAATCTCTGTCTCCCGTGGGAGTTAACCACTGACCTCCCGAGTCCAGCCCTTAATACGTAGCCCTGTCCCACTAAAGCCCATTCTGAACATCAAACGCTGATCAGTCCAGCGGCCATATCCATGCGCATCCGCGTGCAGTCCCAGCGAGAGCACGGCCTTTGCAAAAAAGCACAGCCTTAACCGAGACACGCTAATGATTGAAAGCATATATTCGAAAACTCAGTGCCACCCAGAGCACACAGGGAAACTTTAAAACCCTCATCTAAGCAAATGGTAAATAATGCCTCTTTGCAGAGAAGCTGTGTCTGCAGCCCAAAAGGTTATTCTCGCAGCAATAGCACCCCGACACCGCCGTGCCGACTGCGGGTTCAGCGCTGGGGAGGGCCCGAAAGCTGTGACATGGCAATATTTAGACACTGAAAGGGATCTGTGGGAGGCTAGCAGTCATAAAGCTGCAAATCTTTTCCTGTGAATAATTCTTTTCTTGTGGGAAACTGGCTCTCCCACAGATTATCCCATACTTAGAAGAAAGGAATATTAAAGTATATTAATTGCAAAAGACTCTTTTGGGGGTGGGATGAAGTATGCCCTAATTTACTGAAGGTTCAACTTAAAAGTCACATAAGATTGTTGAAAGTTAAGCCCCCTTTAGCTGGCTCATTTGATGATTTTTTTTTTGTTCCAGTTACCTATTTAGTAATGCATCTATGCATATATCACCCCTATTATTAATAGTAAATGTGCATTTCAACATGTCAAGTTTTCCTAACCCCATTTTTGCAATTTTTTTTTTTTTAATATAAAAAAGCAAAGGCATTTCCTAGGGCACATGCTGCCAGACACCCAGCATTTATCTTATCTTAGTTGATGACTTTCCTTTTATCCTGAAATGATTTGACAATGACTCTATGATTTCCTGTACAAATTACCCTTTGAAAGTGGCAGTGGCGCTTGGCAGCGATCTTCACTTAATTACTGAGTGGATTATTAGCATACGGCTTTTTTTCACCCCTTCATTTCTTTATATCTTCTAGATTGCGCTGACAGTTCCCTTTCATTGCGTGCTTTAACTCACTGAATACTAAACATTATGCAGATTGCAGCTGAGAAGTACCCAGTCTACTCCAGCCCTCTTCCCCCGCTGTCTGTGCTCCGCATCAGCTCTCCTTGAAGGAGAGTAATTTGTAGGTCAGAAATCAATAATGTGTCTGGGAAGCACATTTGTGGGTTCTCTGCTTTAGACTGAGCAGAAATTAATGTTTTAAATAAGTGCTCATCCTAGAAGGTAGCAAGCTGCATTCCTTCTTTTTGTTTCATTTCTCTTGAAATAGTCTTCCTTATTAGGTGCTTTTTTTAATTTTTTTTTAATTCATCGTGCTAACTGTCCATCAGGGAGCAGTGATTCTATAGATAAAATAACAATCATTTTCCCTCCCAGCCAACACCTCTGCAGAAGTATGCTGTTAAGCTGAACTCCTTTGTCAGACACACATTGTTATTTATTATTTGTCGGTACAAGATAAATGTGAATGATAAATCACAAAGATTTCCTCCTCGCTTTCTCTCTGCAAGAACTCTTTGGAGGCTTGTACATGTGCATACATGTCAGGATTTCTCCAGCCACCTCTACTTCGTCCCGTTCATCTGCTGGCCATAGCAAGTCCACCACACACCTCTTTGCTGGAAAAGGTCCAGGGTGCCTTCCTTGGTCTTAGTTATGTACCAATGAAGATAAATAGCTTTTTCTGGTTCTTCTGGTACCTTGGCTGTGAAGGCAGGTGCTGCTGAAGCCACACAGTTCAGCATTCATAGATGTAGGTGATCTATTAAGACAAAATTCATTTCACTTTCATGAAAAGTCTTGGTATTTGGAAAAAATTGTCATCCCGAAATAAGAAGAAAAGCTAGTTTCCTCTCAAATGGAAATTCAGTATATTAAACATTAAATTCAATATATTAGAGTACTGATTTACCTGGAAGCTATGAGACTTACGATCTCTGTACTCTCTAGGAAACTCAACAGACCAAGCTGGCAAAAACCCAGGGAAGCCACGTTAGTAAACAGCCAATAAAACCCCCAAGTTAAGAGATCACATAGCAAGTTTTCTTTAGAATTTTTCTTCACTCTGTGGGAAGCTTTGTGAAAACAGGAATATACCTATCAACTATTTCTATTTCAGTAAATCTATCTTTTCAGAGGCAAAACCTGCTACTGAAAATGCCCATCACTACTTTTAAGTCAGGTGTCCTTCAGACTCAGTCTCTTTAAAGCCATGTACAGTCAGTAAGCTACACTCTACAGTTAGCAAAGCTTCCTGGCCTTCATGTAGGTCATCTTAGCAATGCCTGTCCCTCTGTTTGTCCTGTTCCCTACACAGCTCATACGTGCTCTTTTTCCTGTCCATGATCTCTGCACCACTGCCTGTGTTGGCCTACTCCAGCAGTCTGGCCTGGATATAATACCTTTTAAATGATGCCATACCCACCAGACTTGGGAATACAGCCATGGTGGCGGCTCACATGCTGGCCCATGCATTTGGGCCTGCCATTGTCTGGGCCAGAGTGCTTCTTGGGCTTCCTGAGGCCTTTGTAGGTCTTTACTCCTACGCAGGGACTGGGAAGAAAAAATACAAATGTGGTAGGCAGAACCCTTTCATCAGTCTCCTTCTAATGGTACAGGTGTCCTAGGCAGCAGAAATTGGTTCAATAACAGACATGGCTTGATTTTGGTTTCTCCACTTGGACTGTTTTCTTGCTTCACAAGATACTTCCACGTATTTTTCTTCTGAAGAATGAGATTGGCTTCGGCAACATGTGAGCACTCACCCAAGCCTTGCTTCAAGTCCCACCTGCTGAGAGGACCCTCACGCCAAGAGTGGGTGTGCTTTACCTTGTGCTAACACAGCCACGCTGCAGTGTCATTGCAAACGAGCTTTGTGCAGGGACCACCAGGGCTACAGCCTTTTCTTTCTGCATCCAAAACCAGAGAGAAAAGCTCTTTAGCCATGAACAAATGAATCCATCCACTGAAACTGGGGTGCAAGACAAGTGCTACAGTTCAGAAACATCAGGGCAGGACTGTGCTATGAGATCTCAGGGCTAGCGCTGACCTCATTAGTTTAGGTACTGATCACAGCAGAGCTGCAGCAGCAGCAGCAGCAGCAGCAGCAGCAGGCTCAGCGTGTGCTGAGACCCCACCAGGGAAGCAGGGCAAATAATTGGGTGGTTAACCTACATTGCGATCCCTCCTGCTGTGCCCAGACACTAACGCTCCCCGGGCTGTTCAGCTTAAAGGTAGGTCGGGTGGGTTCCCAGTGCACTGCGAGCACGGCAATGGGCTGGGTATGGAAATGGCTCTGTGGTCTCTCTCCGGGGTGAAAGGTGCCCGTATGAGCACAGCAGCTCATACGTTGCTCAGCAGGACGACTGCTCTCCCGTGTGATAGTCTAACAGGAAAGGAGGAGCTTGAAAACACACAACCGAGTTAACTCTGCAAAAAAATTACACCTTTGCAACAGTGATTCGTAAGCCTTTGGGACCCTCAGAGTTTCCTAATAGCCACATTTTCTTACATCATTTGGCAGGCTTATCTTCCACCTTTTAGTTGAATATGCTGTGAAGGCAATGTGAAAACTACAATGTAAAGTCGTGCAGCAAACGGTAGGCACTTTACCATAATCCGATGGGTGAACAACATTTTGGGAGCCACTGTCTTAGTGCGTACTCCACAACAGTTTTTAAACTTTACTTAAAAAGTTAGCCAGCCCCTGAAGGTCTCTTAGCTCAGTTTTTGTTATAAGTGAGCCAACACACTGTGCAAAAATCATAAGGTAAAGCCACAAGATATTAGAAAGTAGTACATGAATGATTCTCTTTTAATTCTTTTTTTGGGAGGCTTTAGGGGTTTTTTAAGTTTTAGTTTTAAGTTTTAAAGTTTTTTAAGCTTTTTTGTATGAGGACTAGAATTTTTTTTAAATGAAAGCTGATATTCTAATGTAATAGGATGGACTCAAGCACTTTAAGAAAAGCACAAATTTCCTTGAGATTTACAATACAATTACGACACTTGGCAGGACTGGGTGCTAGTGGAGTGTGGTCTGTCAAAGGGCTGGAACCAGCAAGACCCTGTGAAAGGTTACGAACACTCTGTATGCCTGCCAAGCATTTTAAAATCTTTCTTTGCCCATACCTGATCTCTGTCTCTGGAGGCCGTCTGGAACAATTTGCTACAGGCTACCATGCATCAGTGTAAACAGAGCAGTGTCTCAGGCAGATTTTGATTTCTAGCACTTGCTGAAACGGCTGTACCTTTAAAGCATCATGCATTTCCAGCACTGGAGTTGTCATCAAGAGATCCTCTAGATAAAAAGTACACTCCTGGGCTTTAACCCGAAGCTACAAAGAGTTTGCTTTAAGCAGCACAAACAAACCTTTCGAGGACATGTTAGGATAAATTGGCTCCCGAATTACGTTTTTCTTTTACCTCTCAGTCCCAACTGGCTCTTTGCTCTCACAGGGCAAACTCACTTTAGCCTTTCCCATCTTAAAAAAAACCCACAAAATGAAGAACCCATCCCTAGCCCTATATATTCCTTCAGTTGCCCACCCAGACTTTTTTCTGTTCAGTGTCTGAGTTTACTGTGTGCCTGGTCCAGGACCGCTGGTGGCAGCTCCCCCCAGCTTCACCCAGTGCCTCCCCACCCCAGTTCCCGTCCCCCTGAAAGTTTGAGATCACGGTTTCACTCAATGTCCATAACTCCTCTTCTCAACTGTCCTCACGTGCAGTCAGTGGAGGCTCTATATCAGTGGAGATGTTTGGTCTTTTTCTGAAAGCAGTGGAGTTTTCCCTCCTCTTTACCCTGTAGGACTTCAGTAATTTCACCGATAAACCCAGGCTGAAGCCTCCAGGCCCAGAGAGATAGATGGAACCCCCTTTCTACTTTAGGCCTATCCCAAATCAAAACCTTGGCCTGTTTCTTGGAAACTTTCTGACAAATCTCTGGTTGTCACTTCCAGCTCAGAATGCCTAAACCAGAGATTTCCATACTTCCACCAAACCCTCCTTCTGCATGCTTGTTCTATTGCCTTGAACACTAGCACCGTCCTGCCTGTAACTCAGGTGTCCAGTTCAGCTTGAATCACTTTCTGGACCTTACAGCTTGGGCTAGGTATATATTTCACACACACTATCTGAAGGATATTCCCCAAGCCATGGCTTCTCTAATCTGTCAATGAAAAAGAAATCCTTTTGTTCTCTCATCATTTTGTATCACCTTTCCTTTTGTTCTGTTGTTTTTTTTTTGTTTTGCCCTGATAAATGAAACATAGTCCCAATGGTAGTCAGTTGCTCAGATCATTTTCCCACTCCATCATTTGGATTTCATCATCTCTTCTAGGAATCTCTCTCATGTCATCTTATTTTCACCACAAAAACCTATCTCTGCCTATAATTTCTCATGTTGTGATCGTGAGGACGCCAGCTCCCACCCACATTCAGCTCATTTTTACTCCTGTCACTTCTGCAATACGTAAACAGGCATCGTCATCCATTTTCCCATATTGCCCCTCACACCAAAAAGAGGGTCCCTGTAAGTATCTGCTCAGTGTCTTCCTTCAGATCCTTGCCCTGTAATAGTCTATCGTCATACTCACAACACCCAACAGTGGTCAAACACGGTTGTGCAGAAGCCCCCACCCCTCATTCTGCTGCTATTGTCTCGTTTTCTTCTCAAGCAGGACTATAAACAGGCATCCTCCCACTTCAGTTCTCATTTTTTTCTCAGTCCACTCACCCTATTTCCTGAAACTCGAGCACTTAAAGATTGGATTGTCACTATGTATGGGGTTTTCCTCTAGGGAGTTTTGGTAAAGCAGCTTCAGTGGCTCTCATGCCCATTCACGCGCCTCTCACGTGCTATGTCCATGCCTCCTTGCCTTACAAGTGCATTACAATGAGCCAGAGCTACCTTATAAGCAAGCCCACTTCAGAGGCAGCACACAGTGCTGAGCCTGGGCTAGTTTACCCTGCTGGGTCTCACTTAGAGTTAACGCTATGTTCCCTGTACAACACTGGTCTGTGCAGGGCAAACATGCCTTTAAACATAACTTTCCTATAGGTTTTTGCTCATCTTAAGCACCGCAGAATCTCATTCATTGTCTTCAGGAAAGAATAATTCATCTTGTTACGATTAATTTGAAAAATAGTATCTTCTGGTGGGTGGCACACATCCGTGAGTTCCCTGATATCTGATGGCTCATTATTTTCAGAGTAGAAGTCAAATTGCTAGAATATCTCGCCTATTAAAAGAAGACTGCAATTAGCCCTATTTCTTTAACACAGATAAATTAGGAATATTTTTAGTGTCACATACCATTGTGTAAATTAACAAGTGAGCTTGGACCTCACCATTCTCCATTAAAATCTCACTGTGGTTCATAATGCGGTGAAGCACTCCTTCCCCCAGGTCGTTCTGTGGGCTAATCAGACTCGGAGAGTCACGAAGAGCTGAGTGCTTGCATCTGTCCTTTCCTCTTGCTTATGCAAAAGGCAAACAAGTCAATCTGTGGCACTATGCTGTGTTACAGTGAGAGCAAACTGCTGAACGGGGTGTTTTCTGTGGAACACCAAGCAAGAAACCTCGTCAGAATAGAAAAGACACGTTATGCTCCTTTGTCTCCAGTTCACTTTGTAGTCACAAGAAATCATCTCAGCTACTTCTGCCTGGCTTCTTGCTACAGCCTGAAAGACCTGATATGCATCTTTATGGTGGCATTATGGACAGCTTCTCTGGTAGGTTCCTAGAAAGCAAGGGTCAGAAACACTCTGCTGCTGTAACATAAAAACAGAGGCGTTATTGAGGGGCTAAAGACATGAAGTGGAGACTTCGCCTCTGGTAGATTTGCTCCAAATTTCAGGTCCAGTTCTATCAGGACATTTAAAAAATTTCCCTTTAATGCCACAGAGCCAGTTTTTAAACAGTTTAGCAGGTACCATATGCATCAATTACAGTTTTATTGAGTGTTGCTTGCTAGCACTGCTGAATTTGGATTGGCTACCATCTGTTTAGAAGCCTGGAAAAAAGCTATTGCCTGAGATACCATTGCAGGTTAGCAGTTTCTGTGATGTTCTTCAGAACCTGCCTTAAAATATCCTGGAAACAATGGCTGAAATAGCAGCACTGTACCTGAAAATGTATCCTTAACCTGAAAGGATATTATTGCAGGGCTAAAGTGATAATACAATCTGGAATAAATATTTTAAATATAAACATTATTATTGTTGTTGTTGTTGTTGTTGTTATTAACTAAAATATATAACAAGATAGTGGAGGCTTATTATTCCTTTAGGAAAATGTCAGCATTAGGTGTCAGACCCAAGTTTTAGGCTAAAAGGGAAAGGCTAAACCTGGGGAGGATAAAGCTGACGGCCTGGATGAGGAGACTGGTAAGTGAATATGAATAAGAAGTGACCTTTCAGAAGAGTGGACATATTGGGCATAAAAACAAATTTCAGCAAAGAACTGCTGAAACAAAGGACTTCTTGTCTTCTGCATTCTCTTCTGTGGATCTCACCATGCTTTTTTGCTTCCTAGTCTTTTGGCCTATATGAAGTTGTTTGGGATATTACATTATCTCCATAGTTGCAAACAGAAGACATGAAAATAGATGACAAAAGGGCAAATGAATTTGTAGGACAGAACATTTTACACATGAAGCCAGGTTCAGAAGTTGAGCAAATGACTCTGAAGTAGTCTTTGATGCAGTGCACTTGCCCTGCTTTTGGAATTCCGTGTGAGAAGACTGAAATTACCTTTACTTGATTGCAGCAGAAAACTATTTATTACATTTTCTGTGGATTTTTTCTATTGTCTCAAGGAACAGCAAATGGTTCCCTATAACTGGGTAGAAGTCCGTACACTAAATCTGAGGTACGCTGACCTAGGTAAATTCCCTGCAATTTTTATTTTCTTGATTGTATGACAAATGCATGAGGGCTTATAGAACGCTTACCATGAATGATGATGTAATTTCCTTTTTTGAGCTAGACACACCTTTCCCAAAAATCACTTTCAATAAAAAAACTGGGCAATGTGAGGAATTCAAACGTGATTCTCCCTTGGCAGTTTGCACAGCTGAATGGAGGATTCCCAATACAGCGTTTATCTGTCCCATGCATTTTATTCCAGCAAAGAATTCAGGGAAGCTCTGAGCTCTCCATCCCAGATAAACTCTTCCAAGGGTACCATCGAATTTCCTGCTGTACAGTTTTCCAACTCCAGCCTCACAGACACAAGATGGGTTGAAGTGCTTGCCGCGACCTGCTGTCAAAGCCCTTGGTCAAGTATTGCTTCGGCTTGATTTGTCTTTTCTGTGCAAAGGCTGTGACATATAGTGGGAGGGGAACACTGTCAGATGGTGGTTCCAGAGGTGTGATATCCTACTACAAGACTTCCAGTGTAAATATTTGCATATACAAAGATCAAAATCATGGGTCTTCGGTATTTACATAAGTAAATGTTGACAGTCACTCATGTAAAGCACACGTGTAAAGGTGTAAGCATAACCAAAGCAAATTTATTTGTAAATGCGATTGAATTTACATGTGCATTCTGAGGAAGCAGGGGGAGGGTGTTTGTTTTTCCTTTCCTGACTGTTTGCTTTGGCAGAACTTGTGCCATTTCCAACCTTTCTTCATATTATTTTTGCTTGCCTTTTTTAGTGTTTGCCTGGGGTATCTTAGCAATGGCCAAGACTATTTTAAGGTCTTTGTGCTAACAGCGTTCTTTGAAAATATCTGTTTTGCCTTCTGGGGAAAAAAAAAACAACAAACCACCAACCAACCAAACCTCTTTTATTATGTAAAGCAGTTACAAGAAAAGAGATAAATAGGAAGAAACAGATAATAAAAGAGAAAGTGCTTCTGAGTCTGTCAGTACTGCACCCTTTTCCTAATTAGAGCCCCAAATAGTGACAAACTGGTGAAAAAAATGCACATTGAAAAGGTAAAAATGTTACAAAGCACTAACTTGGCGTGACTGGGGTTTTAAATAGTTTGATCTTTGGAAGTTGGGGCAGAAGGCAACTTCAAATATTTGAGGCTGGACTTTCAGCACGTTCAGAAAAATCAAGCTTCTTTCAACCAGCATATCATGGTCTCCCAGAAATGGAGGTATACCAAAACCCCAAAATGCTCGTGAACTGTCTTGGACAAGTAGTGGTATATCATGCTTACTATTGCAGATAGACACTCCCTATCAATTTGGGATGACAGTAGTGGCAGCATTGCACCACCCCAATAGTGATATTCTATCCCAAGAGTGTCCTATATTTCATAGATTACGCTATTTGGAGTTATTTATTCTTCCAGTACTTCCAGATCCTGAAGTCATGACACTGTTCAAACTGACATGACCGGAATCAGTTATGTGATTGAATATGTTTATCAAATATGTACTGTACTCTATGGGGTTTGTTTTCTTCTGGAAGATGGTAGACTTTAGATGGAGAAGAAATTTGGCTTAAGTCTCCCCTTCTCCCTCCGTTAGTACTGTATCAGAAGCACTGCAAGAGAAATATAGCGCTGTATTTCATTGGGCATATACAAAGAAACACACAAACACTTAAAAAAGAACCAAGAGGCTGAATTTTAATGTGAGCGAAGAAGAAATTTTAATGCAAATAAGTAATGAGTAGCATAAAAGGTTGTGGTGCTGGATCTTCTGCTGAGTAAAGCTAAAACTCCTCAGCTAGAACATCGTATTACCAGATACAGAGTAGAAAGCAAAGGAAGTGCAGGCAGAAACTCCACAGTCCTGTGCAAGCCCAACCGCAGGCGCTCATGCCCACCTGGCAGGATCTTTTCTCACCGTGCAGGCAGAATTGCAAAGCAGCACTCAGCCTCGGACTTGGCCAGTGTCTGGGTGTAAAGCTGTGGGTCTCCAGCTCATGTGTGTTATGTGCAGGAGGTAGGCAACATCCCCACGTCAGCTCCAAAAGTCAGACAAACACAAGGTAGGAATTGCAGTGGTCTGACAGCAGAAAGAAGCGCATTTGTTATGCAATTCTGCATTTCCACAGCCTTAGGCAAGGTCAGGTATAGTCTAAGGCAGCTCCTACAACGGTTTAGGTTTTGGGGGAGGGGGGCACCCACAAGTAATTGTTTCAATAACTACACTTTTTTTGGTCAGTCAGTTATTCAGTATATGATTTAATTCTATAACTGTGGCACTCGGGTCTCTGAAAACACATTAATTTCACGTGGTTGTAAACCTCTGAGACCAGTTAAGCTGTTGCCTGTGCTATATTAAAGAGTGAACATTAATTGGCAGGAGCAAAGAGCTGGGCATCAGACCTCATGAGGACCAGCCCTGCGCCCACTCTAATCCTTCGGCCCTGCATCAGCTCCTGTGAAGCAATTTCCCCCTGTGACTTTGCTAAGCGATGCACCTGGTCATCTGGCTTCAGGTTTCATCCACATGTTAACTGCGTATCATCATACACAGTCCAATTCACAAAGAAGCTTTGAAATATGACTCATTATTTGAGACTGCGTTGGTATTACTGGATGGCAGTTTCTACCAGCCACAGGAAATTATTCGGAGGGGAGGGTGCCAAGGGAAAAAGTTCAGAATCTGCTTTAATAAGGCACTAACACTATTTATAAGCACAAGGGGATATACAATTAAATCCTAAATGAAATATCAGCTGCAAGTGCAACTACAAATGAACCATTGATTCCTTAGACAACCATACAGTGCTTCAGATCTCCTAAATGCTCTGCCAGGTATTGGATTTTAGGCTACATTATTACTGTTTTGGGTTCAGTTTTTCTCCTTAAGTCTTTTGTGGAGCTGAAGTTTGCTTTAATGCTCTTTGGCCCCCTACCCCCACCACATGTAGTCCCAGATTTCAGAAAGCAGGCAAACTCAATCCATTAAGCCATTAGTGACCTTGTTTTTGATAAAAATAGGATGTAAGACAAAAATATTGATAAAACTAATCAAAATTACATGATGATCTTTAAAAAAAGGTCAAAATAAAAAGGAAATAATTCTTCAATTTTTTTTTTTTTAATTATCTCATTGAAATCAGAACATTGACTAAGAAATTGCAGAGGTCAAGATCTACAGGCAGCAGCTGAATTTGCAGAGGGATGGTTGCGTTTTTACAGTGCTAGGCTCTTCAATCCAAGCATCGGCACCAAAGACGGTTTCCTGCTTTTCCCTGGTGCTCATCATTCAGTGCCTCCTGCTGAGATAAATCCGGCAACCACCATCTGAGCAGGCCCTGGTTCTCCAAATCACACCTACACTGCATTGTGCTGCGAGAGCACGGGCACACGGCGTGACACACGTATTCAGGATCTATTAAGGGTTTTCATTACACAGTCTGTCAATTCTGGATTTTATTACACTGTCTTTATTTATCTCACTCTTTCATATAACACATTTGTCTAAGTGGGCAAAATTGATTTTACCAGACTAACTTTGAACTGATCGTGTTCCTCACTCCAGCCAAATACATTATCAGGAGGCTAGAACAAAATAAACTGTAACCGTAGGAGAGGACAAGCTTCCTGAAGGATATATTTATTTCACTGTGCTATCCTACTGCTGTCTACATTTTAAGTAATTTTATTAAAGCCAAAGTAAAAGGATATTCAGTTTCTCTTCAAAAGATCACAGAGAATAAGTACAAGCTATATTTTAATTGATATTAACATTGACATAAAACTGTCATTTACTTATTGATTGCTTAAGAGTGAAGATGATTTAGGATCTGAGCATCTACAGTTAATAATGCACACACCTGAGTATATTTTTTTATTGTAGAAGGGCAGAAGTTTGATCCTGAACTTAAGCTACCCCACCACCCTGCCTCCAGCTCTATTAGCAGCCTTTTCCTTGGCCAGACAAAAACACTCCTTCTGCATCAGTGAGAAGGAATTGGGAGGAGACAAGCTAAGCAAAATAGGGGCTGTTTACTTCTGTTCTTAAGGAGGAAGACTTAAGACTTCCCTATCCAAAAAAGATGGCCAAAAGGTGGGAGTAGTAGGAGCTTTTCCCTCAGCTTTCGCAGAAGATTCAGAGAAATAAGCCGACTCACGATGTATTAACAACATTCATGAGTGTCCTATCACCAGCTGGGGAAAGGAAACAAGGGAATTGAAAGAACCCTGCATTTTTAGAGGAAAAGATAAAATGACACAGCAGAGAAGTCAGGAGAAATGCTCATCCCCTGGAGGTGTGGGAAGGAGAGGAAGAAGAGTTGGGGAGAACCAGCTAGGAAGACCTGACAGGTATAAAAACATGTATGTCTTTTGGGACAACATTTTCCTCCTGAGAGTGTGGGCTTCTGGGATTTCATAGACAGAATCTTTTCCCCTGCACCTAAGAGATGTACACGTAGCCTTCTCCTACTGGGAGCTGGCAGCAGCTCTACATCATCCCCTGTGATTTTGACCATACTTATTAGACTGACAAGCCACACGTAAATATAAAATGAGCATGTTTTCAGTGCAGTTTTCCCCAAAAGATCTTCTGCCTTATGTTTGTAATAAACATAGTGTAGATAACACAGCAGTTGCATATCATGGAAACTTTACTGAATGGTATCGAAGAACTTCAGACTAACAAAGAAAGTGTTCCGTGTTGAGGAAAACAGGGAAATCATTTCAACAGTTGTTTTAATTGTTTATGTATGTATGTTCTTTGAAATTAATTAGTTCTGTATGTGCATATTTTATATCTTGTATATATACACATATACAAGATATATGTTTCTATATATGTATATATACATATATATATGCATGCATACGTGTAGTACACATACATGTATGAATGCATATTTTGTTTACTAAAGATGGGAGTTTTATGGCAAGATTTGACTAGATGTGCTTTCCATATCTAGCAACGTGTTCCTTGTATTAAACAAATTTCTGATAAATAAATCCATTTGAGTTTTGCATCTTAGGAGCTAAGACAAAAAAAAATATTAAATTCTAACCACAGAAATAAGAACATAAAGCTTTACTGTTAGTTCTGTATTTGTCATAAAAAGGAAAAAAAATTATATCTTAAAGATCAATCACAAAATATCTGTTTTGACACTCTCCTTTTGCATCTGTGTTTCTAGTCATTCTTTAGTAACAAACATCCAAAAAAAGAAAAGATTTTATTGTAGAAATAGATAAATCCAACTCCAGGAAAACTTGCTCAGATTATACCCTTGCTCTCAAATACCGTGACTTCACAGACAAATCAGCTTTGTTTTTCTTCAATTAGTCTATGGATATGAGTCTTTAAGGCCTCTTTTACTACCCATTAAGGTCAATGAACAACTGCTAGTGGTTCTAATGTATTTGAGCTTGACCAATGTGCAAGTAAAAGGAAAACCAACGTGATTATTTATTTTACATTGTGGGTGCCAATGAGTCACTCTCTTGAAAACTGTTTCTTCTCAAGCCTAAAGACATAGATAGCAAACACTTGTTGATGAACACAGTTTTTATGCAAGAAACTCTGACAACTGAGGCAATTTATGTTCCTAACACATGGCAAAGATATGTATTTAACAATTCACTACATTTTATCTTAATAGGGAGTTTTACCGGGAGGAGTTAGCAAGTATGATGATAATTCCTACAGTAGCTCAAATTACGGGATACACTAGCAACTTCTTGTGGTCCTGGTAAAACTAATGTTAAGTGGTTAAGATGATGGCTACTAGAACCAAATGGCTGTAAAGTTTGCCTCTACTTAGCCTAGGGTTAGGGCTTCAATTAGAACAGCTTTCTTGAATTAAAAAGCAAAGATAATACACACTAAAGCGATAGGAACTACTTCCATCAAAGGGGAGTCGGTGGTGGGGAGCGCTGGTTTCTCACGTCTTCACCTTGGTAAAGCAAAACCCACAGCTCACACCTGGCAAACGCTATACAAAACGTGCTGAGATGGCTGGCACCAGCCAGGGAGCCTCCAGCCCCAGAAAACAGAGTTGTTCTTTTCTTTCCCCCCATCCCAGCGGTCCCCAGGAAGGTGCAGGAGAGGAGGAAGATGCCGTGGGTGGTGCTGGGGGAGCGCCGAGGGCCCGCAGCGGGTGGGAGATGCCGCCGAGGGCAGCTTGCTCTCGCGGTTTTACTGCCAGCCCCGAAGCTGCACGCTTCTATTCACAAGCCCCTTTGTGAACTGAGCTCTACGGGGTTCAGACGGTCTTATAATGTACTCCGAGGTACGAGCTGGAGAGCAGCCAAGGCCGTAATCAGAGGCAATATTGTTAGCCCAGCGCCGGGTCTGGAAAAGGCCAGAAACATATCCCAGAAAGAAGCTGCGACCCTTGAGCAAAAACACAAAAACAAGCAGTCGCCGAAAAGTTGGTGAAATAATTAATTAACTCTGTCGCTAGGCCCGGGTTTATTGCAGAGAGAGCACTGCAAATCCTCGGTGGGACACGGGTGCCTCGGCCCTGGGGCTGGCAGGTTCCCCTGGCTGAGGATGCTCCCTGCCGCGCCGGAGCCTGCGTGCCGAGCTGGGCAGCCTGGCCACCAGCATCAGCTGGGGACAGGCACTTCTCTGCCAGCCAGAGGAGTGCCTCTGGGGCGGGGGCAGTTCTGGGAACAAGGCATGCAGGGAGAAATATGGTGCTTCCCCTTACTGTGTATGAAGGAATCGAAAGTTTGGCTATTCCAAGCTTTTCTTTATAAACTTTGGATGACACCTGCTTGTTCACAATTGCTTGACTTTATGACTGCATATATATATTGCCACACAAGTAGGAGTAATGAAACCGCCACTTGATGCACAGATTTGAAACCCTCTTGGTTGATAAAAACACAGGAAAGATCCAGACTCATTAGTAAAGGAAATGATCCATGTTTTTCTTCAGGAAGGGACTTTCCTACTTTCCCTGAAAATGCAGCAGTTTATCAAGAAGTCAAACCACACACAGCCAGACACTTGTTTGTAGCCCTCTACTCCTCTGAAAGACGACTGGGATGATATTCACAACACACAGCATATGCTGGTATCACTGATCCCTCATTGCTTTGGGCACAAAGGCATGTACCAAGGTGGCTTCTGCAGCATTGAAGGCCACCCTCACAGCAATGGATGGCAGCCCCACCGCATTCTTCACGAAAAGCTTTGAGCCTTAGAAAACTGGGGAGAGAAATACTAAAAATATAGTTTAAAAAAGATTGAGTAAAAAGCATATTTTTCACGGGATAGGTTTGTTTCTTTGACAGTTACCAGGTTTTATTGGAAAAGCTAAAGCCGATCAGCCACCCCCTTTTCAACAGCTGAGCACCAAAAAGTCTGCTTCTCATAAAAATGTTAAATGTTTCTTAAAACATCGATAAGAACTGTTCCTCAAAATAGTCTGCTGAAAGTGGAATCTCCTCGTGATCAGTGCTGCTTCAGTCTTGCTTCATCACCCATCAACTGGACAATAGATCCAGCCGTTACCTTTGCATACTGTTTGCTTTTCTAAATCAAGCTATTTCCTCTTCCCATCAGCTGATTATCTGCTTTAGGGCTGCAGTTACTCCTATCTCTTCCTTCTCTGCAAGGTAAATTCTAAAAGGCAAGGTAATCATTACTTACTTACCCAGGACCACTGCAAAACTATCGCAATTTAGAATGATCACGCTCAAACATGCTGCTTCTTAGTTCTTTGTATATGTTTTAGTCAACAGCATTAGAAAAAAAAACAAACACTGCAACTCTAATCTTAATTCGAGTCTGTTAATTTGTTATTAAAATTGTCACTACAAAACTGAAAATGTGCATATGCATTTTAAATGTATGATATATGTGGGGTTTTAAAATTAAATAGAAAAAAACTCGTGTTTTTTTTCTTTAAATTGTTAATTGTTTCTCCTTTTTCTGTTTGAGTTGTGATAATGTAATTCATGTTGTAATTCACAGATGAGAACTGGAGCAACTGTTTTTGCAAATAACATTGCAATGTTGGAACAAAGTTTGTGCGCAGAGATCTGATTCCCCAGTTCTTTGAAATGAGTAAATATGGAATCATATGTGGGTTAGAGTAAGCCTATAGCTATGTTGACAAAGTGAAGAATCAAAGAACTAGGGAACTACAGTTTGGGAACCAGGTGCAGCTATCATCTTAATTTATGATATCCTTGTTTTTGTAATTATTTCAATTGTTGTGAGAAGTGCACTTAGGCATTTTTAGGTTAAGAAAGCTGCTGCAGGGAGGACAAAGCAAAAACAAAAAAAATAGTTTACATTCTAAACAAGTGCTAAAACATAGTTGGTGAATACCCCACACTGATTGGAAATGTATTTGATGGGTAAAGATGCTATACTTTCTCTACCTTTCGTACTTGCCCTGACAACAGAACCAACTGTTCCCAAGAATGATAAAGGATACTGTTAAGACTGCAGGAAGCTGAGGTCAGAAATCAAAAATATAAATTGGCACTTTATGCAGACATTGTTTCGATGTTTTCTAACCCAAAAGAAATATTTCATTTAGGGGTTAGAAAAGCAGTAGAAGCACTTGGAAAGATTTCAGACTTTAAGATAAATTATACTAAATCAGTTGCATAGAAATATAGCTACCAACCTGTCATAGGAGGAACAAAAGCAATTACAACCTCCCTATAGATTTAAACAGGCTCATTACTCATTGAAATACCTGGAATAAATATACTGCACCAGCCAATCCAGACGAGTTGTCTGTATTTAATTATTGTCACATAAAATCAATTTTTAAAAGGTGGAGCAAAGTTATCATCTCTTGGGTAGGAAGAGTTCATCTTGGTGAGGAGGAGTTGGTTGAGAAACAGGATGAAAAAACTTTTGTTTCAAAGTCTGTCCTGATATCTGAGAAATATTGATTTTGTTAATACAGTTATAAAATCCTAAGAAAAGTGAGGATTATTTTCTACTATATATAGATAGGTATAGCTCTGCAAAATGTTCATCCATTTGGTCTTAATTCTAAAGACACCTAAGCCAGATTTTTAAACTGCAAAGGTATGCAGTTTTGCATATCTAGGTCTTAAACATGGGCTAAGCACTTTAGTCACAAAGATACTCATGTGCCTAACTTTAACATATATTTTAAATACTAAGTAAAAACCAGCAACAGTAAATATATATATGTGCGTGTAGATATGTTCGTGTCTATGTATATTTGCATACACAAGTTTATTTCAAATTATATATTAAGCAAAATCTCATCTTGGCAGGAGAGGGAGAAGAAAAACCCACAGGTCAACAGGAACAGAGGCTACGCCTGCAACAGACTAAGTAGAAATCCTGCAAATAGATAGCCATTGTCTCCCTGATGAGCCATATCTACCCAACAACCCAACTTCCATCTCCATTATCAGTTATTGAACAGATGGCTGTTCACAGGACTGGGTGAATAATGCAAACCAGTGTTTGCGAACATTGGTTCAAAGTCTGAACGGCTGTTTGATTCAGGCTTGTTCATCCACTTGTTATTCAGTGTTCACAAACATTCATGCTGAATGGGTTTCTCTTCACATGGATGTTTGGAGAATGGGTCTTTTTCATACAAAACCCCATATTCATGTGCAAACAAGGGCATTTGTGTGTGAACAAGGGTGTTCCTTATTCACCATTGGTTATTTGTGCTTCTCTACCATTATTCCCCTTTTTGAAGTGTTTGTTGTCCACTCAAGGTGCATGACCTAGGTGATCAAATACAAATCAAAAATAAGAGTAACAAGCAATCAAATTAAGCAGTTCATCATGGTCTAAAAATAGTTCATCATTATTAAATATAACCTTTTCAAAGTAAAGACGACTTGTAGATAATCGAGGAAAAAAGGACAATGCATGAATAACTATTCCCCCAAATTTATAAATATCTGCAATCATGCTAGAGATCAGTGCATTTAGTACCACCTAGTTACCTGAATGAGAAACCCCCGATCTAGTGTAAGGTTGCGGCTCAACCGGTGGTCAGAAGCAGCTGTGTTAGCGTAGCAGATGCCGGTTGCCTGCTTCCTCCCTTCTGCTGGAGGTAATCAGCAGAATGAATTGCCTGAGTTTGCCCTACCCGAAGTGAGCACTCGCCCGGGCTAGCTCGGATCAGCTCCAGCTGTGATCCAGCTGTGATCCCAGACCAGGTGGCTGCGTGGTCCTGAACCCCTGGCAGGAGGCTCCCGTGTTCAGCTGGCTCAGCTCAGGGACTGCAGCGTGTTTGGATGATAACTTCTGACAGAGCTCAGACTGGGTCCATAGAAAGTGTTCTGATTATGGCAACTGTAAACTCTACCATAAAGTGAATATCTAGAATATCTGGATTAAAGTCTCTATCTAGATGTGAATACGGAGTTGGCTTCTTCCAATAACACAATTCTGGAGCTTTAAGACTTCAGTCACAGAAAATAGTATAAGCAATGGTATCACTATCTAATACCAGTATTTTAAGTCATTCATTCAGCTATTTTTACCTTTTAGAGTTTATCAATATTAATATTCTGAAATTAAGATTCCTTCTGTGAGCCGAACTTTTGAGAGTACAGATGAGATCGTGTGTTACATTTGACTACCCTGGGCTCTGTTGCTATATCATTCATTCTTCTTTTTCAGTGCTTGAGAAGTAAATGTAAATTTGGAATGAGTTCTTTGAACCTTATCTGAGAAAATATGCTAGATGTGAAAAGCCTGCTCTCACACCCCGATACTACAAGACCACTAAGTTAATGCCCTTTATTATGTGGCTGTCAGTTATATAAGAGCTAATTATGAATTATTAAACAGTAGAACTAAAGCTACGGCAGATAGCAGTGGGTTATGAAGTCTAGTCACTTCTGTGACCAGGACTTGGTAAGTGTGTCTTTGTTGCGTCTACTGCATAAAAGCTTTGTGGATGACTGTCAGAAATTTAGTATTGCCCTGAACTGTAACCTTTGCATGGTGCCATCCATAACCAAGTGACCTGCTGCAGCTCATTAAAGTTAATGTAATGGATCATTTGCTTCTAATTGTATTCATCAGCAAATTAGACTCACTTTTCAGCTGGCAGTAAGAGAGAAGAATACAGTTAAGTAGACTGAGTGAATAAAGTATGTTCTTCTGTATGTTCCTTCGCTCAAACTCCTGAGTATCTCACATGAGCAGAACTAGGATGAGATGACTCTTTATTATAGGAGAAGACTTTTTTACACATGTAGATTGAAGAGGTTTTACACTTTACCATTTTCCTTTTCTAAAGTAAGTGCAAGAAAAGTGCTTTTTAGCTCATATTGCCTGAATTCCTTCCCAGGAAAGACCTCAACTTCATCAAATGTTGTGTTCTGCTATTACAAATTAGTCACGTAAATCAACAGATATATTGTTAGAATATAGTGTTGCTGCACTGTATTAATAGCACTTCACTCCTAAAATTACTTTATCATATAAAAATAAGTATCTAGTACTTGTCATTGCTTTCCAACATACATCAAGATCACAGGAAGTAGCACGTGTTACTTAAAAACTACATTTCTAAAAAGAAAATATTCTCTTGATGGAAGCAGCCTATTAATTCTAAAGCCTCGGGAGAGGTAACAAAGCAGCAATATTTTTGGTAGGAGTACCATATCCTCTTTATTCAGGGGTGGGTTTTTTTTTTTAAACCCTTATATTAAATGCAGACAATGTATTGAAATAGTGAGTAGTCAGAATCATTTTCCATGCTACATTTTGGAAATTAGGAAATATTTATTTACGCGTTTTAAAATATTTATTATTGGTTTAGATTGACCAAGTTAGGCACTTTATGCACCTTGTGGTCTTAACATTGTCATATTCATTCTCCCTTCTAAGGTATTCTCACAACACAGCTTTTAAACTCCTGGAGCACAGCATCTCATACTATGGGACCTGCTTTTGTAATGACAGACACCAAAACACAGGTAATAAGAGGTTATCCTGGATCTTAATGCTTCACTGGCCCCAGTAATTTGTGTTGATATTAAGTAACTGATGGACTCAGGAGGCCATCTCAGTGTACCTAACTTTAAAATGTATAAAACAAAAAAGAATGAGTATCTAAGGTACAATATAGAGTATTTAGTAAGTAGTATAAAAAGGAAATGGCCAAATGTATTCATTGTACACAGAATGCATATTTCTTTCCCCCCACTTACGCACATTGTTTCAGCCTGCTTCCTTGTATACGGCTCTGAATAGTGCCAAGATTCATGTGCAGGTCCAAATATCACAAAGGGATATTTCCTTCCAGGCACACCGCATGAGCCAGATTTGGCTGTTGTTTATACAGACCCCTGTCTCTGTGGATTGAGATGTGAAAGGCCACGGAAGAGAAATGAATTAAAGGGAAGCCGAAGTGGTGCAAACTGGCTACAGTTCTCACACCATCCTGCCATCCTCAGCGGACACCATCCGACACGCCAGCAGTGCTGGCTGGGGGTGGTGGGGCTCCCCACATAAATGCACCATGGTGGATTCTCCCCTGAAAAACAAAACTGGAGCCCACAGGAGATCACAAATTGTGAGGGTGGGCTTTGGCAAAAAGCTGCTCCAGAGCAGTGCCCGCTATGTGGTCAAAATAGGGCATCAGCTCTTCCATACCTTTACTGGAAGGAATGACTCAAGCCTCAGGAACTTACAGAGGAATGTGCTTCACTATTCACATGCTCAGAAGTGAATCCTAGGTGCAAGGATTCAAAGTCAAGGCTGCTCACATTCACAAATCTTAATTTATAAATGTGATACAGACATATTTATTGAGTAAAAGTTTGGAGCTACAGCAAGAGTCAAAAAGGATGATCGAACAGGGATTGAACTGCATCCTTCCTTAAATGCTGAAAAGTCTGAGCTACGCTTATTAAATGTTCATATTCTTTAGCGTTTCTTGCCAAAGGCAGAGAATACCAAGAAGCTAATCTCAGGTATTTCTGACCAGCCCGTACTACAATTTACCACAGATCTGATGAACAACTCTCCTGAGAAGATTTACCATCCCGATTTTGATAAAGTCAGAATGCTTATCCCAATTGAATCTCGAGTACTGATAAAACTGCTGTCTGCCAGCAAAGAAGCCCACGCAGGCAAGCAGGGCAGGAACTGGGTGATCCATCACTAACAGCACACCTAACCACAACCCCTGATTTTTTTTTATTCTGTAAGATCTTTTGTTCTTCTTGCAGTACGACTGTCTAAGGATGGACTCCTCCCTTACCAAGCACTGATCTAAACCTTGAAAAAATCAGTGTCTGCTCCCTTTTTCCCACTACACCAGATCCAGCAGTGCTCCAGAGCTTGATCAATACTATTTGGGGAAAGTGAATAGACAGTAGAGAGTGAAACATTTTTGTATAGCATATCAGGGGCTATTTGCAAGCTGTTAGATGGCTAGTTAAGGCTAATATTCCTTTTTTGTAGTAGCTTAAGAATGGGCTGACTGGAGAATTTTCCATGCAGTATTTTGCCCTTCTGTTAAAGTGTTTGTCTTGAATTGACTGTTTCAATATTTGAAGTTAAGCATCTGCTCCAGTGCTTTCCTGCATGAGGGCCTGTATTTCCAGCTCCTGGACTTATCTGATTTCTGGTCAAGTCACTTAACACCCTTACGTTTCACTTTCTCCATCTGTGAAATGTGGAAAATTAAACTTAGCTGTATTATGGTGGTATGGAGAGTAATTCAAAAATGTTTGTCAAGCACTTTGAGATCATAAATTGTACTATTATAACATTTAGCAGATGTGATTCTATCACACCACAGAAAACAGTGTTATCGCAGAGATCCTTGCGTTCCCGTGACCAGGTGCCTTCACTCAGAAACAGGTTGCTGCGTGAGGGACATACAGAAATTAGGAGCCTTGCATGCAGTTAGAAAGACTGGCAGGAAAGTTTGGTCCAGTTTCCCCCCCTCATCAAAGACAGTTACCTATTTAAGGGAAATGAAGGGGGAGGTCAACAGCACATCCCATCTGACTGGGAGCAGGATGCTAAGGTGAAACAGGTTCTGCCACTGTCCTTCAAGTACCGTTGGGTACAAGCAACTGTTGGCCTTAGGCTGAGGCTGTGCCCAAAGGCTGCCTGTGAGCCACCAGCTTGTGTACAGACTGAGCAGGGTGTGGGGTGTCAGGGCACCCTGGCACCTCCCAGCTGCTTATCAGTCCATTGAGCTCAATAACCACCATTCTCCGTAAAAAAAAGACCATTCTCCTACTTCCATTACAGGTCTAGCTAACAAAACCAGCCAGAATAACACGGAGTGATGACTGACTTCTTAATATGTCCTGAATATTGAATATTCTATTGAATTTCCCCTTTTCTAAGAAACATTAATAAAACCTATTTTCATTAACATTTAAGAATCTGAGTCATCTTTTAGATGCAGCCACCTCTTTTTTTTTCTTTTTTGTTTCTTTTAGGCAAGAGCTAGTTGCCATTCTGAGTGAAGAATCTGGGTCCCTGGGGGTATGTTTTGGAATAAATTCATGATGCTCTGCTGTGATATGCTTGGTGAGACTGAACTGTTTACAGTGAACTCCTGCTTGAATCTCTGTCTGGATCTGTGTTTCATCCTTGAGAAAACCAAAAGTCTAGAGCTAGCTGGAAAACAGTTGGTTTCATAACTAAATTGAAAAACAAAGGTTTGAGTTTTCTACAAGAGCTAAAAGATTTCTCTTTTTCCACTGGCTGTTCATGTCAAAGGAATTTCCTCAATAAAAAAAGACCTTTTCTAGGATGAGTTGGTTGACTTTTTTTTTTAGTTTATCAATACCCCATTATCAATCAAATCTGTTTTACTGTAAGATTTCCAACCAGCTCTGCCACATCAACATCCTACCTATAGGAAAGGATAAATTATTTCTCTCTTTTTTTTTTTCATTAAAAAGCGTTAATATTTATTGAGCAAACAAGCATTACTTTTAATCTACATATCTAAAAGTATTGATATATACACTGGATTCAAAGATATGTTGTCACTAGCACACTCATTTAACCTATTGTACAGTGTTTTATAGCCATAAAAAATGAGGGTTTAATTAAGATATCATACTTGCCTCTAATGCT
The DNA here is from genome assembly GCF_965638725.1 of Aptenodytes patagonicus. NCBI lineage: Eukaryota > Metazoa > Chordata > Aves > Sphenisciformes > Spheniscidae > Aptenodytes > Aptenodytes patagonicus. Next base: position 27,745,826 of record NC_134950.1, read on the forward strand.
GCATCTGATAACATAAGTCAAGGTAGTATGATATGATGACTTAGTAAAATGGTTTGAGAAAGGAAAAAGTCATTACGGATATCAGTCTTCAAGGGTAGATGATATGAACATGTGAAAAAATTCTTTTTCTTTTCCATGCTCTTTTTTTTTTTTCTTCTTTTTTTTTCAATTCTTCTGGTTCAGTGGGATAAAATCTTCAAAACAAAACACCAGGGCATAAAAATGCCATTAACATGAATAAAAATAGCACGGGTAACTCCTTAGTGACAATTGACTTCACAGTGTCAAAATCACATGATTTTATTGACCTAGTTGAATTTCTTCTCCTCAGAATCAGAAACTTACCCAATTTCCTGCAGGAATGTCTGTACAGTTTTAGTTTAGTTTACTCATTAATGTTTCAAGCCTTTCTACCACAAAGGAACAGACACATGAAAGTGAAAATGTACCTTTTTTTCACAGCAGGGAGCCTTCATAATGAAAACTTGGCATGCACACCTGAGGAGAACAGTAAAGCTTATAGAATTTACATATGAGGATTGTAATGCTTTTTTTGCAACTGCAAAAGAAAGGAGAATAAAAAGAGAACGTGACATTTTGGCACCAAGGTTATCAGCAAGACATAAATTTTACTTCTGTGTTAAAGATGCAGAGAAGACATGTAAATATGTAATTTTAAGTGTTCTGGGCATCTTCTACAAATTTTTCTGTACATCCATGACAACTAGTATTATTATTGGGTTTTATTATTATATTTCTCCAGAGTGCTGTATAGAAAGGACTCAGTTCATCTTCAGGATCTAGGGGAAAAAGCTTTCATTAATTTCAGTGGGAGGTGGCTGAAGACCCAAAAGATGTGAGAAATGGATTTGAAAACCTGGGATGTCTTGTGTTTAGAGGCAGCTAGTTACAAGGTTGCATGTTTTCCCTGTTTTGCCTGCTTCTCAAATTTGGGTTTCCATTTCAATATCTGGTGGTGTTTGGGAGATTTCTTTATTTCTCAAGATCTACAAATTAAAATAATGAAAACTGAAATTAAATTAATTCAGCTATTTGCTTCTAAATAAATGTAACACTGTTCCTAGGCAATTAAGGCACCTAAATGTACCCATACATTAAATAAAAAGCTAAGAAGATGCTCTCTTAAATGCATGTACAAATTTAGATGGAAAATAACCCTCTGTCACCATCTACCATGTTTTGTCATTTCTATCTTATTTTCCTGCTCTGTACTTCCATACATCATGACATCTATAACAACCCATGTTATTCCTCTTATCAGCAGGTTAAGTTTTCTTTACAAGTCATCTGTAAGTAATTCACCTGTGGGTATTCTTTAGCTGCTATATTAAAAGGGGGGGGGGGGGGGGGAACCAAACCCAAAACAAACTTTCTTACAGTTTAAAAACAAACCTGAGTTCTGAACATCACCTGATTTAATCCTCATAGGGATTTCAACTCACTTAATCTGCCTCAGCTTCCCCATTTTTATGCTGGGAATAAAGTCATGCTTCCTCTCATAAAATAGCCTAGTTATTGTTTGAAGTTGCTAATTATCATTCTATAGATAGATAAGAGCAGCTGGCGAAAGAAACAGATTTAAAGGTATATTGCCAGCATAAAACCTTTTGTTTCATCTCTAAAATATCATGAATCATTTGTGCTAATGAGCCATGGGGGCATTTTTTTTTATCAGTAATTCATTCTCAGGTTTCTGCTGAACTTTTCTGCTGTTTCTGCTAGAACGAGAGATCTCTTTATATGTCTGCAGATGTCTGCCTAGTTCTCAAAATTGGTGTATTTCCTATGTTCATTTTATGAGTTTTCACCTTTCTAATGTTATATCTCTATATACAATTTTTACATGTCTTTTAAGCTTTCCTTATACCCCAGAATACTCCCCTGCTATCAATCTCAGAAAAAGGCATTAATTGAATTAGAAAAGGAAGCAGAATTTATCTAACAGAGTATAAGTATACAGTATATAAGTACACATAAAAAAGAAAGTCAAAGTAAGACAAAAGAAGGTGTATAATGAACAAATTACAATCTTTTAACTTGCTTTTCTACAAATAACTTACATTTTATTCCATTAATTGCAAATATAAATTATAGTATCTCTGATGCTTCTAAGTGTCTACAGCTGGCTAATGAGTTTTTGACAAAATAGTGTCTCCTTCCCACAAAAGAAGTCAATCGTTTCGCACTGTAACTGCAACATAATTCCCAAAGGGACATGAAACCTTTTAACAAGTGAAGTGGTGATGTCTCCTTTGCCTCTGTTTGGAAAAAAATAAACTTAAACTTGTATTTAGTACATTTCACAGAACTGTAACAAGGCCTAAAATAAAATTACAAAAAGAAAGGAACAATTAAAACCAAAAACTGCTTCAAGGGCATCTCTTAATATCTTGTCAGAAGTGAAAGGAATAAATCTCCACCCAAAAGCAGATCTTCCACAGGCAACAATTTTCAGGAAGGAAAAAGCACAGTCAAGGGAAGAATTTTGTACAAGCAGTTGTCCTTAAAGGAAAAGGCGTATACACACTGATAATACACATGTTGCATCCTGTCCTTGACCATATGTATCCTACAGGGGGGGCGAGTTCCCTCTTGTGCCCATCCTGGAATAACCAACCCCAGCACTGACGCTGCAAGCAGGTTCATGAGTCTTTATTCCTGCACAGTTTGGCTGAAGCAGCGTTGGGTCCTGAAGACCAAGGGGCACTTGGTGCTCCTAAAGACATTAGCCTTTAGGGGAAGGACAAAGTTTCCCTACTGTTGTAACTCGAAGCACGGGGGAAGAGAGCTACCTTGCAGCGGAGGAGCCCAATTCAGCCCACAACTTGCTGCGGGAGGGTACCAGTCCCTCCACCGAGAAGCTGTCCACCAAAATGCTGTTTCTAGTCCTCCACACCCAGCGTGGAGCAGGCTGCAAAGAGGAGTGCAGAGGCGTGTGCTCTGAGGAGGAGGCACGCACCCAGGATGTGTGCGCCAAAATGGGGTCAACTGGTACAGGCTGCTGCAAAGAAACCCTGTCATGTTGAGACCCCCAGGGTCTGGTGAATATTATGTCGGGGCAGAAAACCAGCTCACTTTCTGGAAGGTACCTATGTGCATTAAAGCCATTTAATGTACCTGTTAATACTGCAGCACAGAATCTCCCCCAAAGTGGTTTTCCCAGGAGGGACTTATCTGAGATCAAAGCCACTGTATCTGCTGACTGAGAACTCAGGACTTGAATTATGGCTCCAGAGGAGCCACTAAAAGACAGATCCTCAGAGCCATTTAGGCACCTAACTCCTTTGAAATCAGGGAGATCTGAGCATTTCAATAATTGGGGGAACCTGGGCTTGGGACTGGCTTTCAGTAAGCATCATCATATTTTGAATTCATAGTACTTCCTCTCCATCCTGGCAGGCTTTTGTCTTGCTCAGCAAAACTAGTAGGATCTGTGGTCAGTTCCTAGAAATATACAATTTTTTTGGGGGTAAGAGATAACCTGTTTTAAGATGTCCTTTGAAAAGGGAAAAAAAAAAAGAAAAAGAAAAAGTACATATTTCAAAATATCTGTTCTCTTTTCCACAGTAGGAAACAAAAGGTAAATTACAGTATTGCCAGGTATCAGTCCAAAACCCTGTAGGAAAATGAAGCTATATCAGCATATGCAAGAACCTATATTCTCCATATTACATCACGGATGGCCTTAAATTCGTCTGGCTCAAGGTTGTCCTTTGATTGGTATTCAAGTGGAGTGGTAAGTGTGTGCTCTCTAATCCCTGCAACACATGGTAATTTTTTCATTCTCTCTCTGTCTCCACCTGTTCCATGGTCCAGTGGAGGGCTGCAAATCCTATCAGGGGAGTGCAGCACTGCTAAGCCTGCTTCCCTGGCTCCAGTCCATCACATGTGCACTCAGGCTGCAGAGCACTGAGCCAGCTGCAGCCCAACGATCATGTTATCAGATGACGGATGGCTTCATATCAGGTGTTTAAACTGACGAGCTGCCCCATCTGGTAAATGATTCGGGAAGTCTGGCCTTGCTTGATGAATGGGGAAAGTGACAATGCCAATCAGTGTGACCCCTGCAGCTTCCCTGCTGCACACCCAACAGCCACAATCAAGTATATCCCACTGGTTTACTTTTTCAATCCCATTGTCACTCTACTGAGACCTACCGTCACTAAATTGCCACTAAATTATATCATTAATCCAAATATTTTCCTTGTAAGAACCTTCGCAAAATGCATACCACACCTTCAGCAGGGCTGGAAACCAGTTTAAGTTGACAGAAGACGATGCAGTTATAGATGCTGGGGGGGTCTGTTACAGATGATTCTGGTGAGCAGCCCAGTGACACAATTACTCTTTCTTGCACTCTTTCTTGCTCCCTTGAAATTCAAAAATCATGGGGCTGAGCATCAAACATCAGGGGGAGATACGATAGATTAGATTCTCACCTGGCACTGATTCAGAAAATCACATACACTTAAAGCACGTGATGAATTCCCTCTAACTTCAGCAAAGCCAAATTAATTGCCATCAGCTTGAGACCCAGTCCTCAGTATTTTATTAAAATACATATTACAGAATATGTGATTGAAAACTAACATTGTTTAAAATTACTACTGAAGTACCATTTCATAATGCGGTTTTTAATGTCTATTAAAAAAATACATCCTGTCTTTGTTTAAAATATACTTTATTATTTAAGTCTGTGAAATATAAATTACATAAACATGGGAGCTTGCACTTTAATGCATTGTTAAATTTTTAGCCATGTACTGTATGCATTTGGCTTAGTTGCACAGTGTATCGCAAACTGGCTACTTATCGTAATAGAGATCAAATAATGGAGACAGGACAGAATACACAGAGACGACAAAAACAATTTTCAGTACAATATTTATTTTAATCAGCAATTCAAAATGACTTAACTGGAGTTGTGAACAATCCAAATGCCATTTTGTTTTTGTTCTCAACTTAAAACCATATTTTTCTCCTCAGCCCCTTGATACATGTGGGGTTTTGTCCATCCCTATCAGAAAAACACTTTCTTAAAGAACAAGCAGCAGTGAATAAACTAAACAAAAGAGAGATCCTAATGAAAATGACAGCACAGCAGGTACACTTGTGATTTAGTGTCATTTCTCTTTGCATGCTGCAAAATTGCCAAGCATTTCAGGTATAAAAAGTAAAACCTTTTATTCCATACAGGATAACTGCTGCAAATTGGCAACGTGTAGGTATTTTAATAACAAGGCAAACATCAGCAGCTACCTGAGGTATTTATCAGCCTGCACATATTTACATTTACTGTGGATCATTCATGATCATTCCTTTGTGTACCGTAGTACTTATATGTGAATTTGTATGCTCCTGGATATATAGAGAGATTGTACGATGTGATTTATGTTTTGCTAAGTTGTACAAAGCAGTTTTATCACTGAATCAGTGGCTAGCATTTCAATTTTATTGGTTATCTTTGCATAGGTCTGCCTCAGGTGAAATTCTATCATACTTATGACATAAGGAACATATTTGGGTTTTATTCAGTTATTAACCACAAAACTTAGGAGACAGATGGAGATAACTCTCATATGTCACAGAATAGTGGCATGCATTGTTCATATTGGCATACACGCATATTCAGGGGTTTGTTGTATTTACCTTATACACATAATGTATCAGAATCCTGTGACAAGACAGAATTTGCATTAAAAAGATCATCGGGGTTTAAAATTTCTACTAATGAGACAGGTGGCAAGGTTCAGTTGTTGTGCAGCCATCGGGTGTGGTTCTTCTCCCATCTCTCCTAAGACCAAAGGGCAAGTTTTGATGCTCTGATAACCTTTCTTCTTGTCCTGTTTCTCTCCTTTTCTTCCTCATAGCAACACTGCAGTGCATAATGGCAAGCCTAACGCTTGTCCTTCCCCAGAGAGGACTGAAGGTACAGAGTGGAAACTTGCATACATTAACAACGGGAATGTCAATATCTACTGGGAAACCCCCAACATATTTTCAGAAGGAAGGCCAAAGCCAAGCGAGAAGGGGAAAGAGAGAATGCTATTTTGCCTCATTTCCCTCTCACCCGCCCTTCCTTTTATGTCTTCATCAGACAGAAAAGATATTAAGAGCCATAAGGTCTGGTCTAGGATTGCTGGGTCCTGAAAATAGGCAGTGATTTCAGTGTGAGTTTTGGGTACACAAGGAACGCAGAAGCCTCTGCAAAATTAGTTTTTTGTAAACAAAGACTATATAAAAGTCAGAATTCATATATAGTTGTTTTAAAACTGATTTGTATGCATAACACAAAAGTATAAATGACTTCACCAAGATTTATTGATTTATGTCAAGGCATCATTACTTTTCAAAGTGTGAAAAATGATCATATATTTATGACCTGCCGACTGAAGCTGTTTTGTGAATTAGCAAAAGCTCTGGAGAGGAGCAGCCTAATTGCATTATCATAGAATCAGAGATGGTTGTCAATTTTCCCCCATTTAGCTTTTCTCCTTTAGTTTGTTAAAATGAAGGTGCCATACGTTGGTTGAATTCACTAATACCCTGATGAATGAGGTATTTTCCCAATAGGCTCACTACGAGTATAAACAGTGAATTAGGGATGATAGGTCATCAATCATATCTCCTTCAAACAGATCTTTGCCCTGAGATTATTTGTTATATATTAAGAGCACTTACAAAGTTATCATAGAAAACACTCTGATGAAAAGACACTAAGTTGACCTTAATTCTTTCTTAGTGGGTTTGTAAGGGAGTTTGTCTGTTCAGATAGATATCCCTGTGTGATGGCATACTCATCGAGTTTTGATTTTCTTCATTAACAGTCTTTGTTTCTTTTATCTTTTAAAAGATATGTAGTTTTCATAGTATTCCCCTTTAATGTATCTATATGCTATGGCTGAAATTCAACATCTGCTCTGAATTTTAAGTGAATATTTTCATAGGTTTGAGGGTGTTTCCGAATTTCAAGAGCTATGCTGGTTACCATTTTTATAGAAAACCATCATTTACGCTCCTCTTCGGAAAGGTATTTAGTCATCATTGGGGTAGTGTCTCCGCACACACTGTACTGTAAGCAAGCGTTTCATCTCCATTGATGAGCACCAGCCCCTGGTGGAAGTTAAGCATATGTTTAAGCAGTGTCCTGGCTGGAGGCACTTTCCTGGATGTTATCCTTAATTTAAACCAAAAAAGGTCAAAGGCAATCTATAATTCAGAGTACCTTTCACCTCCTGCAATGTGACTATGGCTGGCTCCAGCTGTGCTGCTGAGTCAGGGGGGGAGGCAGAGCAGGAATTCATCCATAATTGTGTCCTGCGACCAGGGCTGCGTCACGTGAGGCCCCATAACAAGCTGTGCTAATAATGTGCTAACAGATGCGGGAGGGCTTCTGCTCCTGCTCCCAGCAAATCTATGACTTATCATGCTTATTAAGCTGGAGGTAAATTTGCCCTTCAAAGATGCGCATCCAACACCCACTGAAATCAGCAGGAGGACAGTGAAGCAGGGCTGGCATCAGTGTTGGCTCAGCCCGTTCGTTTCCCCGGCTGCTTAGGAAGCTCCCCCGTTGCGTCCCTTCAGTTTCCAGCCAGGAAGGTGGTATGCTGGGCAGGGGCCAGCCGTGGTGCTCAGGGCAAGAGCTGAGGGGCAGGGTGTCAAGCGATGCTTCCTTACCCACACATCGGGTGCTCCCCGTCTCCAAAGCGCTGCCTTTTGGGAGGTGCTGGGCCAGAAGCTGCACTTCACGTTTAGTAGTCCTCAGTGGACTAGTTTTCCCAAGAATTTGTTGGGATCATCATCCACTGAAATTAAATGTCTCAGGCACAGCAGCATGGCAGAGAGGGTACAGCAGGTAGATAGGAGCAATTATAAAGATCTGAATGCTGGGTTTGTAGGGTGTTTACATCCAAAGGTTGGGAGCTTTGCACAATCACTCTCTTTACTGTGGGGTAAAGCCACCACCTTCAACAGAGAGCTGTCTATACTCTGGAAACTGGGCCAGAAGGGGGAGGATCCTTCATTTACCTCCATGATGAGCAGTTACTCACACTGATAGCAAACGTTAAAGCTCTGCCACTTATTTTAGAGCTTGAGTTGTATTTTATTTTTTTCCCATCACAGGCATTCAAATTTGTCTGTAGCCAGCAGTGCATTTATGCCTTTGCAGTCCTGCCTTGAATGGTGTGGCCTAATTATATTGCCTTATTTAATTCCCTGTGCCCAGACTCTGGCTGGAACATTTTCAGATCTCAGGTACAAGGAAGTCACTTTTATGTGTTGATCACATTTAAATGCATTCGTGAAAGTCTCTGTACTTGGATGTGAGGAACACAGCCTCCGCTGCTCTTCCAAATTACAACATCATGGGCATCTGTCTGAGAAGTCCCAAGGATACTTTGAAGACCATCAAGTTACAGACATGAATTTGGAATGTTATTAATATTTGTATAATAGAACCTTTGTTCACACAAGTGTTAAGGAAACCCAAAGGAGTGCTAACACAGCGTGTGCACATTCTGACTCACCTAGATGTTTATGAATGATTTTTTCCCATTAGGCAATCAGCTAACACCTCCAACATGTGAACCTGCGATTACCAAAATGCTAAACATTGAGGAGAGAAGAAAACTGATTCCTGGACTGAAGCAAAAATCCTGCAGAAGGCAAAATGTTTGTGAGACTTCAAAGGGATTTTGCCTAAGGAAGAGTGGGCTCTTGCATAAGATAAGTAAAATTTCCCATAGACGGATTTTATCAGGGAACCTACCCCCGTGAGTGTGGTTCCGTGATCATGGGGGGTTTCTGGGAAGCAAATTCTTCAGAAACTTTGCTGCATTCATATTTGCACCACTGGCACCACACGTGTTGCAGGGCTAGGACTGTGAAGGGGATTCAGACTTACTATTCAGCAGCTAGAATTCACCGAACTGATTATTTTCATTATTCAGCAGGCTAAAGGATGGGTCAAGTAGGTATGATAAGGTCAAGAAGATTAAGGTAAATGTGCAAACAAGCTGGGAGAGGAGATTGCATGGTACTGGCTGCCCCTTTCCTCGCTGTACCCTGTGTTGGCTGTTACTTTAACAGCCCTTAAAATTCACGGTGAAACTTTAAAGACAGAAAAGAGCTTTAAAGAAGGGAAGAATGGTAACTCTTTCATGAGGTTAGTGTTTCCTTTGAAAAAAGCAGGGAGGTTTAGGAGAATGGGGAAGGTGTTATTGTAATAGAAACATAAACTAAAGTGGGCTATTTCTAATTTAACAATGGGTGGCCCTGTTTTTATCAGTTTATGGTACCGTGTGTTTTTGTCTTCGTGAACACCCTTCTTTTGTCATTCAGCTATATAATCACCACCTTTTGTAAGATAATCGCAGGTAATTAACTTTGTAACTGTTCTTGTCCTGTTAGACTAGTAATTGCCTGTCTCTGAATCACATATCTGGGAGGTTTCTCAGATAAAAGAAGATATGATCTATCTGTAATTTCAAGTCTTTTGACAACTGATTGAGGGCCAATTGTTTTACATATGGTGATATATTTATGGCAATTCTCACTTTGATAGTGGTTCTGAAAGGCTAGACTGAGATTGAATCACACATCCAAAAAATGCATCGCCCGTAATAGTGAGCTCTGTGCAATCTAACCAGACAGAGCATTTAAATTCTACTAGTTTTATGTTCTTTATAACTTTGATTTACCCTTAGATGTACTGCATTGAGGACCAAATGGTACAATTCAGGTCTGAATAAAGAAAATAACATTAGCTTTATCAATTCAGAACAAAAGTCCATCTTACCCAGTAGTCAGTCCCTGAGAGTAAGCTAAGCACCAACAGTTGCTTGAAGAGGAGAAAAAAAAAAAACATGGCAAATGTAGTGATATCTTCTAAGAATATGTTCCCAGCCTCCAAAAATCTGTATCTCAAGGGCATTTTGAGATGCAGGTATAGTACTTTAATTGAATAGCCTTATATGGTTTTCTACCACGAATTTGTCAACTTTTTAATCACTTTTTAAAGCATCAGACATGGATGCACGTGAAGTTTTCACATTCATTCTGTGATCTGGAATTCTACAACTTAGGCACAAATTGTATGAAAGACCATGTTTATTTGTCTGCTTTGAACCTGCTGTTTCATGTGATGCCCCTATTACTCTCCCTCACAATAGACCCCTCATAATTTTGGAGATATGCATCAAATTTCTATTCAGTAACTTTTTTTTTTCCCAGCCAAAAGAGTCCTAGTCTACTTACCTGTTCCTCGTACAGAAGGAAAGGGAAATTATCTTTGCACCCGTTGTCCTTGAATGGGCTGCAGACTAACAAAGATGTTGTATGTTTTATTGCCCAGACAATTTAAAATTGCTAAGTATTATTATCCAAAATTATGTGACTCAACACTATTTTATCTGATATGTTGCCACTGCATTAATAATTATTGGGGGGAAAGCCAGGAAATGTAAATATCAATCTCTCATCTTCAGTACTGTTGTTGCTTGGTTAGTTGGCTGGCATATTTTTTATTTGCGTTTTAATCTCAACTGCTTAGCATCTGAGGCTTAATTCTTCTCGTACTGATGCTAGTTTTTGATCACTGTAGTGGAAATGGGCTCATGTAAAATAATATCTGGGGAAAGGAGAATCAGGGACATTTTGTCTGTTTTTTCTTGTTTCACTTACTAGAGCAACTTCCTAGAAGAAAGATGTCATTGTAGCCCAGACTGGCTGCTCCAGGTCTAGTAGCTTCAGAGTAGCTTCCCTGGAGGGAATGAATGAAGGCTTTTGCAAACCCTTTTCAAGAGCTTTCTGGGAAAAGACCTCTCAAGGGGAGAAACTGGAAGGCAGCAGCTTAGCTCTCCAAACCGGCAGCCCTTCGCTCGATGGGTAGCAAGACCTTGTGCTCTCTGCCCTGGCACACTCCCTCCTCAACAAAATTGATTCGGAGGAGTTTGGGGTTTTGCTCTTGCAAGTGCACCTAGAAACATTCTACAAAACCACAAACTCCAATACGCTGCTCCATGTTGTGGTCGATTTAAATGAGACTTTGTTGCTTCTGCTGTCTGAGGAAGGGAATATTTGAAAGCAGTGCCAGAAATCATGGAAAATAAAACAACAACAGGCTATTTGCAGATGTTTGTAAATTGCTGGAGCTATCAAGACATAAAGCTCTTTGTTCATTGGTAACTAAATGTAAACAAACTTTCAATTAGTTTTTAACAACATGGCAGAGGAAAATATGTTGGAACATTTTATATTCAACTGACTTCGGTTTAGTATAGGCTAATAAAGGTTTCCCTATAATATCTGTCATTTGTATTCAAACTTTTTATTATTACAGAAAGAAGTCATTCTTGTCAGAGCTCAGTATGTTGAAGGTAAGAATCTCAGGAATATCTATAGGTCATGTTAGAAATTATCATTTTGCTTGAGTTTAATTTTACTTGAGTTTAATTGAATATTGGCAGAAATGTCTCAGGTATGTGGTAAGTCTCCACCATGTGGAACCTCGTCTGCATATCTTAAGAGAAATAACGTAGTCTGTCTCAACTACACGTTATTGAACTATATGCAGCAATAATTTAGTGAAATTCTGTGGCCTGTGTAATGCAAGAAGCTAGATTAGATTATCATGATGGTCCTTTCTGGCCTTAAAATAAATGGAATCTATGATACAAAATTGGCTTCATTCAAATTAATCATCATCGGCTGAATTTTGCCACCCTCACGCATTTTGAGACTCATTCATTTCAGGGGAATTACTCACCATTCTGTGCACCGGGAAAGAATCAGACCCACGTTAATGAATGTTGTAGTGCAAAACAAGTTTGAATAATGAGAGAACACACCATTTGAAACAACCTGGTGGCTTATAAATAGTGCATTAAATATATGAAGTACCAACGTGAAAAGGCTTTGTTCCCCCCTTTGGCCAGTATCCATAAAGCTCAAAACACTGTTGCGAGGAGCAGAACAGTGGAGTAAATGCAGGGAAGGCAGGAATGGAAAACCTCTGCCCCCTCCCCGGCATGGATCAGTGCCCGCAGCATCTTTCTCCATCCTCTGCAGGGACAGCACAGTGGCAACCAGTGGCAGAATTGAAATCACATTGACATTACTCGTACACCCCCAATTCCCAGTGCTATTCAGACTTTGATTAAATGTCCCAAGATAGAATTCAACACCTGGCCAAAAAGTTTTGCACCTGGCTTCAGTGCTCGACTCTCGTATGAAGAGGAGCAGAGGGAACACACCTTGGACTTCTTCCAGCACTGCTTTTCAGAGTACTTCTGTGTGCAAACAGAAACAGGAGGTCAGCAACTGAAGAAAGCATCACTGCCACAACAGCCACTGCCAGGCGAGGTGATCCTGTCTGCATCTGTCAGTGGGGCTGTCACTTCATCACTACTGACTTTGGAGGCAATGCTAATGGCTGAAGACTTTTGTGTCCCTGCTTGTCTCGTTTCCCCGTCCCACAGTGAGCTGCCTCGGCAGTTGTGTCAACACAGTATTTTGTGAAGCCAGGTTAGGAACCAGACCTGGAATTCATCAACTGAAAATTATTTCTTTAAAAAAAAAACCCAACATTTGGGATGGAGGCACTTTTTAACCCAGACCAATGCACTGACCTCCACCAACTGACTGCCAGGAAAGGAGAACACACCACAGCTGGAAAGAGAGCAAACATCTGGAATGGGAGGGGGAGATGGAGACCTTGCAAGTTACCACTGCCCCCAAAGAAAGCATTCCTGGTCCTGTGGTTCTGCCGCACTTCAGGATAAACGTGAAGTCTGCATAGCAGTACATTGTCACGGGATCAGGATTTCCCATTTCAAAAGTAACCATCAGCTTAGCCCCAAATTTATTTTCAGTACCTCAGCTTTGCCCTGGTGTTCATGTAGCAGCAGCAGTTAATTTTCCTGTGACAATGTTCTATTCTACTGACATTATCTCTTAAGTATCAGACTATTCTATTAAGGTGGATGAATTGAATTTCATTTCCTCTCACTTCAAATAATGGCATTCTATTCACATTGCTTTCAGTACATCATGGCAGAGTATGGACTTTTGTTAAAGGCTGGCACCCGCTAATGCTGTTATAGTAAGGGTAGAGATTTCCATTATAAATCCTCTTACGGTGTTTTAAATCAGCTATAAAAGTTCCCTCCAAGATGAAACTTGGCACCAGAAAAAGAAATAATTTTTTTTGAAGTTAAGAATTATTTGGCTTGGTTGTTTTAGACATCTTTCAATTGTATAAATGGAAAAAATTTATCCGTTCAAGACATATTTAAAATTTCTATAAATCAGCATCTCTTCAGCTCAAGGATATAGTTTGACATTAGTTCATAATGTATTCTAATTGCTTTTTGTATTATGAAAAATAACAAGTTCTTAAACTTTGGCGAGTGTGTCTTCTAAATGTCAAGTAACTACTTTTCATAAGGAGTTTTACTGCGTATATTCTAAATATGTTTTTATCCCAAAGAGATGTTAAAAATAACATATTCATAAATCTGCCTTAATTCATGCTTTCATGGTAAACTTTTAACACTTGTGAAACAGCTGTTACAGTCAATACACTTTTGTGGTATAACAATTCCCTGTTTAAAACCCATGATGTATCCTGATTCAGAAAAACACTTGACCAGGGCTCATGAAGCAGGACAAGGAGCAAACAAGACAACTGGGAAAACCAGTCTGTTCTCCCAGGCAAAGCGGCTGGGATGGACGGCCACACACTCTCGAGAACATGGCAGCTGTGGGCTCTCTCTTCCCTGACTCTGCTGTCATCTGCATGTCCCCTTCAGGCTTTTATCTCTGAAGCATATGCATTCTTGGACACACCATTCACTGCATCACCCCCAAAGAAATCCCTTTGTGAGGAGGCTGTGTCACAAAACAATAAAGAAAATTCTGGACATAGCAATTTCTCCTTAATTCTAACACTATCAAAAGATATACCATTTTACCAGCAGCCACAATACAGAGAACATATGCATGTTTGCAACTTCAACAGCAAAACACTTCTGTTCTTTTTATACTTTATAACTTTCTAAATTATTGTGTATATTTGATACTTTTTTAACTGCTGTTAGAAATGTGTGTATTCATTATTTATTGAATATTCATTGGTCAATAAAAATGCCCACCTACTCTGCTCTTATTCATGAACCATTTTATTAAACCCACAGCTTTCACTGCACCTTTGCAAGCATGACATTAAAGTCCAAACATGCGCTCTTCGAACACTCACATATGTTACATCACACTAAAACCCGCATAAGAAGCATTAATAGGTGCATGCATCACAGCAATTACACATTATTGTAATGATGTGCTGCAATCACGAGAAAAACATTAAAACACGTACTGCTCACAGATGTCACCAGCTTCCAACCTGAAGCCTGGTAAATGCCTGACTCCAGGTTTCTAAGTAGAATCATAGAATCATAGAATCATAGAATCATAGAATCATTGAGGTTGGAAAAGACCTCTAAGATCATCGAGTCCAACCGTTGACCCAACACCACCATGCCCACTAAACCATGTCCCTAAGCGCCTCATCTACACGTCTTTTAAATACCTCCAGGGATGGGGACTCCACCACTTCCCTGGGCAGCCTGGTCCAATGTTTCACCACTCTTTCAGTAAAGAAATATTTCCTTACATCCAATCTAAACCTCCCCTGGCACAACTTGAGGCCATTTCCTCTCGTCCTATCGCTAGTTACTTGGGAGAAGAGACCGACACCCACCTCGCTACAACCTCCTTTCAGGTAGCTGTAGAGAGCGATGAGGTCTCCCCTCAGCCTCCTTCTCTCCAGGCTAAACAGTCCCAGTTCCCTCAGCCGCTCCTCATAAGACTTGTTCTCCAGACCCTTCACCAGCCTCGTTGCCCTTCTCTGGACACGCTCCAGCACCTCAACGTCCTTCTTGTAGTGAGGGGCCCAAAACTGAACACAGTATTTGAGGTGCGGCCTCACCAGTGCCGAGTACAGGGGCACGATCACTTCCCTCCTCCTGCTGGCCACACTATTTCTGATACAGGCCAGGATGCCATTGGCCTTCTTGGCCACCTGGGCACACTGCTGGCTCATGTTCAGCCGGCTGTCAACCAGCACCCCCAGGTCCTTTTCTGCCAGGCAGCTTTCCAGCCACTCTTCCCCAAGCCTGTAGCGCTGCATGGGGTTGTTGTGGCCGAAGTGCAGGACCCGGCACTTGGCCGTGTTGAACCTCATGCAGTTGGCCTCAGCCCATTGATCCAGCCTGTCCAGGTCCCTCTGCAGAGCTTTCCTACCCTCGAGCAGATCAACACTCCCGCCCAACTTGGTGTCGCCTGCAAACTTACTGAGGGTGCACTCAATCCCCTCATCCAGATCATTGATAAAGATATTGAACAAGACCGGCCCCAACACTGAGCCCTGGGGAACACCGCTCGTGACCGGCCACCAACTGGATTGAACTCCATTCACCACAACTCTCTGGGCCCGGCCGTCCAGCCAGTTTTTCACCCAGCGCAGAGTACACCTGTCTAAGCCGTGAGCCGCCAGCTTCTCAAGGAGAATGCTGTGGGAGACAGTGTCAAAGGCCTTGCTGAAGTCCAGGTAGACCACATCCACAGCCTTTCCCTCATCCACTAGGCAGGTCACCTGGTCATAGAAGGAGATCAGGTTGGTCAAGCAGGACCTGCCTTTCATGAACCCGTGCTGGCTGGGCCGGATCCCCTGGTTGTCCCGCTCATGCCTTGTGAGCGTCCTCAAGATGAACCACTCCATAATCTTCCCCGGCACCGAGGTCAGGCTGACAGGCCTGTAGTTCCCCGGATCCTCCTTCCGGCCCTTCTTGTAGATGGGCGTCACATTGGCAAGCCTCCAGTCGTCCGGGACCTCCCCCATTAACCAGGAAAGTAGCAACTGGCTTGAGCAGGCATCTACTCTCAGGCTAGCAAATTCAGGGTTAAAAGTCAGTCTTTTCCTGCCAGTCCCCTAGATGTATGTTACATTCTTCTACAGATATTCAGGGTAAGTGAAATAGTTTTGTTGTCCCATTGAGGTGACCAGGAAAATCTTCTGTAGGTAAGCCGCATCTTCCAAAAAGGCTGAGTGAATAGCAAAGGCTGAGTGAATAGCATGGGGAACAACATTTCTACTTCTCATTGCAGAAAATGTCCAGTAAATTAAAAGTGATGAACTTCAGAGCAGTGCCCATCAATATGGTTGAGCTCTCCAAGCAGTCGTTAGCCTGGCTTTCAAACACCACGAAGAAACTCTTTCCATTTATGAATTCACAAATGCAGTGAGAGGACCAAAAGGAGAGCATAGATATCTCATGCATTGCCACTGAACATTTTAGGAAACCAATTCATGAAACATTATTAAAAGCCTTCTGTGTGGCAGTTTGTCTTTTGATCCAGCATCATCTTGCTAAATCGTTTACACCAGTGTCACAAGCTGTTCTACCAGCATTGAACTCCTTACCTATATACTGAGCTATGAGAAACATCAAGCTCTCAGATAGCTGCAGCAATGCAGAAAGTTTTCATGTGAAACATCAACTGCTCCAGGAACCTGTTAGAAAAGCACCCTTCAGCACTCGGTACTTCTGTCACCAGATGTGCAACGCAATCCTTTGCCATTGACTGATGTGCAAAGTATAAAGCCACCTCAAAACAAGTTCTGTGTGGAGGATTTTCAACATTAGCTTCCACTTTTTGAGATCATGCCTGAGCTCTGCAATCCCTTTTATGACTTTTAGATATCCTTGCAGAAGCCTATTTTTGCTAATCACCAGAAGAATAGCATACTAGTCCACACAGCTAGACAATACCTGAAGAACAGTATGAGAGAAGAACAACAATAATAGTTTAATTTGACTCCAAATTTTGTTATCTGCTATTGGACTCCTACAGTGGAAAATAAGATGAACTACAGCACATCAGCTGAGGAATGTACTGTGGGATCTATAATTGGAATTCAGAGTATTTCCACTAAAATATCACCATCCTAAGCAGAAGTCATATGGCAGTGTGGACACCAGCGATAGTGTGTCCACACAGATCAGTCAGTAGTTGTTACAGATCATTTCACATTTTTAAGAAATACCAAAAAAAGCAGACAGCAAATTTAAGTGCAGACATGCCCAAATGCCTTAATGATCAGGAAGAAGGGGACTGCACACATGGGTAAGAGAGGCCTATATGCTATTCCAACCCCTAAGTAAATGCATGAAAGATTATTTCCTCTTTAGGCAAAAAACTTGTCTACATGGGAAAGCAGGTTGGAAAAGCTATCTGAAAATCAGTGCCACAATAGGGTCATACTGCAGACAAACCCATAGCATGTTCCTAGTTTTGTAAAAATTTTCTGACCTGAGAATGACCACAAAGGTCCCCAGGGTAGGTTTTAGGAGAGTCACTCTGCTAGATCCCTAGCAGTGTGAGCAGAAGCGCTCAGGAGCTTTTGCAGAGGAGAATGAGCATGGTTATGCTTATTGGGCTAATAAAGAGAACAGAAAAGAACATGAACCACCCATGGTGATACCGCAGCTCGTGTGTTGCAAGAAGGAGCAAAATCAAGGTCTTCAGGTGTCATTCATAACAACATTCATACCAGCTATTGGAGGCACGGGGACCTCTAGTCACTTTTCCATGAAGGCAAATGATATAACAAGGAACAGGCGAATATATATATAAAACAAATAATATAGCTGGCTTCAAGGATGGTTTGGATCATCTTGATTTCAGAGGACATATGTGAGGGTGTGGAAAGGCAACAATTTCTTGATCTAACAAAATGTGCTAGTGAAAGCAGTGGAGTTAGTATAAGAACACATGCTGCTGGTAAAATAAGACATTCATGGGCACTGGGGGTCAGATGTGCTGACACTTCTGAGATAACTTGATTGTGAAATTGCTGCATTAATGTTTTAGAGGAAGATGTGTAAGTTAAAAAAAGATAAATCCCTCTTCACTTTCCTAGCTTGAGCAGTTTAAGAGATGCTCAGCTGTGACTGGAGAGGAAAGGATGCCAGCTTTCCAGCGTGTGTGTGCACATTTCTTTTGCTCATAATTAATAGCCCCTGTGCTTGCTA
Organism: Aptenodytes patagonicus; assembly: GCF_965638725.1. Lineage (NCBI taxonomy): Eukaryota > Metazoa > Chordata > Aves > Sphenisciformes > Spheniscidae > Aptenodytes > Aptenodytes patagonicus. Next base: position 27,763,939 of record NC_134950.1, read on the forward strand.
AGTTTTTGGAAAGCAGCTCGCAGCCTACCTAGGTAATGCCTTCTGACAACGTTTTGAAGATCAGTTATGTCATATGGCTGCCTTTTAGAAAAAAAATTGTAATGCATAGCAGTGCCATATGGCATCTCTGAAGAATCAGCCGGATTGGACAGACATTCATTGGATAAAGTCCCACAGCACTTGGAAAAGAATGTAGTCCTGTTGCCAAAATGTGGCCTTTGTTAATCTCCTAACTATTATTGTGCAGAAACCAATTCATCTGTATTAATTATAAACAAATTTTAATTACTTCAGTAAAAGCTCATTATACAAATATCTAATGCCAAACAAGCTGCCTTAACCCTTTGTGAGACTCCAAAGAAAACTTCAGATGTTTGACTGTGGGTGTTCTGAGAAAAACTGAAATTTCAGCAAGAGTGCAGAGTACAATTGTGTGACATTTATGTTTTCCTTTTTTTCATATTTCATGCTGTACATGTGTTTTACAGCCTCTATCAAAATAGTCTGTCTGTGGGTATAAAAGGCCATTTACACCTCAAATCTGAGAACACATAACCGAACCTGACATTTTCTATTGTTTAAGATTTCAAAGTAAAATATAGTCCATTTAAAATTGCAATGACTCGCAATGGCATGAATAACATGACAGACTGTGACCTGTTCATAGTTAGGCATTCATCACCATCCAGGCTTGCTTGCAGTTTTTCTGCCTGGCTTGTAGACCTACCATTGACGAATCCATCTGAGATGTGAGGGTCTGGTGTTTGGGGGTAGCTCAGGTGCAGCTGTTGATTCTGCAATCCACACCCACCAAGAGACTATTGGGTATGTTCTCTCTCACAGGAATATGTGTTTTACAGTAAAGTTAAGCAAAACACTGCAGTTAGTTACACCCACCAAGTCTTTGTGCAAACTTTTTGTTTGTTTCTCGTGCATACAGATTTGTCCTCTCTAGCCTGGATTCTTCCATTTGTTGGAGTCACTTTTTGTGCCATGATACAGCGTTCCTAAATCCAGCATAGCCTGCCCAAGGGATTGGTCACCATAAAAAGGGCTCCTCTAATTTCACTTTGGCATGCATGTGCGGCAATGCTTTTCCTTGTAACTTGTCTATCATCAACAAATGTGCTAGGAGTCTGGAGAAGTTAACCCGTTCAGACTGCTCTACCTCATGACACAGTAACACAATGGGCCCAAGGTCAAGAAAACACGAAGAAGGACCCTGGAGTTTTGCCATGAGTTTCAGCTTTGAATGAAATCCAAAACTCAGTGGAAAAAAAAAAAAGGTTCTTAGTTTGAGGTCAAAACCATCCAACCTATCTTAACTATCCATCTTACTTGAATTATTATAGCATACATATCCTTATAGTATCAAACTCTTACAGTCTTAAATCTCTCCAGACTTGTTGAAAAATTGACCCACCTTAATGAAACCTACTGGAGTTTGACATACTGAGGGTTACAAATGACATTTCACAATTATATGTATTTTCTTATTTCACAGGAATTTTCCTATCAGAAAACATAATCTTAAAAACTCATACTTGTGTAGCAATTTTTGAATGATATGTGAACTTGAGTTCTATCTGTGGTTTTATTTCACCACATCAACCATTTTGTCTTAACAAACATTCCCAATAGTATTCAGAGCACTATTTGGATCTCAACAGCTTAAAACCAATAGAACCACTTCATGCCTTCTTCCTGCCTTAAACTTTGGTGTTCCCTCTAAAAAAGCCTGTCTCACTTTAATTTTCCTGCTTTTGCTGTATTGGCACAAATATTGTCACAAAATGTAATTCCAGAGTAATTAATACGTGGTATTATCTTTATCTCTTCATTTGCGTCTTTTGGTAATGTTATCTTTAATCATCAAGGTTAAGTACACTTTCTCTATATTAAATCAACAGAAGCACGCTCAGTGGCCTGTACGTAATGGCCTTATGACCACTGAATGGCCTTATGACCATTAAATGGTCTTATATGCAATGAACAGTCTTTAACATTAGGGACCGTAAATTCCAATGGCTAGTGCAAACTGTTGAGCAAAGATGTTCTCTGGCATAGCAGTCTGTTTTCCTGGAAATCACTGACTGAAATGTTGTCTAGAGAGCTAATTTCTTCTCCTTAGAATACAGAGGGAATTCACAGAAGGAGAAATATGAAGGGGACAGTTTTTGCTAAAAGCTTGCTAATCCACTACACTTCTAGGAAACCAGTACATTTTACGTCCAAATGTACTGGCATCTTACAATAAAAAAAAATGAGTCACAAATGCTGAAATCCAAGGATTTTTCAATTATAAAATTGCCATAGTTAACTACTTGCTTTTCTGTCGTGTTTATGGGAAACTTTCATGTGAATTAAAAATTAACATTAAGATTGAAAATGTCAAATCTGGATGCTTAAAATTAGATACCTATGACATACTGAGATACCTGGTTAATAGCTGGGTACACAGAGATCTTAACTATAGAGTCCTCACTGGAGTAACATTGACATTAGATACATTTTTTATACATAAAGCAAGCAATCTGTGTTTTCTAAATAGAGATTTATGCACCTAGCTTTAAACAACCATGCTGATATTACTGAACTAAGTAAAACACTTCAGTGAGGGGCAGATGAGGAACAAAAGACTATTTTCCAATTCTCTTCCCAGAGGTTCTGTCTTACTAGATAGCTCATTTCATTTCAACTAAGTTACAGAAATAATATGTTTTCATTATATCCAAAATAAAAAGCATGGAACCAGAAATTCTTATTACTGAAAAATCAAATATGCTGTAGAAAATGTATGCTGAAAGTCTTACATTACATTTTATGTTTTGCCTACTTGGTCTTTTTCCCCATTATCTTACAATTAGGCCTTAGTAAATTGAAGGTTACAGTCAAAAACAGCAAGGAAGAATCATGAAGCTGGCAGGACTGACTGTGCAAGTAGCCAGAGCATCTGTTTCAGAACAGTGCCATGAAATGAAACTGCAGGGAAGAAAACGCATCAAGGAAAGAGATGCATTATCAAGAAACCAGAGGCAGTCAAGAGGAAAAAGCCAGAGAAGCCCAAATTAAAAGTGATACAAAATTTGGTGCCACCAGAATAGGTGACAGGTTACACACTGACTGCCAAGGTTAGACTGGTCTGGACCTTGCTTGGAGGAGGTCAGAAGTGAAAAGCACCTACCGCAAATAGAGTAGGCATGTGCTGAAGCAGCCAAAATGGAGAAGTCCCTTATCTGTAAGCTGTGCTCCCTACCTTCTTTTTGAAACTGCCAGACCCTAACCAGAGCAGCAGCTAGGACTTGCATGGGATGTGTTTTTAGCAAATCTTCTTTTTGTGTTTGTCTTTGTACTGTATTGACTGTATAGAATGCAAAAAATAATTAACCAGGAGAAATTAGAGGGAGACCATCAATGCTCCAAGGCCAATTTATATCCGATCAAATGCAACAGGGGCAGCTAATCTGGGAAAGCAGAAAGGGACTTTGGTTATGCATGTCAAGCCTGGACTATCATTCCGTGCTTGTGTAGGGTTGCTGAGAGCAAAATACCTGAGGAGAAGTCAAAAAAGTAGTCGGGCGCTGTGCTGCCGTGTTGCATGTGTATTAAAGAGCCATGGTACTGCTTGGGAAGACTGCTGTTTATCAGCTAAAAGAGTTGGGGCTTCTGATGGTAACAAGCTCCAGAATTTGTGTCAGACCACATTCAAAATGGATTTGTACTGTCAGCAAGGAAGAAATCTATGATGGACCTTTGTGCCCCAGGTTAATAAAAACTTCAAAAGGAAGTTAATAAAAATAGAAGATGCCATAGTATTTTTTTCTTGGAAAAAAAAAAATAATTACAAAACCTAGCAATGTGAACCACTGTACTTTGCCTGGCTTTTAATATTAAGCAATTAGCATTACTCTAAAATTTACCACAGCACAAATTAATAATAGGCTTATTTTAAAATTCTTTAAGGCTGACTGATTATCAGTCTGGAAAGAAACCATTTCTGCCTAGTGTGTGAGACTATTTTTGTTTCTGTGATGCTGCGGTTTCTAAGCTTATAAAGAGGTTTGGAGAGGTTTCCCAATTTTGATCATTTTACATTAGGACAGACTCAGCCTGAAGTAAAGCCATCTCTTTGGGTACATGGCTCTGTGTTTATGCCCTTTCCTCTCAATGATGAACTCGCACACGTGTCGCAGAGGAGGTTTTGATTTCCTGGGAGTTACAGAAGGTATATAACTTTGCTGAGATTTTCTTTCATTGGGAAGAAAAGCTGGTGGTTTTTGACTATTGAAGTCCATCACCGAGAGAAGAACGGATCTCCTCCTCTGTGGTTCTCCCTTGGGAGCTATCATTAGGCTGCATTTGATGGGTGGGGATGGGGTGGGAGGCCGGCTGTGCTGCCTGGGGCTGAGAGCACTACACTGATCCTAGAGTGATCCTGTGTCGGTGACTTTCTGAGCGTTGTGAGTGAGTTGTGGCTCTTGTTCCTGCTGTGCCTCCATTTCCTCACCGCTACTGGATCTCTCTGTATGTGAAATACATTGGTGAAAAGCACTATGTAAGAGCAGAGCACTATGATAATCATTAGAGAATCTGAGAAAATATTTGTAGTGTTAAATGCTGTGATCATGCCCTTTATGACATGATACCATTATAAACACTTTGTACTTATCAGAAAGTCTGTGAATCATTTCCACTCATTTTCTTCCTTACCAAGAACTACTGTTGCCACAAAACCAGATCTATTCTTGATTCCTTTTTAAAGAAACTATGCTTGCCAATTCTGCTGAGTGGTTGAAAAAAGCACGCGACTCGAAATAGTATATTAGATAGTATGAGTACCCTTTGAAATGATCTGTGGTATTTTTGCTACAGATAACAATCCTATAGTGTTGCATAATAACATCCAAACAGTGAAACCAGTTTCTTGAGAAAGACATTCAGTTAGTCTGGAAGAACTACCCACCCTGTGTAGGGAGCTAATACATGCAGAAATAAAAGCAGTGACAGAGCTTTTCTTTCTCTCATTGCAATTTTAAGTCCCGTATTTACACACCATGAGTAGAGGAAACGATGGAGGGAACTCCCTACTCCCTCTACTGGGAAGAACTAGGAGACCCACTCCCGACACCTTTCCTTGTATTTTTATATGTATATTTACTAAGTGTTAGTTTCTCTGAAGCCTTCTTTTTTGTAATTAGATCATATTTCAACATGCACAACTGATTTTGTGTTGTTATCAGCACCCTATTTCTGAAAGACTGCAGGAACTACTGCACAGTGCGCACTATGGGTAGGGTAAATCTGACTACTGGCAAGTTGGCTTTGCTTGGATGCTTAAGTCTGGGTCTCAGCAGGGAAGCAGGATTACTGCTAGATGAGGTAAGGGCACTGTTTTGGCCTTATCAAGATTAGTAGAGTGAGACCTGACAAAACCAATAGTATCACCAGAGCAGAGTGAGATGGTGGTGGTCTTTTTGTGCCCCGGTAAAGATGGAAATCCTATAAAGTAGTAGGATCTCCTGACCAGCAGTGGTGGCAACGGCAGTGAGCTCCCTCCCACCTGACTGTGGACAGCAGAGCTGAAAACCCTCACCTGCACTGAGTGGATTTGCACTGGAGTGCATTTTGGAAGAGTATTTCTGTGAGAGCTGGGGCAGAACTGCAGGGCCACTCTTGAGTATTCCTGGCTGATATAGGAGAGTGAAGTTTTTGGCAGATAGGTTTGTGCTGAGATCCCTATGACCTTGACACTGAGAATCTGGTACAGGCTCTAACCAAAGTGTTAACGTATAAAATGGGGCAGATTTCATATTTCTGATAAGAATACCACAATGACTTCAATGACTGGCAAGAGGGACGAGGGAAGTGATGATACTCCCCCCCGCCCCCCCCAATCCTGTATTCTCTGTTACTCTGGTTCTCATGGGAAATATAAGTACTTGGTAGTATGGAGAAACACTTGCAAATATAACAAAACAAGTTTTATTTCCTAATTCACAAGGCCAGAAGTATGAGTATGATGATAGGAAGAGCCGTAAACCACAGGATGTTATTTTTTTAAGAAAGACCACCATGACACACTGAACATTGTCCCCAGCATTGCCACTGGCCTCTAGAAGTTACACCTGTGAAACAGAGTAGCTCTTTTCTTTCTTTTTATTTTGTTTTCTGACACCATATCAGAAATTAATTATTTAATAAAATGTAATGCTGTCCAGACTTCCAGCCGTGAATATAATCAAATGGCATGTGAGAAATTAGCGCTACAGAAAACTTAGCACAAGAAGCAGTGAAGTACACTTTAGCAGAAAGAGTGTACACGTTAGCACATCAATTTATCCAATGTGAAGTGAAGCGGAAAATATTTGTAAATCATTTGTCTTTCTAAAGGCAGGTGATGCTAAGATGTTGCCCTTAACATGTTTGATAAGCACATTCTGATGTGATTTAAGTCTTTAGATAGACTCAAAATGAATACAGAGAGCCTTGTGGCTTTGATACCAACAAGAATGAACACATCAGAGAGCGCCTGATATGTAGGATTGTAAAGAACTGACAAACATGCCTCAGAAATCTTACAGTTAAAAGCCAAGGTAAATTTTAAAAAATGTGGGATAACTGGCAGAGCAATAAGAACTTATGAAAAATGAAAGTTTCTGTGAGAAAGAGAGAGGGAAGGGAGGAAGGGAGGAAGGGAGGAAGGAAGGGAGGAAGGGAGGAAGGGAGGAAGGGAGGAAGGGAGGAAGGAAGGAAGGAAGGAAGGAAGGAAGGAAGGAAGGAAGGAAGGAAGGAAGGAAGGAAGGAAGGAAGGAAGGAAGGAAGGAAGGAAGGAAGGAAGGAAGGAAGGGAGGGAGGAAGGAAGGGAGGAAGGAAGGAAGGAAGGCAGGCAGGCAGGCAGGCAAGCTTGAGTACCCCTTATCAAGGGAATGGGACAGACCCAACATGTATACAAACCAGAGACCTTAGGGGCACTGTGTCTCCACACAGATGAAGGAAGGAGACAGCTCTGACCCCCAGCCGTGCAGAAGGAATGCATGCTCGCAGGCATCTCCTTATTTTCAGCTGTCCTTTACTTTTACTGTGGAATAGGAACTGCAGTCACCAGTAGGAAGAAATTGAGGACAGGTAAGCAGCTGAAATGTAAAGAAGCCAATACCGCCAAGCCCAGTTTTGGTTTCCTTGTCCTGGCTTCCCTGAGGAAGGTGACTGTAATTTCCAGTTTGCTTTGGTGACGAGGGCTCAGTCTAGTCCTGGGATTTTCAGTTGGACTCTTTGGTTTTAAGCAGCAGAAAGGTGAGACAGGTCTGGGACACAAGCAATTTGAAATCATTTACAGTGTAGCCCAGGAGAAATGTGGAAGCAATCTGAAAGGAATTCCTGATGTCTCCATTAAGAACAATGGAAAATAAATCCTCTCTCTTTGCTTTTTTGTGTTTGTATTTTTTTTTAAATAAGTCTAAAAGTCTAGGGCTACACTGAAGAACCCCAGGGTAGTGGTCAAAAGCTCAGTCGGACAGAGACATGTCACACGCTGAATCAACATCTGCTTTGGTTATTAAGGCAAAGATTCTATTCTGGTGATTTTTTTTCCCCTAATGATGTCACTACAGGTAAATCTTTCAAAATAGGTTTTGCACAGTGCACAGAGGATGTAAGGCTGATTTGGCGAAATCTGCCAAATTCAGGAAAAAGTGGTTTAAGCCAATCAAAGTAGTATATGTTTCTCTCATGCCAAGTATTTTCCACGGTTTAAAAGAAATCTTTGTGGGATGGTAGAAAGCTACAGATTAGAACTCGGAACTGCACTGATACTTGGCTTGCTTCTTTGGTATCAGTTGTGGTGAATATACCACACAAGTAGACTTAAGAGGTCTTTTCTTGGTCTGTTCTTGTCAGCAGGAAGATATAATTCACAAGCAACTGATACGCCAATATCCTTGCAAGATGCAGGTGGAGACTCAGACAAGGTCTACTTCATCATGACAATGCTGAAATTATGACATTCAGAAATAATTCTTTGATCATCCGTTTGGCATCACAGATATAGCTCAGAATGATTCCAAAGGAGTTCCTGTAATCCCTAAAGGGAGTATATAATTATAATTGTAGGTTATTGGGAGTTTGAGAAACATTGCAACATTAGGGTTAACACAAGTTCTGAAGGTGATTGAAGCTGCTGGACTAAAACAGTAAAACACAGGCTATGTCAGTCAGGATAGGTGATGGACATGAAGTAAAATGGAAGAAGAAAAAAAAAATCAAGACTATATTTGAAATACCACCATATAAAAATGTATCAGAACTAGTATGGTTCATCAGCATGATAAAATTTGAAGCAAATTCATACTTAACCTCTCGTTAAAAAGGCCAATCTTTTTTATAAACTGCTTAGAACAGACACTGAAAAGAAATAGGATAAAGAACAGGAGTGTGCTTTTGAGAGTTTAAAGACTCTATTGACTACATTCCCGGCTCTGGCATTTTATGGTGTTTCTAAGTCTACAGCTGTTTCAGCAGATGCCAGCAGCTATGGTCTTGGTATGGTGCTACTCCAATTACATGGACATGATTGGAAACCTGTAGTTTATTGTTCCAGATAGCTTTCAGAAGCCAAACCCAAGCACAATCCAATAGAGAGTGAATATTGGGCAACCATATGGGCACACAAAAGAATGATATAGTATGTTCTTGGTCTTGATAATGTCCAATGACAGCCCCATGATACCCATGTTATTAATAAGGTACTGTTTAGACTGTAGAGATCATCCATGCATTTGAAATACAGACATATTCCCCTGCTGCAAAATATGCTCACATTAAGTTCATCTGGAAACTTACAGAGATCACTCTTGTCAGTAGATGCGGTCATCAAGGCCAAAGTGTAAGTTGGTGTCCTTTTGACATACTGGCATCACTGCAGAAACCGGATGGGTTAAACTAACCTTATATGGCTCTTGCACAATTGCTACATGTATTTGCAGTGATCTAACCCTGCTGGCTCAGGCATTTCTCAGTGACCATCCATGGCTTCTGTAGGCAGAGGGATCTCTGAAGTCTGAGACTAGTTGCCTATAATTAACAACTGTTCAAGTTTCTTGTATCTTTTTTCTAAGAATTGTAATTTACCTATTAGAAGTGAAGTTATTACAAAAGATCCATTAGGGACCTTGATATTTACCCAGACGCAGGGCAGTGGCCCAGAATATTGGTGTAATAGTTTTAAGTAAGTAGCTCCAAAACCATGGGGTAAAATAATGAATCTCATGATATCCAGAAAGAAAGAATTCAGAGAACTCTCGTACACACAACATCACCTGGGAGACTTTGGGAAAGAATAGCAAAAGCACTATCTGAAGGAGAAAAAAGTCTGGTTGGTCATTTGGGGTTTCTCTCTTTTTTTTTTTTTTTTTTTTTTTTAAGATGTGTGGCTATCCTGCTTCCCACTCATTCCACAAGTAAGTAGAACACAGAAAAGTTTTATATACATATTTATATTTATATATATATATATATATAAGCTAGATACTCTGTGAGATATACAATGCCTGTGAGGCCTAATTCAATAGCTTTTGTGATGTGGAATAACCCCCAACACACCACATCCAGCCTGATGAAAATCTTCTGTCTTAAATGGCTCTGCTTAAAGGCCTTCAGATGAAGATATGCTAACTCTAGGAATCCTCAATCCTTTCTTCTTTAACTATTGGAGTGGATCCCAAAGCTTTTGCAAACTTAAATTAGGAAACCTTGTTCTGATATAACTAAGTGAGAAAGTATATTAGACTCTCTCAGCTTTTTTCATTGGCTGTTACTGACCTCTGAAACGCTGAGTGACAGTGATCCCAATAAGGAGATAATTTTGTTGAAGAATGCTAAATTTAATAAACAGAAATCTCCAGCTTTGAAATTGGAAATCTGAAGGAATCAATTTCACAGAAGTCCCAGAAAACGGACAGACTGACTTCATCCAGAAATCACTGAAGCCTACGATTCATCAGGATCTGCAATTTGCTGCCGTGTAGCAAATTTTGCTAGAAGATTGTTTATGGATCGAGAAAGGCGAAGGGAGGACTCGGGGAGGTGTATATTGTTTCCTCAAAACTATATAAGAAGATAAACAAGCAAGACTGGGAAGCTTCCAGGCAAAAATTGTTAAGAAGAGAAATAGGAAAAGCAACATCAGATATATTGCTTGGTTTTTATTAAATAAAGTTTGAATAATTACTCACTGTGAGAAGAGAGAAATACTTCTGTAAATAACCACAAAGGTATTTACCTTCTCACGGTAATCTAGTCAGTATAAAAAAATTCTCATTATATAAAATAAGAAAAATTTAAAAGGACAAAGTAGAAACTCATGCTATATCACCAAATAGACAAATAGAAATGATTCATCAACTCTGATTTAAAATCTGAATCTTTTTTTTATTTTCCTTGCAGAATTGCCACATCAGAGCTGAAGAGCGGAACCGACTCTAAGTTCTTCCTTCGGCCACTAACCCAGGGGAGATCTCACGGTTATGAGACCAAAAAGCCAGCCCCCACTTATGTGGGTCTGTAAAACGCAGATATCAATACCCTTCCCCAAACTCACAGATACCAGAGTGATATCAGTAATGCAGATATTTAATCAGAAACGGTCCGTTTCTGACATGGTACCTTCCAAAAAGCTTAGTTTCCAGTTCTTTAAGCTTCTTGCAAAGTGGCAGGGGCTGCTGAAAGCTGGACCTTTCGCAGCACCACATCCCGTAGGTGATGAGAGCGGCTCAGAAGTCACATCTTCTTGGGTCTCTTGGATGATTTAGAGACTCAGTTTGTAAGTTGTGTCACTGCTGGCAGTGAAAAAACACAAGTCAAAACAGGGAAATTAATCCTTTATACATTTTAACGTGTTTATGTCTTGCAGACTAAAGATAGTTTCTACTTTTGAAATTTTTTAAAACACCTTCTAAATTTGACTAACTTGGTTTCTGTTATATAGGACATAACTATCAAATACATTATGTTTACTTTTTGTTCATGGTTAAAAGGCAAGAAATTGTGTAAGAAGGAAAGAAGTTTGAGCTAAAAATACGTTATTTGAAAAGGAGAGTATTTTTAGTAATAAGGTCTGTGAGTGTTCTAGTTCGGCTCCTTTCCTAGGAAATCAGTGGCCAAACACGTCAGTTATTTCAGTGAGACAGAATCAGGTTGTTTCTGCAGACAGGCAATAAATTATTATGGCACTTCGGATGAGATTTTGACACATGCTGCAGCACCTAATTTCAAGAAAAGTTCCAATGAACTGATGGAGAACACACCAGAATTGGTTGCTACTCAGTTCAACTAAAGGTGGCTGAATTTAGCTCTTTATTTTTTTAACCATATAACATGTGGGTTTTCTTAGGCATCCTCATTGCTACTTTCCCTTTAAAATGTTAATTTTTTACATTGCACTGTGTAGTGTTAAAAGTGTTATGTTTATTTCCTTGTTGTTCTATAAATAGCGTCTCTCACACTGTGCTTTGCTCTTTCTGGATATTTCTGTATTATAGTTTATTTACTTCCTATATCCTCTTTAACTTTAGAAGTTTTTAAAAAGAAAGCTTTTGCCAGGGACAGGGGAAAAAATACTTCTGTCTTCTATAAGACGTCATTTTTTCATTACTTCTACTTTTCCTATTTGTCTGAGAGGAGAAATAATAAGTGACCGATATATCAAAGCATCTTCCCTGTAACGATGTGCATATGAGACATTTTAAGTTGCTATTGGTCTGCAAATAACTATTCCTGAGCAAACTAGATTTCATCAGATTCTTTCTAAAAATAAACTAGGCTTTAAATAGAGTCCAGCAAATGAAGTAGTATCAGACTCAATTATCTAGCTGAGTTTTTTCCATAGCAGCCTGAAACTTTGAAATACTGGTTTTGTTTGCTATGATACTTGGATGGTTTTTTTTTAAATAAAATACCTACTTTATGTTAATGTGTTTTTCAGCTTAAGCTGTGCACTACACCCTAGTTAAAACTTGATTTTTAAATTGTTGTCTTGCGAATTCTAGAATAGTCAAAATATGTAAGTATATATGCAACTGTAAATACAATGTAAAGGAAACTAGAATACCAAAATCTCTAAGTGGCTTCTAGAGTATTTATGGATCTCTGAGAGGGAGTTTTCGAGGTTATAGAGACACATGCATTTTGAAGCAATCACTACAATAAAAACTGCCTTCAAGAACAGGGTTGTTTTTTTTTTTTCCAGACAAAGGCTTTAAAAGAAACCTACCTTTGTTTAACTCAGTTTGATGCAAATATAAACAGTGGTTGGGGGGTATGTGGAAAATGCGGTTTCAGTTACATCATACTGAGGTCATGATATTAATAGAGTTCCCAGCTAGACCAATTTGTTTTTATTTACAGCTGGAGACACGGAGATCTGATAAACCAAAAGAGGACTTCATCTCTCTTTATGAAATCTGAATGAGCCAGATTTTCAATATGGGAGCAGGGTCAGTATATTGGTTGGTTGCAGCCAGCAGGGAATACAGTTATATTCCCAATTTAAGCTTGTGTGTAAGTGGAATAATGTACTGCCAACATGTCAGTGAAAAAGATAAGAGAGTTATGTTGTTAGCCTTCCATATGCAAAATGTCACTGTACTTTTTAGGAGATGTAGCACCGAGGGACTGTGTATATCGAAAAGGAAACCTGGAACAGGTCATGCACCTTGGATTCACTACTTTATAGTAGCTGTGCACCATTATGTACATTACAGTTGGTCACTGTCTCTAGTTAAACAGTAGGTATATTTAAAAAGGGAATGTGCTGGCCTTCAGAGGTTGTCCTAAGAGAGGTCCCCCCTTCGCCTCGGAGACAAGGGTTCCCTGGCCTGCAGCTCAGCTTTTGAGGGACTTCTAGTGGTGTTTAGGCAAACAGCTTTGTGGCTGCTTATTTTATTACTGTCTGATAATAGACCACTATCGTTTATTGCAGGTGGCTGCCCAGCAGGTGGGAAGTTAAGGAACTGTATGCATGTGTGTTAGGGCAACGGTTTCCCCTTGTTAGGCGAGGTATCCTGTGTGAGTGTGTGTGTGTGTTGCGTGGCAGTTAATACAGCACTTATTGCTTCCAGGAACCTCAACAGCAAAGTGTTTCCTGCTCTTTGACATTGAGGGAAACCAAATTTATTATTTCCATTTTGGTGTTTTCACGTTTGTTAGAGAAGAAGCGCTAAGCCTGTATTATTTCAGCGCAATCTATTATCTTGGTTTCAGCACAGACAAAAAATTTTCAGCACTAAAAATATTTTCTATTTAAAAATACATTTAATAGTAGAATTAATTTAATAAATATTAAATACATATTTATTTGCCTAAATAAAACATAGGCAATGGATTAAGACAAGATAAGCTTTTTGCTTCTGTGAAAAAGAAAGTTTTCAAAACATTTTTTCTCCCTCTTTTTCTTGGTATTGCTTTATTTAACCAGTAGAATCTTTTCTCTTGAAGAGATTTGTTTTTTAATAAGAAGCCATATTTCACTGAAAATGAGTGACAAAGCTGGCATTCCCGCAAATGACTGCCAATATATAAATTTATGTGATCTTTTCCAAAATAACCCAGCTCCCTTTTTTCTGTCACTGTGCATATATTCTTCTGCAAAGTGCTTCAGAATGCTGCAACTTTAATGGGGTTTTAGGAGTCTTGACAATGCCAAAAGGCAAACAAGAATGCAAAAAATGTCCTTAGCATATAATTTAACTAAGGAATATCCCAAATAGATATACATGAAGCAGGGCTAAAATCTATCATGTTAGACAAGGAGAAGATGGCAAAATGTACGTCAGTATGGCTTATAAACTCCTGAAAGTAGATAGCCTCTCTTTTTTAATTTGGAAGGAACTTAATATGTTTTCCTCACTACCAAAAGCAAAGGGTAAACAATAGTATGAACAGAGAGAGAAGCAGGTAATATGTCAGCTCTTGCAGCATGTACATCACCTAGTGGACATGCTTTGCATACTAAAGGGTGGGGATCTATCCTGCTACCGCACATTTTCCGCTCCCATTATCCAGCGCTAGTCCTGGCACCTGTATTCCCCATATGTGAAGCTGCAAAGCGCATCCAGCAACTCACCAGTTACCTGCCCCAGCCCTCTCGCCGAGCCCTCGAGCAGGGGACAGCATTTCTGCACCACGGGAATTTTTATGTCTTTGCTGCTTTTCTGTGCAGGGCTCAAGGCAGGATTTAGCCTGTACTCCGGCTGAACTGGGAAGGATTTCCCGAAGAAAGTATATGCAACATTAACGTGAATCCCGCAGCAGCCTCCATCCTGCTGCCATCCTCTGGACTGCACGACCTACAAAAGGTGCGCAAACAGACTGAAATGAAAATGAAGTGTGGCCCACACTTACGTGTAAAATATACTTGTAAATTAGAGGAAAAATTGAAAAAACTTGGTTAAGGGAAAGGTTCATAAGTTAAAGCTATCAAGGATCCACTTAGCATTCTATCTGACTATTTAGTTTTATATGAACATTTACTGCGCCACTCCATCCAACTGAGTGCTTGTCAAATGGGTGCTGTAGCAGCCACATACAGCCCCGATCCATATGCCAAGGCCCAATCCAGCTCCAATGGCAGCGAACAGCGAGATTCTCGCGTGCTTCCCGGAGGGTGAAACCGAGCCTTTCGGAAGTGGAAGACACTTTAATCGAGAGACATGGCTGAAAAAACAAGCACGGACTAAAAAGTCTGCACAGTTTGAGTGGAAAAGTGTTTGAGGAGACTGTCTGAGCTCTGAATGGGGACATGTGACAATGTGTAACACTCCGAGCTGCAAGGCAGCGACAATTAGGAGGGACATACTTGTCTCTATTTTTAAACAGCAATGAGGTGAGTTGATATTTAAGTTCTCTTCCAAGAATTTCAGTGCAGATGACTGCCCATAATATAATTATTCACAGTAAAGAGTAAGCCATGTTTCAGCTCTGAACATTTGATCGGTCTCTGTACAATCAAAATACAGTCAGATTTGGACAGCCTAGCAGGATATTTCTGACTTCCATGTGCAACTATACTTTTACCAGCCTTTCTCTCACACAATGTCACACAGTGATACACAGTGTAAATCCTTCATATGTCAAATCAGACATGGCATCTACAGTCTGCAGAAAAAATCTGCAGGGTGTAAAGTTACCAAGTATTTGTGAGGTCTACTGTGAGGCTGCATTTTCTTTTTCTTCCTGAAACATTAATTCATCTTTCAAAGAACATGTTTATTTTTCCTTTTTCACTAAAACATATCTACTTTCTCCAGGAAATAAATAGAGAAAAGAAAAAGGTATGGATAAGAGAAGTTTGCAATAAGCCAGGCTTCAGTCATCAGCTTTGCAATATAATGACAATACTTGATGGTTACAATCTTTTATTATTTAGGAATCGTGTCAATTTATTCTCCCAGCATGTCTGAGAAAAGTATAGTTGCTATGAAGTAGTCAGTATTTACCGCTCTCTATTACGCGTCGTTATCTGGGTAGGCTTTGCCCTTACTGGGAGCAGTGGGAAATGCTGTGCAACACCAGCCAGGGCTGGCAGTTTAATTGGCGATTTCTGTATTTTTCTCATTATGGAAAGAGAAGACAGAAGTCTGTGAACTTAATCAATTTGTAGGTGGATATTTAATTGCTAATAGCTCAGACTAGAGTTTCCAGAGTTTCTAAATCTAAGCTGACGTTCCTTCCCTATTTTAGAAGATAATACCTAGAAAGTCAATTGATCTTTTAGAGTGAAGGTACATGCCAAAGAGGAAGCGCTGCGGGTTTTTTTTTAAAGCTGTAAACTGAGAATTAGGACTCGGTGTTCAGTCCCTGACACTTCAGCAAAACATGCTCTGGGACCGTTGGCAAATCTTTTATCTATTTTTCAGCTTACACATACAAGAATTGGGACGAAAGTATCACGCCACAAAGATTTTCAGGCTCAACTAAAGTTTCTAGATCTGCCGTAGACAAAGGAAGCCTTTTAGATTATTTTAAAATATTTGAAAATACTTTTTTAAAGGTTCTCCCATAATTTTGTCCTTGAAATAGACCTTTGTAAAAGAGATAGCTTTTAAATTAGAAATCAATGCTAGACTTGTGGCTTCTCACCATTTTTGTAAATTGAAATCACAGTAGACCAAAACATGTCCTGATTTATGCTCTGTTGAGCTGAATTTACTTCAAGGTAAATTTGACCCCGTATTAGTATATGCCAACCTGTTCATTCAAGCTCCATGGCCCTAAATATCTGCGGAAAAGGTAGATTTATCCAGATCATAAAACATATTTTAAACATATTTTCAAAATCAACCAAATTTTCAAAGCCAGCCACAGAGGCAGATAAATATTGCTACAAATATGCTTATAAATATATATATAAATGCTTCCCCCCCATTATGGAAATGTGTATGTGCTTATGATAAACACACATAAGGTTACTTTGCATTCAGTAGGTCTATTTATGTGCTTAAAATTAGGCATTTGTAAATTTGCAAGATGAGGCCTATAGTGTGGGTGCGTGTGTGTGTGTGCGCGCGTGCGCACGTGTACATACAGGAATAAAGAATGCAGTTTGATTAGAAGTTCTATTATATGCTCACTCTTTTACTTAACATCTGATGTTTGAAAAAATGAAGCTAAATGTCCAGGCAGTTCTGACAGTTCCAATCCATTATCGGCAACCTGAAAAAACCCACTCTTTTTTACTTAATATATGAAGTTGATGTGTTGGGGATTTTTTTTTTGTGGAGACGCCTTCTTTATATATAGTGTCAACACGATAGTAGAAGTACCGGTTTGCTGTAGGTTGTATGACTGACAATAATATTCTCTGCAAAATGTAGAAGGGAATAACTGATGAATCGGAAAATATATGGTTGCCTACCGAAATGATTATGTAATGAAACACGAAGTCAAACGGTGGCATGCTTCTATTAATTGTAGATGATAGTAATTAGTTTTCACTGCAGTTGCGATCGTGTCGCTGCTTTCCGAAGAATCCAGAATCCCCTTCCAGGAAAGTGTGAGATTGCATCTGGGTTCTGCAAGCCACGAAAGACTATAAATTAAAAAAAAAAAAAAAAAAAAAAAGAGAGAGGGAGGCCTTCCTCGATACTGTACTTTAGAAAGAGGGAAAAACAAAGGGAAAAAGAAAATTATAACTGTTTTCTCTAAGGCTATTATCTAATGCAAAAGCAAACAGTCTGACTGGAAATCAGCTAACAGAAGGGGATTAGAGAGTAGATCTGAGAGTGGCTTGATTTCTAGCACTGCTGTCTCTTCACACAGTGACGAGACACAGGCAGAGCAGCCAGGAGCTCTCCAGATGGCTAGAGAAAGTGTTTGTCTTGGGTTACTGCAGGGCAGTCTGGACTCTTAAAGCCGGGGAAGCATCATTAGGGAGCAAGTTAGATGTCCACCCAGTAAAAGCGAGCGAAAGAAAGAAAGAGTAGGCAGGCTGCCCGAGAGGGACCGCGCTCGCCTATTGTTAACATATACTTGACCCCCACTAACCTCCTCACGACACAGATGTCTCCTACCTCTATCACCTCCCACCGCTTTAAGCCCTCCCCCCCTGCACCTGGGTAGCGGGGCCGGGCCGGCTGCCGGCAGTATGCTGCCTGCCTCGCGAGGTGCCTGCTAGCGGGGGAGCCGGGCGGAGCGGCGCGGAGAGCGGCGCGGAGAGCGGCGCAGCCTTGGGCGGGCGGCTCGGCTCGGCTCGGCTCGGCTCGGCACCGCACCGCACCGGCGCGGCTCGGCTTCGCCGGGGGCAGAGCTATGCGTCGGCTGCCCGGGGACACGCAGAGACCCCGCCACTGACAGCGGCCGCTCCCTGCGCTCCACACATCACGTTTGTCTGCGGCGGCAGCAGCAAGGAGAAGGACCTGGGCATTAACTATCCCGATTTGGAGACTTTGCTTTATTTTTGGTTCTTGTCCTTTCCCGTGGAACCAGTCGTCTCTCTCGAGCTGATCCTCCTTTAAAAAAAAAAAAAAAAAAAAAAAAAAAAAAAGAGCGGGGGGGGGGGGAAGAGCAGCTGGAGTTTCTCCTCAGCTCGTTTTGACTTTTGTGGACGTGGATCATCTGGACTGGGAAGGGAAGCCGCGCTGCGCTGCTCTCCCCTTTCCCACCCCCTCACCCCTCCAGCAGCCTGGGCTGCCGGCTCTCCCCCGAGCAGGACGGGAACTTTTATTTGCAGCTCGCAGCCCGTGGCGAATGGTGGGAATCTCCGGTCCTTTGCAGTGTGAGTACGGGGCGCGGGCAGGGCAGGGCGCGCTGGGGCGGGGGGGAGCCCGAGCCCCTTTTTTCCTTCCCTTTCTCCTTTCCCGTAGGGCTCTCCTGGCTCTGAGGGGCTCCCGTGGCTGTAACTAACCCAGGCGGACCGGGGCTGCCGCTGCGCCCGGGCGAGGTTAGCACTGCATGCAGCTCTTACACCCGCTGTCCCCGGCTCACAAACTCGCACCCCGAATATTTCTCAAGAGCCCAGAAACCAAACCACCCAATTTTTTAGAAAATAACCCTCCCAAGCACATATTCTGCCATAGCGTAGGGTTTCTGTCTCGATTTAGGACTTGCCTTTTTTTTCCCCTGCCTCCCCTCTCTCCAGATCACAGCTAGCCAATGTGAGTCGGAGTGTCTGAAATATTTCTGGTGGGATTTTTTTGTTTGTTCGTTTCATTACAATCATCGGATTATGCAGCACTGGCAACATCACCTCAGGCTATTTTGCAAGAAGTATTTCAGGAGGTGCACACCGTCTGTAGCTGCACCGCGATCTTGCAAGTATCTCGTCTCCTAAAACGATAGGGCAACGTTAGGGATTGCATTTCCAAAACTGCAATACAATGTAATTGTGTCATCTCGTCTAGCTGAGCCGAATGGTTTGATTCCATAAATTCGTAACACGCCATCGATAAGGGAGATTGGAGGACGGAAACCACACTCCCGGCCATTTAGACGAGTCTTTGACTTTTGGCGAGTTTGAGTCCTTTTGTTAGTGCCAAAGTTGCGACATGGGGCTAAAATTGGGTTTAGGGTAGGGAAGGACTTGCCCCCCCCAGCAGGGGCACCCGCGGCTCCATTACACGTTAATTTATGGAGAAATATCCGTGCTGTTACTGTGCTCTGCTCTCCTAAATGTTAGAGAGAAACTGAAAGTAACTAATCGGACGCAGCTCTCAGATCGCTCTTGCTCCAAGCGGGAGCTACAATGTTACTTCCTTCAGTTCATTGAGAAGTTGAAAGGAGGGAGGAGGGCGAAGGTGAGAGGCGCCGAGGCAGCCTCCCCCGCCTGCCCCACAAGTTGCAGCCCGGAGCCCGGCGCGGGGGGACCGCGCTGCCCGGCCGCAGCCGGGAGCTCTCCGCCACCGCCGCGGTGGGGAACAGCCGCTTCGAAACCGCTCGGGTTTCTCCGGTAGAGCAGCCCTCGGTCTCCAGATCCGCAGCAGGCTCTGCCAGTCACCCCCTCCTACCTCTGCCTTGCCCTAAATCGTGGCACGGAAAGGACCTGTCTCTCGCAGCCTCCTGGTAGTGCCGCCCTGGAGCCGGCAGCTCCTGCCCGCAGATCGCTCAGATGCGGACTGCGATCCGCTGAGCCCGCGTTAGCAAGTCTTCCCTGAAGAGCTGCCCAAGTTTTCCATTGCCAACCGCAGCAGGGCTGGAAGCGCCTGCCTTCGCTCTGGCGGTACGCCTCCAAGGTGCGCTTGCACGGTGCGTCGTGCACAGCTGCACGCTTGCCTTTGCAGGCAAAGCAGGACGCCGGTGACAGGCATGGCATAGCAGGGGCTGGGCAAAGATAGGTATGTACCTCTTAAAAGCAGTCTGCGGGACCTGCCGTGCTGTCCGTGGGAACGCGGCAAGTGCCAAACGTTTGGCTGTAGGCATAGCCCTGACTAACTAAAAGGATGTCTTCTGAGTCTTGGTATGTACAGCCAAGCGTTTGCTCCAGCAAATCCTCGTGTGCTTAATGTAACGCTGACCCCTTTAACTTTTAACATCGCTTTCCCTAATTAATCTGTTCAGGCCCCAGACTTAAATGGCTGTCCACAGCTGCTGCAAATTGATTTATCCCCTGATGGTGGTCCGAGTTGCTGACCAAAGCAGGAATTCCCCCCCCCCTCCCCCCCCCCCCCATTTTTGGTCTACTAATCTGTTTTGACTTATTTCCTACTTACGGTAATGCTTGCATGCTTTTTGAAGGACTTCGAAAATATTTTCTTTTGACATGTAGCTAGAAACATAATTATTGTATTTGTAAACACAATATGTTAGGGCTAAGGGTGAATATAATTTATTTAATTATACCCTTGTAGCCTTACATTTTCTTCTCCATTTCTGCATCCTGACAGATGCAATGGAAAGTTTAAATGAGCAACTTTGTTAACCGTAGTTTGAAGCAAGACGTGAAAGACCTTTTTAGATTTGAATTCTATTGTCCAGGTTTTCTGTTCTGCTTTTCTGTTAACGGTTTAGTGAATCTGGATAGCGGAGAGGATAGAAACTGGTTTCTAATGGTTGTTAAAGCTGATGCTTGACCTTTCCATGGGAAGTCTGAAAACCTCATTCAGTTTATTCTGGGCTGATTTCCTTAGGAAATCCAATATGATCGGGGAATTTCCTTCAGCTCAGCTGAATGTTAAAAAAGTTAGTCTATCTTGTTTATATGTTCTGGTTTTAGCACTAGGAGTTTCTGTGGCTGCCCATCAATAGAAAAAATACTAGGAAAAAGATCTGAATATGGCTTATTCATAACTGTGCAGTCTCTGAAAATAGGAAGTTGGCAAAGGCTTTGTTAGGTGTGAGACGCACTGCGGACTCGCTGTAAAGGTTTTTAGTTAGGAAGTTACGCTTTATTTGATAATTGATAACTTTTCTAAGGTCAGTTTTATCATATCTGAACCTTCAATATAATTGCTACTACTTTCAATTCCTGAGTCATTTTTCTTTGCTGTCATGGGAAGCTCAACCACGCATCAGCGCAAGAAAACCCCAAACCCCACCAAAAACCCAACCCACACTTAAATCCGTTGATGCCTCTGGCAAGCTGAAGCCAGGCGAGGCGTACGGGAGGTGATGGCGGGACTTCTTCTTGGGCCCTGCCTTTGCAGGAGGGTGAGCGGCTGGGTTCCCGAGCCGTGAGCATGCTGTAGGAGACAAGAACCATTCTGTTTGTAATGGAATGCAGACAGCAGTGTTAGGTCACTGCTTCCTGGCAACTGCTGCTCAAGTTGTTTTTCTTCAAAGGCTTTGAGTTTTTAAATAGTTTCCAAAATCTTTTTAAGTAAAACGTTGCCTTCTACCATTTTTG
Organism: Aptenodytes patagonicus; assembly: GCF_965638725.1. Taxonomy (NCBI): domain Eukaryota; kingdom Metazoa; phylum Chordata; class Aves; order Sphenisciformes; family Spheniscidae; genus Aptenodytes; species Aptenodytes patagonicus. Next base: position 27,785,267 of record NC_134950.1, read on the forward strand.
ACCACCTTAACGTTAACTCGTTTTGTGCCTAAATAATAGACCAGTAAAACATCACACGGTGTCTCTCATCTGTATACGCTTAACACTATGTATGCCTGCGTGCACATGGAGTTTTGTACTGGAAGTATTGTTTATAGAATAAAGGGGAGAAAATAGCTCCACCTGGAGTGCTGGTCAGTGGCTAGTCAGTTCAGGACATTCTTCCCTGTCAAATCCTGTTTCTCACTTCTCTGAAATGAACTTCAGACGACAGGCGTTGAATGCGAAGCTCACTTCACTGAGGTACTGTGCAGACTGCAAACTCCTCGTTGCCAGACACTTTGGGTGAAATAGGCATCTGCAGCATTTGCATTGGGGCTGATGGGAGAAAAGGCTTGCAATTGTCATTTTCATCTTTTAAATCCACTTGCCACAGTCCATTACTGTTAAATCTTTAGCTAATTGAATAAGGATATTAGTATGTTGCTGTTGCAGGAGCTTCAGATTTTTTAGATGGGGGGGGGAAGATCTTGTTCTTTGTTCTGTAGAAACTTAAGTTGTCATGCAGAGATCAAGAAGCCTTATCAGCTGAAATAAAACGTGAATTTGGTGTTGTGCAGGGGTTATTTCTCATGGCTTGGCTAAAGAAATGTAAGAAGAAAATTATTTTAAATCTGAATACATTAAAAAAAAACTTTGATCCATGTAGTTAGTAGCAGCCTGCTCTTTTTCATACAGCCTTTCATAGCAACCTATAGTATTTATAAAAGTTTAAACTGACACTGAGTTTAGCCTAAGTAGTGAGAGTGTAAATTCTTAAAACACTGGCTTCTAGATCTTATTTTCTTCATCTTCTTTCACATGAAAGATTTAAAAGAGTTAGTTTAAAAACTGAACTTTTAATGTAAAGGGTCTTGGTTTTCCACATAGATGTTCCTTTTTAAGGAACTGCTTCAAAATCGCAGTTATCCTGTTCTTATTTACTATAAACTTGATTAGTTTAATATATGGTAGCATAAATACATCAGGAAGTAGTATACTGTGTGGTTTTGTGGACAAAGAAAAACGATCTGCAGATGTAAAATCAAAGTCAAAATATCCTGCCCTTTAAAAGGCGCTTTCTTTTTTTTCTCCCCCAAATATTTTCATCTGAAACACACTGACTTCCATCTTCATTTTTTTTCTGCCATTGATATGAAAGTTTCCAAATAACGTTTAGAGAACAGTGGACATTTTATTAGAGTAAACATTAGTTCAGTATAATGGAGGTAATTGTAAGTGATAAGAGCAGAGCAGGTTATCTGTGTGTTGTTTAAACAGAAGGAGCTATTTTGCACCATTTCCAGTAGCCATCTGTAGAGGAGAAGGGTTTGCACCTGTCTGTCCACACTAATTATAGATTAGGTCCAAAGAAATGAAATTCGAGTAGGCTTTCTCTTAATGAAATCCATAGTGATTTTATTGTAAATGTGTTTTGTGTACAGACGGTGATGGTTGGGCTGTGAGTAAAATAAATTGCTGTATGGCTGTCATGTACTTGTAGTTGTAAAGCAGGATACTGCTGCATTAACAAAGGTGCTGAATAAAAAAATGCAGTGCTCCATTTAAGTCCTAAGGCTTCAGTGGTGGCTTTAGCTAGGTTTAGACAAACGGTTCACTGAAAGCACAGTCTTTTAGGGGTATGTTTCAGGGTAGACTTCTCAGTTGCCATCACTTTGGTGTCAATGTACTGGCATATAGGTGGTCCTTTGGCTGAAATATGAGGTAGAAATGGCTTCATGTTAAATATGTACACACATACATGCAGAGTGTGTCAGAAATACTTTCCTCTGGTTTAACACTACATTACTAAAATAAAGTGGAAAGAGTGAGAAATGCATTCTGCAGTAAAAGGTCACATGAATTTCTACCACATCTGTTTATAGTAATTATGAACATAATTAACATAAGAATTACAAGTGAGGTAATGACAAGCTGAGCTATGAGATATTATGCCATAATGGTCATATGTTGGAATTCTCACATTATAGCACACTAGAATTCACATATTCAATGCAAGAAAGAAAATGTTAGATTTTTATCTATTTTAATACTTCAAAACTTATCTGCCTGGGGCAGATGGACTTTACGCTTTATAGGAAGGTAACCCATTATTAAGAGAGAGTCAGTTGAAATTAAGATTTCTAGCCTGCAGCTTGGACTTTGAGACAGCTGTGCTTATGGAACGCCGCTTCTGTTACACATTTGTACTCTGATTGTATTTATTTTATTAACACACATTGCTTTGTTTTTAAATGTGAGTGTTTTCGCAGCAAACTGTTTACATTAGAAAGGATCCTGGATTAGTTTTTCTTCAGGTAATTGTGACTCGAGTAGCAAAACTGCCTGTCGGAATGGCCAACGTAGATATAAGACACACATTGTGGCTCTGCAAGATGAGAATCTGTGCATCCTAAATTAGTTCATGGCATGAGAGATATATTTCAAGGAAAAAATCCATAACAAAATCCCTAAAAAGAGCAATCTCATTTGTACATAATGTTTTGAAAAAACATGTGCAGAGAGAAAGTTCTGTGGTGCCTTGCAGGTTGAATTAATTAAAGTCACTTTTCTTTAGAAATGCATAGGACATACCCTTAAGTTTAGGGGCTGAGGCTTCAAATGAGTTGACTAACTTCTGTAATATGACCTGTCTGATTACCTCTAAATATGGTTGTCACACAACTGACAACTGGAGGAAGCTGAAGTGGCCCTTCTTCAGCGTAAAAATACTGGCTGAGGAATGCATAGTAAATTTGACATATGAAAATCAGTTTGCCTTTAATGAAAAATCCGAAGTCCTGTTTTTGTGATAGGAAAATTTGCCAAATTGCTGTCTTTCTAAGGCTAAACATATAGAGTGGTTTACAAAAAATTAAAAAAAAATTACCTTGTGCTATGTCTCAGTGATACCAAGAGGTTTTTGCATTATTGGATTAGTGGAGGATTTGTGACAGACCCCTCTTTATCTGACATTCATTGCGGTGACATGATTTTCACACACACGCCCTTCCCCCATCTAGGTTCTGGTTTTCACTTTGTGTTATGTGTCAAATTCCCTTTATTTCTTTTCTTGTGGAAAAAACTGCTATCTTGGCCGAGTGATTTTGGAAGTTCTGCACTGAACAATGCCTGTCTCACTCCAGTGTGCCGTCATTGTCCTCATCCCAGCCTTCATGGTGCTCCTCTGCAGACGTGCAAGGGAAACGCGTTTCCTTTACAAATAACTGTTGATTCCTAGGGAGAGACATTTTTAAAACTTTTAAACCCGAGAGCGCATAGAGTTCGCTTGGCAACCTGGTGCTGGTGCAGCCATACTGCTGGCTGGCTGTGCTCATGGCAGGCAGGCCAGGCCGCTTTGCCACCTACCCTCCCCATACCTCATGATAACCCAGTCCTCTTTGATGAATCCCATCAAAATAAACCCTCTGTTTTCTCAAAAGCTGAACTGTTAAGTGTAGGGACCTACGCTGGCTTATCATTCATTCTCTGGTGAATGATGCCACTGCTTGTAGTGGCAGTGTTGTGTTCAGGCTCTTCTGCCGCTGGCAAGGCCGAATGGTTCGGGTCAGGTACTTGGCCAAAGCGGGAGCGGGTACATCCTGTGCCCTTGCTGGGCCAGGAGCCGTCGTGCTCCGTGCACGACGTAGGTATGGTCTGTGAAGCGGCAGCTGGGCTGAAGGCGAAGGCAGTCATGGGGATGTCGCCTTGGTGGAAATGGAAGCGACCTCAGGCGCGGGAGCCCTGGGGAGCCAGTGCTGCGCTCCCCTGGCTCTCTGGCAGGGTCCTCATCCCGGAGAGGTTTCGGGCAGCTTCCAGGGGCTGAACCGGATCGGATGCGTGCCTGAGGTCAGGCACAAAGACAGAACAGTGCACCCAGGGAGCCGCCGCCTTCTCACCCGGCGGGCAGCGCGGGGGTGGCGCCTCCCTTCATGCCGGGCGCGGCCTCCCCGGGGACCCCGTGCCGCGCCGTGCCGCCCCGGCCCCAGCCCGGCTCCCTCACACCCACCGTACATCCTCCGGCCTCCATCTGGGCCGCGCTGATACCGTAATCGCTCCGATGCACGCCGCCGTCCCGCTCCCCCCACGCCGGCAGGGCCACGGAGGCGCGATGTGCCGTCCTTGCGCCGCAGATAAGCTGCGAGGTGCGTTTAAGGCGCACAAAGCCCGGGCCGTGCCGGCGCCTGCCTCTCTCCCTCCGCCGGAAGGTAATCTCCACCCGCGGTTCGGGGAGAGGCGGGCGGGCGGGGGGACGCTCTTCGCCGCCCCCCGCCGCCCGGCCCTCCGCCCGGCTCCCTCGGCGCTGCACAAGTCGATAGGAGTGGGGAGAAGTGAAGATGTAACCTCTTATCTCCCCCCTGCCCCCGTAGCGGGCGGGGGATTTACAGGCAGAGATTAGCCGGCGGGGAGAAGGGATCTGCCTTTTGTTGTGCGTGGGGCAGCCGCGGCCTGGGCGCTGCCTCCCCCCGCCCCCGGGCCGCGCTGAGGGGAGCGGGCGGGGGGGTGGGAGGTGTCGCCCACCGGGCTCGCCGCGGCCCGGAGGGAGAGGGAGGAGGTGTCCGGAGAACAATAGGTTACTGAGGGACCCCACTTTAAACACAGTCGAGGGAGGAGGAGAGCGGCTTGTCTGGGTGTTTCACGGGACGAGGGTCGGGGGGTGGGGGGGAAGAGCCGGCGCGGCGGGAGAGCCCCCGGCCTCGGGCGGGAACGGGGTGGCGGCTGGGGCCGAGGTGAACCTTCTGGCGTGCGGTCGCCCTCCCGGCGCTGGCGGGTCGGTTTGCCTTCCCGCGAGCCTGGCTCTCCCGTGAGGGGCGCTGACGGGAGCGGGCCGTCACGCCCGGGCGTGCGGGCACCCTCCCTGTCAGTGTCGGGGTGGTTTCACTGGAGGCTCCTGGCTTCCAAAATCCCCGCAGAGGATGACAGCGGGTTTTAGGAAAAGTGGCCTTTTTTTCTTTTGTGGGCTTTTTTTTTTGTTGTTTTGGACTCTTGATGGTGATTTTTTTAGTTCTCGCCAGATTAAGATGACTTGCACGCTAAGTGTGTGCACGCACGCTGCCTTAGCAAACGGCCTTAGCAATCATTTTTTAAAGCAACATTAAACAATTACCTTTAAAATATATTTAAAAGTTTGAAATATTTATATTGCCGTTTCACTTTGTCAAGTGTTTGCGCAGATAGATATATAGATATGATCCGGTAACTAAAAGCCTAATTAAAATTTGTTTAAAGCCAGGGGGGCATGTATTCTTGTTGACAGCAGCGGATCGATAGGGTAAGACAATAGAGCCCCATTATTTTACTTCCATTGACTGAACATATTGACATTTCAGGTTTGCGATTGCCTCAGTGAGCATGATGAAACACTGAAATTCACGAACCAACTGTCTGGAGTGGCACATATATTACTGTATGTCATCTCTGCCTTCAGGTTACCTTATCACTGAAGCAGAATGGTAATGGATGGCAGCAGAGTACTTCAGAGGGGTTAGGGCTCTATCAGTTAAGAAGCTGACACATAGCAGGTTTCAGGAGTATCTTTAATTACACCTAGAATTATGTACAAGGGAAGATGGTCCTTGTTACCTGCCGCTGCGCTTCAGAGTTTACAGGCTCAGAAGCAGACAGGATAACAAGGTACTTATGTTTCATATTTTATATACATGACTTGGTACCTTAAACTTCTGTAAGAGCCCAAGGACTATTGATTGTGCTGTTTGCATGCTCGCCATGTTCGCCAATGGCAGCATCTCAACCCGGTGTTGATGCTCAAGTTCCAGAGCACCTGCTAGACCTTCTCCCAGTCTGAAGATTGCAAAGGAAACAAAGAACAACTTTAACATAAATAAAGGCACTTTGGGTTTCTCCCCCCTCAACATGCTCTATTGACAGTGCTCAGGGAATTCAATGTGGTGAGACTATAGCAGAATGATATATATATACACATTTTTTCCCTAGTATAAGCACTGTAAAAAGAAATGTCTGTGCAATATGTGCATGTGTATGCATAATCGTATATATTAATTTATATGATTGCATATATAAGGAAGACCCAGTGGCTGCAGAACATACAACGTGTCTTGTTATTTCAAAGTCTTTCAGATGTTCTTTAAAATCTAGCTGACTATAGAATGAAACCCATCAGGGTTAGGCAGAGATAGAGATTGAAATTAATTTAAAGCAGACAAAGGGCTAATATGAAAGAGCCACTAGTGATTTAACTCATTTTTAAAAGTAAGTGTAATGAAAATATAAAATGTATTCTGAGTGTGCCATCTACTCAGCAATTGTTGCCATCAAGTGGACTGCTGATGCCCTTTAAGATGGTAAAAAGAAAACTAGTCCTTTATACCATTTTCATGAAAATGTTAGGTTTCTGTTTGATCAGCAGGTGCTGTTGAGATGAAAGCCATGTGTAAATTTTCAGAAGGCCAAAAGTGTCAATTCAGAAAGGGAAAGTGATAAGAGAAAATGCAATCAGTTTTCCTGTTTTCAATTTGTGCAGGATTTGAAGAGCTGTTTTGTTAAACTGCTACATCTGCTCCAATATGAATATTGAACTACTTCCACTAAAAATAACACCCTATAATTTGGAAGCCATTGCAATCTTTTGTTAATGCAAGTGGGTTATTTAAAAAAAAAATCTATTCTGAAAAATCTCCTGCCTAATGTGCATTTTTGTTTATCGGCACTTCTATCTTCAGTAGATAAAATGGCATTATGCAATTAGGACCATATCTATTTGGACTGTAAAAATGGCACTGGATAGCTGAATGTCACTATATTGGTAAAAGGATTTAACTCGTACATTTAAAATAATTGTATTAATAAACTATGATTGTATCTTAAAATGGCAAGTGACTGCTTTCCCATTGCAACAATACAGCTCTACCTACTACTGAGGACCTTGTGCGAAGTAAAGGATGCTCAGAGTATGACAGAGCATTCTTGGACTTGTTTCATTCCTGCTATACCTGCAAATCTTAAGTTTGGGCTCATCAAGGACATTTTAGTTAATGGGGCTTTTGGAGTAACTTTTTCCATGGTTAAATGAAATCATTAAATCAGCCTCGAATGTGTATATACAAAAATATTCGCTGCTGTGGAGCTGCTAACCCAGGTGAGTTTTATGAACCTGGAAAGCACAGCATTGGTAGGGCATAAGTTTTCTATCAGAGTCATCTCCAGAGAAAATAACATTATTGCTTTTTAATTTAAAAAAAATCTAATGAAAAGGGCATGCGTTTGTTAATTCTATAAATAAGGATCTAAATGAAGAAGTGATAATTCGCTGTTACATCTATAGAACCCTGTGTACACAACATGAGTAAACGCGTGCAGAGTAAAATAAGAGCTTTTACTTCTTTATTTCAACATAAAGAATTACCTGGTTTTAATATTAGAATAGGTTTTAGCTGTTGGATTCTAATCTAGTAGTCAGGAACTCAGTTTTTTGGCAGGTGTCTGCATGGGAAAGGGCCTTGCTGATGCTTTTGTTTGGTTTTGCAATTGGATTTGTAAGCTTTTGACCTTGGGGGATTTTCCTCAAAGTGATCTACAGATCAGAAATAATTAAAATTCAATAAATTGAAATTTAAATATAGAATGGATTTTGTGCGAGATCCGTGCTTGTGGTAGGTTGCCTAGAAGTCTGTGGCATGTCTACTTTATAGTTTGTATTCCCAAACATAACTGTGTGCACACATGTGCATAAATTTATGTGAATGACAGAGGGATGATTATTTATACAGATTTTATCCAAAACTCTGTGCACTCCTGAAACATAACGAAAAGCCTCCCTCCCCGGAAGAGTGTTTACATCCCGTGACAGTCACTAGATTCAAATCTTCTAAACATGAAAGTTGTTTCCTTTCCTCCAAACCTTCTTTTCCCCAACAAAGCTAACCCTGTTAAACCTCACCTTCTGTGGGACGTATACGTAGTTATAGACATATGTACGAGAAGTAAATATTACAAAAAACGCGGCCGATCGGGGCAAAATGTCTGTAGCCTTAAATAGCTTGTGATATCTGCCAACAGCAGAAGCTGCGCTGAGGAGGCCCTGCCTTGGCTGACCCGGGGATGTGAGAGCCTTGAGGAGCCTCGCGTTAGTGCTCGGCGCCCACGTGGAGATTTCTGCTAGCGAATATTACTGAGCAAATGCTCTGTCGTAGCGTGTTAGTGGAGATGCTGTCTGCCTGAAGAGGTTTTAAACCAAGGGGCTTTGTGCTTTGGTCATGGGATTTTTTTGGTACTTTTCACAGGGGCTGGGGTGGAGTCCAACCCCAAAAGAAAGATTATAGCTGGATGTAGGCTATCCAGATTTTCTTATCTAAATTTTCTGAACACATTCATGGGAGTGCTTTGTTTTTCTTATTCTTTGCCAAAAATGCTGCATGCAGTTTTGCTGTTCCTATTGAATAGTTGCCATATTTAACTCCAGTGGTTGTGAATGGAAATGTGAATATGGAAAGAAATCCTTTCATGCTCCCTTTCATTTTCTGTAACACATTTTGGGATGCCTGGAAAGGAAGGGCATCCTAGATAGTCAAAATATTTCTGAATACACACAAAGAATTTAAAAGAAGTTCAGCAACTTGGTTTTGTTTATATGTAGTTTTTGGGCATGTGTGATATGGTGACTTATTTAAATGATACCTTTTTTTTTACTCAGTATTATTTATTGAATTTAGTCATCATAAAAGCACAGTTGTGTTGTACAGAACTGTACAGCAACAGTATTCCTGAATGATCCCATATTGCAACATGCTGATATGGGATCTTCACGGTTTAGTTCATGATTTCTTCAGTCAGTTCGAGAAGGCATTTGATTCATTGACACTTTTCTGTCCATCAAGACAGGTAGACTGTGGTGCTTATAATAAAGTAAATATCCAAAGTTCATGGAGGATAATAGGTTCTTTCGGAAATTAGGTTGCTGTCTGGAAAGACAGAAGACTCCACCTAGTGGAGTGGAATTAATCTGCACACAGTGGCAGGCGATGGCATATAATAAAATAGGCATTAGTTATGAAAAGCCAGGTTGATGCAGTGAGTGAAAACCAGGAATTTTGACAAGCATCTGGGGAGATCGTTGCCATGACCGTTACAAATTGTACAAGACTGTAGTTATGTTTGTAGCTCTAGGAGGCTTATGTATGTCTGCCTTGTTGGATGTTAATATACAATTTGCATAAGTAGTAGTCATTACCACTAGCCATTTTCTTTTGTGATTCCTTTTATTTGGAGACCTACTTACTGACTACGTTTTTTGATTTCTGATGATGACCACACAGGTGCCTCTTTTGGTTGTGGCCCAGGTGTCATTTTAAACAGCTTGGGTAAAAAACCCCAATCCAACCCCCAAAATGTCTCCACTTTTTTCCCATAATTCTTTATTTTCCAGAATACATTTTCTGGTTTTCTTTTCATTTGCTTCTGTAACGGCAGTATCAAGATGCTGGTTCTTCATGCTGTCATGACAGGCTGGGTGGCATGTTGAGTAAATCTCTGTATGCCTTCTGGTAGTCCCAAGGTTTAACAATCTCTGTTATGAAGCATCAAATTATATAGGGTTTTGTATCTGTGCTTTGCTTCCCCATTGGTTTTGTCACGTTGTGTAACTATGATGGAATACAATGAATTTTAAAGCTGAGATGCAAGTGAACACCCAACCTGAGCAGCAAAGATACTGTCCTGAAATCCTCTTGGAAAATTCATCCCAACGTTGAATCACGCATGCATTAGACAAGGTCAAGAAGAGAGCTGCCCTAGACCAGCTCAGGCTTTGACAGCGAGAGAGGGTGAGGCTATTGCCAGAAAATTGAGATGGTTAGGATGCAACAAAGGAGACAAAATGATACTGCTGCTAAGGATATTTGGGAAGAGTGCTCCAAAGGAGTGCTTTCAGTGACATCCAGGTGGGGTTTGTTGCCAGAGCCATTAAAGTGTAGCGGTGCCAGAGAAAGCTGCCAACAAATTTAGGGATAATGGCACCTGCGGGTGTGCTATCAATGGATGGTAGTGCCAGGATGATTTTTTTATTTTATTTTAATGGTGGCATTGCTAAAAGTATTTAAGGGTAATGTTATAGGAAGGGTTTTAGTGAGTGAAGTCACTGAGTTCTAGGAACCATTAAGCAAAAGCTGTTTCATGACTGTACTATTTATTATTTTTAAAGCTTGTTGGCAAACCACTTAATGCTGGAAAAGCATGCTGCAACCTGTATTAAAGCATGCTGCAGATGAGCAAGGAAACCATCATACTGAACTGAATAGCCTAGCTTAGTTTCTGAATGTTAGGTGCGTTTCATGTGCGCCATGATAAATTAATGCAACTCCAAGGGTCAGCAGAGCTTGTAAACGTTGAATTAAAGTACTGGAGCTCAGATCTTCCACGGTATTCACATGCTCAGTTCTATTGAAGATGGTGTTTCTTTTGTCTAAACACCAGTCTGAGGATCTGGACCTTCAGGCTTTCTGTGCTTCCATCTCATGTCTGTGATCTTAACAATACTTCGCTGGAACAATTCTGAGACTTAGATCCAGATATGATCCTAATGACATCTTATGTGAGGTTAAGTGGGCTAGCTCAGGTCTTAATGTAAAGTAAGTCATTCTCTTTGAATTGTAAATGATAGACTTACCTGATGAAGAATTCCATATAAAGGAGATAAGAAAGTCTATTCCTTCTGTAATAATATTCTCAGAGGTTCCCATTGAGTACGTGGGACCAGGATTCTCAACTTCTGTATCCCAAGAGCTGTGTTAAGCTGTGTTAAAGCCAACTGCCTGCTCCAAAAATTTCCAGAGAAGTGTACAGCTACAGTAAATAACAGCTACAGTAGTTTTAAGGAATGAATCAATGTATCATTTCCCTTCCAGGTTCTGAGATTTATTGGTCCCATCTTCTTCCCATGAAATTTATGGGAGGTTTTGATGCTAATTTTTTTTTTTTTTTTTTTTTTTTTTTTTGGAAGTCCAGGCCTGTGGACTTCTCCTCTTACAGAGCTATTATTGGCCACTATTGTTTTTATTATCCTGTAGCTTCTCTGGGAAGAGAAGGATGGGAAGGACCTCAGTGACATTGCAAGTCATCAGTGGCTGTCTGCACTCCAGGAGGTCACAGGAAGCAGGTGGCTGTGTTAATTGTCCTCACTCCCAACTCTTGTCCTTCCTGGAGGCAATTTAGAAGTGGTCAGGAAGTGTCAGGCCTACTGTGTCCCCCCAGGTTCACTGCTTCACGTGTTCATAATAATTTGAGGTATGTGCCAGGCAAGGGAAACTGCATAGGAATCCTTACTGTCCTTCCTAAGCTGCGTGGCTACCTGGCTGGAAGGGCTGAGTGCCATGACTGCAGAGTGTGTTTGGAATTGCAGCTGCAATCCAGCAGAATAACAAAGAATTATATTTAAAAAAAAAAAAAAAATTAAAACGTATTTCCCTAACATACAACGCCTTCTTTCTTTCAAGCTAGTGATAAAAGTCCTAGATAAGAAAACTACAAAAACTCACGAGGTGCATGAAATATTTCTGGAAACTATGATCCACTTTTACCTGGCGAGTGGAGGATAGGGAATGCAAATGCATTTTCTGCCTAGGCCAGTCGGGTTTTAATTGTCTTTGTTGCAACTGCACCATCAGTAGTCTTGGATCCCTAATTGGCACTCAGTGCTGTGCTTTAGAAAATCAGTTAGGGTCTTGCTACTTTGGATGAGCTTCTTGTTATCTGTTTCCTTGATTTTTTTTTACCAGTGAAGGCGCACAGCATTGCTGAGTATCTCGCTGTAAGTGTGGCACCCAATGCTGTAAGCCAGGTTTTGAACTACCAGTAATGTTTCTTTTAAGTGTCTTTTGGAATGTATCCACTCACATTGGAAGTGATGTGAGTTGAGTAATAAATATCATATTAGTTATTTATCTGCCATATTCATTTCGGGTGAAAACTGAGCTTCTGCTCAGGTGTACTCTTGGTTTTACTGAGACTACTTGCCTAAATAAGGTGGGCTGCAGGATTATGTGGCTGGTGAATCATACTGGTTTCTGAATCACTCTTACAAAATATCAGCCTGAAATACTAACAAATAATGAGCACATTGTGCTTGGACTTGTACGTTATTTAAAGAACAGCATTTTAAAGCAGAATATTTTGTAAAATGTTCGTTTAAAAACCACTTTGCAATTTACTTCCATCAAACCTGTTGTACCAGGAAAAATACCTCCTTCAGAAGGGAAAAGGTGTCAGTATCCTGTAAGAGTATCTGATTTTTATCCAGCTATTTGCTACTTAAGCTCCCTTCTTTTCAGTGCAAGGAGATCAGCTGACAACAGCAGCAACCAAATCATGTTTGCAGCTGGGCAATTACAGTAGACCCTAAGATCTGCGACTGTCAACCATGAACGCAGATGCCTTCAAAGTTCTGTTTTTCTTCCATGTGGAAGTCGTTGGCACGGAACAGATGCCTTCATTTTGGAGAAACCAACCTCTGGATATAATTGGTTCTCTCTTCTCTTGTCCTCTAGGGACAGTCTCTCGCAGATGAAATTAGATGAGAGGAAAAAAAAGACAGAGGCACACACGCTCATACATGACACGAAGCAGGAGTTTTCAGGATCTCTCTCTGTTTTGTCACGTGGAACTGTTTTACAGCTGGAAGATTTCACTCCATTTTTAGCACTCTACACACATGATGACGATGCTATATGAAAAACATGCAAATTTAAATATATATCTGGCCAAAGTTTATTATTAATCTAGGCATGCTTGTTTAGAAATAAGACAAGCATATCCAGCCCATATTACTTTAGTGTAAAATGTTGACTTCTGCACTATCTATCGATGCCACAGTCTCAGAAATTTAAAGTTAAATGGCAGAAGAGACAAGACGGTTTAAAAAACTTCTGTTGCAGTGGTGGAATCAAAGTATTTTCGTCAGATGGTTTGCTAGTTGTTAACACAGGAGGGAAAAAGCAAGTAGTTGACTTCAAATTTCACGTAGCATACAGGCATTCAATTAAGGAAGCACATTTACAGCAACTTTAGCAGAATTAGTCCGATGAACACCTGTGGTAAGCCATTGCTGGGAGTCCTGTGGTAGGGTACTGAAGAGACTGTGTCCTCTTACTGCAGATACCTAAAATGGGATGATGGTAATGGAACTTAAAGGCTTTAAGAGAGAGGGAGAATCTGCCTACCCTGTGCCCATCAAAGGCTTTTGTCACTCCCTCTCCCCTCCGGTGTAACAGCTACCAAATCATTGTGGTTTATGTTATTTAGTACTATTAAAATAAATGAATACCAACTTTGGGTTACCTTAAAAAGCTCAGTTGTGAACTGTGACAGTCAGCCAGTGCTGTGTAAAGAGCTGCGATATCCTTCAGTAGAGTGGGTACCTCCAGGAGGAGGGTGCAGCAGGGGTCAGGGACTGCCAGGAGGTGAGCTACCACTGCTGGTGCCCAAGAGCCTGGAGATCTGTCATCTCGGAATGCTTTTTCTTTCCTAAGGTTTATTTCCTAGCATAAGCTGTTTCATGTTGCAGTTTAACGTAACAGTCCAGTTCAATCACCAGGTGTAAAATTTATCTAGGCAAATGTAACTTACATGAATTGGCTGATGAATTGTAGGAGAGTGGTTGCTTGAAGATGCTGAGCCTTTGTAACAGCGTAGGTAGGTCCTGCTGGTAGCATATAGATGACCTGAATTCTGAACCTGATTTTCAGATTTTAATGGCAATTTCCATATTTTACGTGAGGAGTTTACTACTACTGTAGTATTTCCCTCTCTTAAAAGTTGAGCAAATGTCACCAGCAATGAAAACTGGCAGGAGTTATCTTGGTCCTACCTTGGTCTGGGTAGTTGGTAGAAGGCAATCCGCTTTTTAGACACTTGATGTAACTGGATAGCTGCAGTGTGCTGCAGTCCTTTGTTTCCTGCTGACACCCAGGAGCTGTGTGGGTGGAGGGCATTCACTAGGACTTCCAGCAGTTAGAAGGAACCCCAAAGTAAACTTAGTTTTGAACCGATGACTCTTCAGCTTTTATAAAGGAGTAGGGAGATTCTTTGGTGTAGGACTCCAGTTCTCCTTTGCACAACTTCAGTGCAACAGTGTGCTCTTAGCATTGTATTTCTGAAGAACCATGTATTAAGGGAAAAATTTAACCAGAGAAGTGCTTAGGTGATGAAGGGATTTCTGGAAGTAACCAAGAAGTACAATAATGGTTGATTTCTTTTGAGGCTGATCCTGATATTTGTAGTCTTTACATCATATTAATTCCTTGAAAGATAAGCTGATACAAGAATGATTTGCCAGGGCCAATGGCTCTTCTAAAAATCTTGGCTCAGGTTATATCCCCCTTCTCTCCACATTGAAGATAAAAGCACTGTGAATATGAGGTTAACTGAATTCAAATAGAAGACTCTCTCGAGTTATTGCATTCCTTAGAAAATAAATACATTTCTCATATGGTTGAGATTGATCAAAAAAGTATTCTGTATGCCAGTGATTACATTCCCATCTGTGATTAAGGTTTTCTGTCTGCATCTGGTTTTCACATTATATTTCTGTAACAAGAATCCTTTATATGGCAGAGTTCACTCTCTGTATTTTCTATTAGCTGCAGCTTGAACTACTGCACGGATCGCAGATTTACACATGTGGTTTTCATTACTTCATACCATTGAGAAAAAGTAATATTTGTTTGGGAAAGTATGTTTTTCAAAATTTCCATGGTAATACAACATGTTGATCCTTTTTTATAACACTCTTGTAAGACTACAAATTGTTTGAGGCATTCTACTTTCAGTGAAGTTCAGACTTTAGACAATTTTGCATGTACATTTGAACAACAGCAGCAGTTTACAATTCAGGAGGCAAAAATAAATTTAAAGAAGATTAGCGTAGAATGGGTATAGCAGAATGCATCCATCACTTTGGAAAATGTGGCATATAGAGAAAATGAACATGGGGCTGAAACAAAGGAAGAAGTAGTAAGTTAAAGTGATGTCTTCATTGTAAAGTGGATGACAGATGGGTACTTTTTTTTTTTAAAAGAATATGAACTTTTTTTTACAGTAAGAGGTTTAAAAATCTTTTACCAGCCATGAAAAAGGAGGATGCTATTCAGCAGACACAAATATTGAATTGTTATATGTTACATAATTTAACATATTTGATCATAATTATTTCTAGTGGCCAAATTAGTAAAGGTTAGCAAAACATGAATACATCTTTACAGATGGCTGCTGTGTGTAATTCTGAATCCAAAATATGATGTTAATTTAATGTTCCACTGTAAGTCCATATTTCAACCAGATTGTGCTATCGTCACTCGGTAGAAAACTTAATGTTTAAATGATCTCAGTGAAATTAATAGGGCCACTTGGTCAGTGAAGGATTTTTCGGTTTTGGTAGAGGCATGAGTTTATGGCCATAAAAATCAGATCAAACAATAACCACAGTTTAGGGAATGTTGTATGCATTTATGGAAACGTGAAGTGTTACGCAAAAGTCTGGACAACTGAAAAATACACAATTCATGACAAGGCACAACTGAAAGGTAAATTTATTGCTTATATAAGAACATGGTGACAACTAGAGAATTTCATACAAAATAAAAATCATTTTAGAAAAGTAGTTATTGCACCCAAGTTGGGGAGTCGTAACCACATTTTTGAGATTATTTTCCAAATGCCAAAGGCAGTTGTGTTGTACTGAAAGCGTCGCAGTTGCCAAATCCTGGGTAGAGTCCTGCAGTCCTTACACACCTCTTGTTTTCACTGAAATCAACAGAATTTTGGCTTGTGTCAGGGCTGCAGGGAAACGTCTGACCACGAACATGGGAAGGACAGGACTTTGAGTGGTGAACTCCTTTGTTCTGTAACCTTAACTTTAACTTGGGAAGGTTTGTTTTGATTTGAGGAGGGTGCTTGTTTGTGGGAAAGATTGCAATTTCTAGCACAAACACAAATGTGAGCTTTTGCAAATGCCCTTGGGCAATACATTTTTTTGCAGTTAAGATCTAGTCCAGGAGCGGGTTGAGGCTGGGTTCTCTGTTAGATGCATGCAGCTGCGACCAGATCCTTATGCATGCTTAACTTTATGTCCCAAAATACCTGAATAGTGGATGCAGATTGAAGCATGTACGTAACTGTGTGTGCCTGGCTCTGAAAGTCTTTCTGCCTTGACATAATTACAAACCCCTGAAAAGCATATTAATGTCTTGGAAAAACTGACAACGCTGTAATACAGACTCATATGAATGGCAAAGTATTTGTGTAACCCAAATAAACAGTTTTTGTAGGTGTTGGAGTGGGAGGGAAATTGCCTTTTCAAAAGTGGGAGGATGATTTGTAAATATATCAATAGCTTTTTGATCTCCCTTTGTTTAAATGTGTTTGCTGTTATGACTTACAAATCCAAATTAGTATAGCGATGTGTAATTGCAAGGTCTCTATTTTTAGCGACCATGCTTGTTTAATAAATTATTCTCTAGAGCTTCTGTTGAACCAGGTAAAGTATGTAATGTTTTAAATTATATGAATGTATTTAAACCCAAGCATTTTTACAGAATTGGTTAATAGGTGTTTTCATGGTAGAATACAGGCTGCCCTTACTTTGTTGCCCTCTATATGTAAACTATTTAAAACGAGCAACTTATGAAACAGCCTTTGTTGAAGAATTAATACAGTTTTAAAGTACTGCCTTAAATTTACTAAGAATATGTGGGTAATTGATTTAGAATGATACCGTTTCTGTCTTCCCTTTTTATTTAAAAGACTGCTATTATAATGCAAATGAAGGGGTGTGGTGCTTCAAACTGGCTGTGATATGTGCTTCTTCTTTTTTTTTTTTTTTTTCATTTGTTGTTGTCAATAGAAAAGATTGATCTCTGGGCTGGTGAACATAATAACTGTCCCAGTCAGAAAAGGAAAGAGGAAATTAGCAGAGCGATTGGTGGAGAATGATATCTGTCAAAAGAAACACTTGGAGAGCACTGAGTTTAGTGATAGGTGACTGCCGGAAAAAAGGGAACTTTGAATTTTGTCAAGGTAAGGAACAGAAAAATATTTGATTTTGTAATGTGCATACCTTTTAGAAGTTATTTTTAATGACTGTACCTTGCCTTGTAAACTGTAATTAAAAAAGAAATCTTTCTCTTTAGCCTCCAAAGAGTCTGCCTAAATCAATGAAGGTGGTGTCTTCATTTTAATATCACTGAGAAAGAGTATGGCAATAACAATGGAATCCTTCAGAGATGACTTTTCTAAAATCTTCCTTAGCTTAAAAATACATATATGTGAAATCTTTAACTGTCTTTTGTGTTTTTGATGACATAGGTGCTCTTTATCTCGCATGTAAATATTACTTGGCTGGGCAGTGAAAATAATGAAGTTCAGTTTCCTGAACTGTGAATTGGAACAATATCTGCAACCAGGTTAAGGGATGGTGGTAATCACATTGGCAAATGGTTGTGTTTGCAATTTAGAGGAAGCCTCTGGTAAACTCATTGCATTGGGAATCTGTGATAAATTTGACTGAGATGATATTGAGAATGGATATTTCTGTTTCTTGTGTGCAAAGATTTTTACCATAATGGAAAAGTAAATCTGCTATGGCAGAACTAAACTTATAGGTAACCTATGACTGTCATTCCTGTCTTTACTGTAACTACATTTTTTTCTCCTAAAATTGTGCGTCTATTTGGCAAGAAACTACTAAACTGATTTTAAGTGCTTTCCAACACTGATACTTTCTTTCTCAGTGTTGGACCATTTCGCCTATGACATAACTTTGGTAGAGTATGATACCAAAATAAAATGAACAGCGTCTGAGTACTCTAGGCTATGCTCCATTTAGTTTTGAAGGCAGCTAAGCCTTGATCATATCACTCATCTCCCCACCCAAGACGCCGTCTTCTCCGCAGCCCACGCTGCTCTGTCTGTGGGTGTGGAAAGGAGATGGAGCACGGCTGAGAGTGCCAGCAGGAGGCTCTGCACATCGCGTCGTGGCAAGGGGCCGGGGCTGAGGTTTTGTGCACCAGCGTGAACATACTTTTAAAAAATTAAATGCTATTAAAAATGAATTTGCATTCTAATTCGAGTTCCTAGCTCAGTTTAAAACAAGTAAATGCTTCTCCGGGACCTTCCTGTACACAGGCAGGATGAATAGTCTTAGCAGTGTTTCTTCTTGCATTTTTATTTTGTTAATTTAACAGTGTATAGCATCTGACTAATTCTCCTTTTTTTCTGTCTATAGTCTATTTTTCAAAGCGCAAGTGTACCCTGTCCAGGTGGTTGTTGGTTAGTTTCTTTTGCCATATGGGTCTTCATAAAGGATTTTAAAAATAAATAAATGTAAAAGTAAAGATTTCATGCCTGAAACATGCAGTGCTGGCATACTAATGAGAAGCTTATTGTGGTTTATTGCTGTCAGAGCACGTGCAAGATAATGGAATTTTCCTACAACTTAGGAGGAAGGCATGTTTTCTAATACTATTCAATTTTATAGAAAGAGGGAATGAATATGACTAAAATTCACTTCATCTTTATGAAGTCCAAATGATCTGGTTGTACTACTGAAATATTCATAAATGGGAGGGAACAGCATGTTCTCTGTCTTGTTAACCGTTGGCCAGGTCAGGCTGCCTGTATCACCTGGATGCAGGCGCATCTCTACCATTGTGAAGTTGCTGTATATGTATATGTATATCATATGTAAATGATTCCCTTTCCTGTGCAGTCCTATCAGTGTAGCCTTACACCAAACCAAACACATCCTCTCTATAACACAAGTTACAGAGTTAATCATAATTGTATAGTTTTCACCTTGGTGATGAAGATAATCCAAAACTGCTTTGTAGCTCTTTATAAAACAGAGTAATCGGTGATGGTTAGCAATTGTTAGATCTTTGGACATTCCCATTTTGACATTTACTCGAAATGAGGTGACTGGGTAAGGTCCCTACATCTGGATGTACGTGTTTGTCACACGTTCAAAAATTTTAGTCTTAAATGGCCAAGAAGCTCCACATTGACATTTGGATGAGTGATTAGAGATGAGGCCAACACTCTTATAGCTTAACTTAATATGGACTTTGCTGTGCCCAAGAAGATTAGACTTGCTATTTGAAACCAGAATGGAATAGAAGGCAAAAGGAAAGGTGTTTATCGCCTCCTTGAAGCAGTGGCCTCTTGTAGCATTAGACTACCTATGCTTATGTGATCGCTTTCAAGCATCCTCATCTTTGTTTTGCTGTTGCAGAGTCTTCTTTTCTTGGGTTCCTTTTTTATCTTTATAACAATTGTTTACCTACCTGTGTATCTAAAAAGTACAATTGAAATAATAAACCCTGCTTCTAACATATAACAGATGCAAAAGGGGACGAGTGTATTAGAGACAGCGAATTGTCATTACACAGTTCACAATCAGATTTTCATCTGTTCATGTGGTGCACACCTGTGGCTTGCTGGCATTGCTCTTGATTGGAGTGTGAGAGATCTTAATGAAAAACAAAGCCGGGATGACAAGAAGAGACTCCATGGCACACACAGGTTACTTCACACGTTGTAAGAAAGTGAAATTCTAAATACGCTGGTTTGGAGAGAACGCCTCGTGGTGAGGGAGCGTGCCTGGGTGACTCTGCAAGGGGAACCGGGGCCCTCTTTATTGCTGCCTTTCAAATAAGGTGTTTTTCTCTGTAGGTCAGGTTGCTTTGGACCAGTTGAGAGCGGTGGCCGATTTCTCCAGTTTCCTTTGCCAGTAAGAGTATCCTGGGCAGGAATCCAGCTTTTGCAGTACAAAGAAAATAACCCATAATCTATATAAAATGCTGGCGGATGGGGAAGGGAGGAAATTTACAGAGAATAACTGAGTTTGAGAACAACTGTGTTAAAAGTAGAATGTTAGGGGAGTGTATGTGTGACATTGGTATTTATTTTAATTTGAAAATACGATCTTTGAAACCTTCGAGGTGAGCAGAGGACGAGCTCTTACAATATGATAAATTTATTAGTAAACTGAAACCAAGCACTCCAGCTGAAGCTGAAGTTCCTTTTTCAAAGTGATTCTTCTCCCCCCCCCCCCCCCCCCAGTTTGCAGAGTTTGGGTTTTCTCTTGCCTGCCGCCCCCACCCCCCCCCACCCCCACCCCCCCTTGTAATGTACTGTGGCTCTGATAACGTTAATGGGCTTTGCCCCACATGGAGCAGCGAGTGTATTGTACCACTGCTCACTGATCCCAGGTCAGTGTGATGCGTGAAATCAATTTATTTGAATCTCTTTGCCTGTATAGGAATTTGGCGGCGTGCCAGTTGTTTTCATTTAATGTTCTTTGTGTTGAACACAGACAAGCAGGCATGCTTTTGTACTCCTCTTTCTTCTGGGCTCTTCTCTTTTCAGCCAATATTCTATTCTGTGGATTTTTCAGAAAGAAGTAGGAATGTGTTACCTTTTTTAAAGATCATTTTTGTTTAAATAGCCTTTAAAGAGTGTAGAAACTAGGTCAGTCATAGAGCAGCCTGTGTAGGGTTTTCAGTGAGTATAGGTGGTAACACCTGCCTTTTCCTGTTTCTTGAATTTGGGGAGAAAGAGAGAGAAAACACTGGTCTATTTTTCTAATGCCTGGTTCTATGATTTATGTCCTCTTGTAAGACAAAGACTCTTCAATAATCCTTAAATCCAAATAACTTTATTTCTAAATAAGTGAATGACTGGCAGTTGGTTGGACGAATTGGAAACACTTTTCAGGATCTTTTTCATTTTGAGTGATGACCTTAAAGTAAGCATTAATTTGGGAATCCCTTGCCTCATCCTTCTGTCTGTTCCTCCCCTCCCCCAGATATTTAATATTTGGAATGGCTGGCTGAAGAACAGCTACCCGAAAGTACCCATTTCTTTCCTTTTTTCCTTCTCTTTATGAGAAAGCAGCAACGCATGTGGAACAGAGCAAGTAATTTAGTCCTTCTTAAATGGGGGGGGGGGGGGGGGGGAGGAGGAGGAGGAGGAGGAATAGACAGCAGCAGATATTTCCAGGAGGATTTGTTTTAGAGCTTGGTGTGGGGAGCGGGAGAGGCAGAGAGCAGGAGTAGAGGACTCTGTTGATGCTCCAGGCGGTTCGTGCGGAAGTTGATATGCAGAACCGCGGAGCCGAGGCGCAGGGGTCAGACTCGTACACATCAGCCCCGTTTCCTTGTTTAATTACCTGAAGAGCAAAACATCCAGGCTGGGAGTGTGTGAAAACCCAGTATCTCGAACAGCAGTTTGCTGCTCTGACATCCTGCGAGGCCAGCCCGGTCTGTCCACAAACGTCAGGGCTGGTTCCTGACAGCGGGCTATCTCTGCCGGGCCTGGGTTCCTTCCATTCAGGAGGCATTGTGTAGAAGAGGGTTTGGTCAGGAATTTGAGGTTCCTGCCGGTTCTTCCAGCCCGGACAACCCTGTGACAGATAGGCCTGATTTTTTTTCTTTTAAAGAATAATAATAAAAAAAAATTGGCTCTTTTTAGTCTTTCCCTTGTAATTCTGGCATTGGTATAATACTGACTGAAACAAAACATGTTAACCCTTTCACTTCTGAATTTGCGGCTTTTTCCTTTTACTTTATTGTTCTTTCTCCCCTTGCTTGACCTTTTATTTTCAGAGGTAAAATCTTCTGAGGAACAAATTCTTTCAGGTGAAATTTGTGCTATGGAGCAAATAAACTTACAAAAAATGTTAATTTTTTTTTTTTTAGTAATCATTAACATAATCATCATACTTAGCATTTTAAGTTTTTCATTTTCAGCATGCTTGGCAACATTATTTTTATTCATCCCATGGAATAAAACCAAGCCAGTGTTTGTTCTGGCATGGACCATTAAAACAGTGGTGGCAGCTATCAACGCATTCATTCTCATTATTCATGTGATTTTCTTAGATGTCCAGCTTGGTGTTCAATTTTAAAATATTGGGATAGGGTCAGTTATAGTCCTTGCTCCTCGTAGCTGCTGTTTATTGAGGTCACTCAACAGGCTGAAGGTGCAGTTGCATGAGGCAGGGCTCTCTGCACCGGTCAGGTTTTAGCCCATAGATGGAAAGTGTCCATCGGGATGTAAAACTCAAGATCATAGCTGAAAGATACTGAAATGTTCATTTAGGTAAAGGTCTTAAATATCTCTCTTTTTTTTTTTTTTTTAAGCTTGTGAAGAATTAAAGTATGACTTCTTGCTTGAATGATAAATGAAGAATATGGCTCTTATTTGGATAATTTTAATACTCTAGCTTATAGCACGGTGCTGTTCATAGTTGTACTGGCAGAACTTAAGATCACAAGGTACAAGTAATAGAGGGAGGGAACATAATATGGCTTTGCAGCAAAAATGAGTGTAGCATGTGACTATTGCCTTTTATTGTTGTGGGCAGAAGCTGGTCCAAGAAAGATATTTGTGGTTGTAGGAGTGGAGAAGGGAGAGCTGAAAGTTAACTATGGTTTCGTTTTCTTTTATGCTGAAGGCTTTCGGTCCAGTCTGTAGAGTTATGCCTGTAGTCTTGGAGGACACTTTCATGTGCTAATGATTTTGGGTACTTTGTAGGTGGGACTGAAATCGTTTGAGCAGTAACTTATATTTTCCCTGCTAGTATTTCATTAGGATTTTGTAATACAGACTTAAGGGCATACTTCTTGCATGCAGACATTACCAGGTAAGAGTTTTGGGAACCCTTCATTAAGAGAAGGTAGCCTTCAGTGGGCATACGCAGCCGGTATGGTGCAGTGGGACCAAAAGAGTCATTATGATCTATTGTGCCACTAATCCTCCATCTAAGAAGGATTTGCAGGGGGTGGTGCAACAAAAGAGCTGTTACAGTGTATCAGATCGATAATTGTGATCTAATAAACTCTTAAATATGTACGTAATCCTTCACCTTTAGAATCAGGCCCCCTTTTTCATTATGAACTCCTTAGGCTACTCTGGTGTAAAGGTGCCTTTAAGTAAAAGTGAATTACTTACACATGTAGTTTTAAATCTCTTTATCCTGTCGTACTGTAAGGAAGCCATAGTTTAAATAAGCATTGCCTGTATCTACAGGATGAAAAAAAGACGGTTTATGCATTGTGGTCAGTGTCATGTTCCTATAGGGTTTGTACATATAAAAGAAATTACATGTCTGTATGAAAGTGATATTAGTTAGTTAAACCTTTACAAGTCATATAAGTCGTGTCCCTCCTTCCAGTATTTTACATGCCTGTATGTTTTTTGCAGAGTTCATAATCTAATGAACTGTCCATGACCTCTAGCCAACCATTGCCCACCTCAACCAGCAGCATAGTAAGAGAAAGTTCTCCATGGACACGTGGTGACGACAACAACCACACTACCTTTCCTCCCACCCAGCGGGTGTCTAGCTCGTCTTTGAAAATGGCAGAAAATGATAGCCTTTAATCCATGGTTGCCGCCTCAAAAATCCCTCGGAGACAATGGTTTTAAATCAGCATTCTGTTTGAAAAAATATTTATCTTGGGCATCTCCACAAGTCTCTGCTGCGACAATCTTGCTCAAGGAAAGTTCTCACGGATAACTGTTCCCAAGCTGGTTTGGGCTTTATTAAAACTGGCACCTTGCATTGTGCCCAAACACTTACTGCTGCTCTTTGCAGATGTTCTCCTAGTGTGAAGTGGTGTAATTTGCTCTTGGTATGAAATTCCACTTCATAATCACCTCTGCATTCTTCTCCTGCTTCTCTTCTGAATGGCTACAATGAAGCACCATGTGGAGTACAACACAATTAGATAAAATGAAATGATATTTAAAGGCCTGTGTTCCTCAAGGCTCCTCCCCGTTCCTAAAGAAACAAAGATTTTGTATGTTAATTTTCCTTAGCTATGATGGGATTCATCTGGGTTGGACTAAAAGCACAAAGCTTATGTCAACACATTGTGCTTCCAGGGAGCATGGTGTGCTCCTCCGATTGCACATTAAGTGGATCCCATTCTGGTTCAGTTTTGTAATGGAAACCGAACTGGCACAGTATTTGTCCCTCAATGTTAGGGTGCTGGTTGTTGACCTTTCATTTATGTGTTAATTGCAGGTAATATTTTATGGTAGTTCTCACAGCTTCGAATTCGGGAACTTCGTCTATCTTTCAGGGCTAGCAGAGGTGGGAGAGGATTAATGTCCAAGGCTGCAGGAGCAGAGACAAGTCATTATGCTGGTTTTTGCTGGGATAGAGTTAATTTTCTTCATAGTAGCTAGTATGGGGCTATGTTTTGGATTTGTCCTGGAAACAGTGTTGATAACACAGGGATGCTTTCATTATTGCTGAGCAGTGCTTACACAGAGTCAAGGCCTTTTCTGTTTCTCACACCACCCCACCAGCAAGTAGGCTGGGGGTGCACAAGAAGTTGGGAGGGGACACAGCCGGGACAGCTGACCCCAACTGACCAAAGGGATATTCCATACCATATATGACATCATGCTCAGCAATAAAAGCTGGGGGAAGAAGGAAGAGGGGGGATGTTCAGAATGATGGCGTTTTGTCTTCCCAAGTAACCGTTATGTGTGATGGGCGATGGGCCCTGCTTTCCTGGAGGTGGCTGAACACCTGCCTGCCGATGGGAAGTAGTGGATGAATTCCTTGTTTTGCTTTGCTTGTGTGCACGGCTTTTGCTTTGCCTATTAAACTGTCTTTATCTCAACCCACGAGTTTTCTCACTTTTACCCTTCCGATTGTCTCCCCAGTCCCACCAGGGGGGAGTGAGCGAGCGGCTGTGTGGTGCTTAGTTGCTGGCTGGGGTTAAACCATGACAGTCATGTAGTGGATTGCAGAAGGGAGGTGTGTAGCAGGGTGAGGAGGTGGCCCCAGAATCAAGAACATAGGGTTAGGCATGATGGCAGAGAGAAGACAGAGGGCACTGAACGGAAAAGTAAGAGAAAAACGTGATGGAAGGTGTAACTAAGGAAACAATGGAAAGAAAAAGATTTCTTTGACTCAAATCAGTACCTTCCCTTTGTCACTCACAAACAATAATGCTTTTCCATCATCAAGGGTTGAATGAGTCTGTGTACTGATTCTGCTGTGTTTCCAGACGCTGAACTGCATTAGAGCAGTTCACTTGGTAATACTGCTTTGCCATTTTAGCAATTACAGGGTCTGCCAGTGGGTTGTCCTATTATAACTGTGAGAAGAGTCATCCATAACCACTTTTCTGTTAGGACTTAGTTCTTGTCATGTAAAAAGGTGCCCCCCTGCCTTTATGCCATTCTCATTCATCAGGGAAAGTTAAAATATTTGAAGTGGTTTTCTCACCTGGCTCTGGAAAGCAAATAATTTAAATGGGGAAATAATGCTTAGCTGTCCTAGATATGCTCAAGTATTTATTTACAGTCTTCATTTGCTGCACTCTTGAAATTACTCAGTAGTTGACGGATGTCATACTAAAATAAAGGCATTAATAGTAAACACCAACATACTGTACAATGGCATTGCTGTGATGTTTCTGGCACTACCATGTATATAAACACATAACAAGGCATGCAGAATGGCCTGGTTTCCAGCCCATTATGGTGGAGGCCAGTGTAAAGATTTTGCTGTCTGATGTAAGACTAAGCTTTTTTTTCTGAATGCTTGTCAGTTTGTTTTACAAGCATGACATTATCCTTATATTGTTGAATATATATATGTTGACTAATATTTTTTTTTATTTCCCTTATATGTGATGACTTGTGGTTTGCAAATTTGTATTGAATCTCATCAGCAACAATAGCTTTGTATCAAGGCCCCTTTGTACAAAGCTTTTGTACCATTATAAATGTAGTAAATAAGTACAAATTGATCAATATATGACAAAAGGGTGAAGAAGGGAGGTCAAGGGGTAAGAATATTTCCATATAAAACATTTTTCCCTGTTGAAAATGGCAGTATGAGCATAAATACATGTTTTGTATTGCTGTGTATTTGCTCCACCTGGTGGATTTTCCTGAAAGTGTTTTTAATCCTTGCTAATAAGGGGAAGCTGTCTTTAATTAAGTATAAAACACAGTACCAAGAGTGAAGGCAACTTTTTATTTTTAGAGTGGCAATAGCATTGCAAAAAGCGGATTTGGGGAAAGAAAACATTAAAATTAGATATTTCTCTTGGCCACACTTGGTCAGTACAGTAATCTCTATGAAAGCATGGCATTCCAAATCATTTAATGGTAACAGTTTACTCTTGGACTCATCTAGAGATTAGTAATTAAAAAGGCCACATCTATGGCTTGTGGGGTTATATGTGATCAGTGAAAGCGAGGATTTGCTATGGCTTCGCCTCCCCAATTCGTGACCCCCCCTGATGAGAAGTAGCAGTGCTATTGAAAAAGAGAGTTGCTGCGCTGAAGTGTTACCACTGTACATCGGCATAAAATCTGTCTGTCATTAAGCTAGCTTTGCAAACATTGTTTTCTTTGGAATTCGTAAGGACTCGGTTATGCTTTGATCATCTCATTGTTCTCCTTAGGTTATTTTTTTCCTTTAGAGTGTAATGGCTCCCTAACAGAAGGTGAAGTTTAGAAAATAGTGTCTCCATATGCAAGGGATTTGGAGACCTTTTTATTGTCTTTAAAAATGTCATTCATAGTCCTCATTAGCATTTATTGTTGCAAGCGTACAAGCAGAAAATGTGAAATTGGTATGTCATGAATAGCTCCACAGAGCTCTAGAGCCCTGAAATTTTGCCTGCAGTGTGGTGTGGGGCAGGCATTGAGAGAAAGCTGGCCAGATGGCTGCCAGCACAGAGCAGAGCTGCAGGTTTTTGTCTCTGGTGCTGAGAGGAGGGAAAGTTCACTGGAGCATACACTATCACCCCTTGCGTTTTAACAAAACTAACTTGCCATCAGTCAAAACGGGGAGGTGGTGACATTGAAACAAAAGTTTTCAATATAATGTAACAGTCTTTGTCAAATGAATAAAATATGTTTAGTTAGTGTCACAAATATTGACAAGCTACAAAGAAAAATGCAAGGCTCAAATTTATGGCTAGTGGTAGATACGCTTTCACACAAATATGCTCTCACATTATCTTTATTATGAAAATCCTATGCATTGAAAAGACATCGATTAGAGGTCAAAACTAGGGTTAATATACTACAGCAGGAGGAGTTCCCCTACCCGTGTTAAATGAGCAAACACTTTGAGCTTCAAGTCAAAAAGCAACTGATAGCTTGAAACCTTTTTTTTAATTTTTTTTTTCTTTTTTTCCTTTTTGGATCTTAAAATATGACCCTAGTTCAGCAGGACCAGATATTCTTGTCCAGGCTTCTCTGGGTCACACTGGATGTGTTCTTTCTCCTGTCAGTGAAACGGCATCTTTGATATTTTCTTGTGTCCTTTCAGAAATAATATCAAATCAATATCAAATTTTCTAAACTGCTTCAGTGATGTCTGTGCTCAGATGGTGTGGTAATTTCCTTTGAATCTGAACGATGATAGAAATTAACAGTCAATTCTAATTTACTTTACCCACATTATAGAAAATACTGTATTTAATAAAAAATGCAAGGCAAAACTTGGTTTAGCCCGTGTCAAGTGAAGGAAATAGACACCAAACCAGGTACATATGTGTGAGTTTGTCCACGTGAGTGGTGTTACTAAAATGCATATTTTACTCTATAAGAGCATGCGTTCTTTAAGACCTGAAGCCTATGTTGGCCCTCCCATTCTGAGTCAATTAATTTTTGGTGGAACTATTCTTCTCCTATGATAGATATTTATGTATATTTTCATTGTTTTAAAAAGTGAAATACACCTGAAATGCCACTGGGATTTCTGGCAACGTTCAACAGGAGTTAATTTTTTTGGTTCTTTTTTGATCAAAAAGCAATAGGCAATCTAGGTTGCCAAGTCTGACCCACTGCCAAGGTTGCCTTTTCTTAACAGATGATTTGAAATCCTCTTTAGAGGACTAATTTCTGATTAACCTGTTGAAATAGTATGACTTTTACGTTTTCTTAACTGAAAAAAAGAGATGAAAGCTTTCTCACCTCCAATGAATTTAATCCAGTACTAGAGGTACCGTGAGGACCAGTTTCTCTTAGACAACCAAGAATATTTTCTTCCCAGCTTGGTGACTCTAGCTTCCAACTATTGAGTATTTGTGTAGGTAATCTCAATTAGTCTGTGTTTCACGGAGCTATGTATGTTTTAAGGGTCCCATTTGTCTTTTTTCAGAAGTCCAGAAAGCCTTGCCAATAAGGAAGTGCTTAGGGAAATGTTTAGTGTTATCTGGCAAATGTTTTGTGTTGCATGCATTAAGAGCTACTGTTAACAGATAAGCACGTATCTTATTGGAATATTTTAACTCTGCTTCCAAGCAAAGAATTGGAAGTTTATAAAGAAGTGCCTTTCTTGAATAGCTTGAGCTCTTTTGTGGTAGTGCAGTAAAAACAAGGGAGGCTAGGTACGATGTCATGGAAAAAGTCACACTGAGGGTACCCATGGCAGTCCTAGGTGGACTACTGTTGCACCAAACGATAGGAGGTTCTGGGCAGCAAGAAATTAGTGAGCTTCTCCTGAAGGTGTTGCCTTTACTGTACTTTGGTTGGGCAATCAACTGAATAAAGTTCAGAAAGCATCCAGAAGTGGTCGTCCCCCGTCCCCCCCATCAGCTCTACAGCTCACACATTAGGTGGGTTTGCTCTGTCAGTGGGATGCCTTAAGAAAACACTAATAGCTTCCAGCTGGGTGGAAAATCAAAACGTTTGGGGGCTGACAAAACTAGCAGATTTGAATTTGAAAGCCCAGCTAATGCCTCCATTTTTATTTACCACTCGCCCATAAAAGATTATTTTCCAATATGTCAGCCTCATTTGGTGGCCAGTGGTCTGAAAGTGAAAGTGGAACAAGCAAGCGGGGAAATCTGGACATTAGTGAGTCCGCCCTTTCAAGCTGGTGTGCCACTTTGTGGAATGGCCTTCCCTGAGATTGGGGGGGTCCTAATGACCATTCATCAATGCTCGTTGACTGATCATTGAGTGCCTTCTCATTCAGTTTATCAAGTCTTGCACATAAAAAGTCAGAATAAGCATTATTCAGCTTTGTTAAAGCCAACTAGGAGTAAAATGCTCCATTTGAACCCATTTTGCCCTTGGTTTTTCACTTTGTTAATGCAGTCCTGCTTAAATGAGTGCTTTTATTGGGTCAGTTAGAATATCTGAAACTATTAATTCTCTTGTATTGAATAGCTGGTGGCAGGCCAGAGCAGATGGGGTAGAAAACTATTTGGTTGGGTGTATTGCTTTCAATTAGGATCAATGAGGTTTCAGCTCCTTTGAATTAACTCACTTAATACCCACTGTGTGAAGTCACAATGTATCACAACAGTCTGCTGTAAGTAGAGCGGGAAGTTGAGAAGTCCTACAGAAAAGCTTTGAGTTAAATTCTTCCTTCACTGTTAATAGAGAGCCTTCATTAACTACAGATGCGTTTCAGTGGACTTCCAGTCCCTGTTATTAAGCTAGGTTTGCGCAAAAGGCAATCTCTGTACTTTTAAATGGTGATCATTTGGAATTTCTCTTTTCCATCAGGTCCATGTCTTAGTGACCTTATATCATCCACTGCATAAAAATCTTCTTTTTTCCCCTTCAAATATATGAATATGGAGGCTGTTTTGCCTTCTTTACCCATTTGCAAAAATTAAGAGTTGTAGAGGATTATTTAAAATTGTTTTGTAAAGTGTGTTGAATGATTGTCAAAGAAGGAGCTGATTCCCACCCAGGAAGGTGTAGCGTAACGTGCAACCATAAAGAAACTGGCCGAAGATTATCTTCTGGATTTTTCACTCTCTTTATATCCCTTTCATTTTGGTATTACATATAATATCGACTCTTTTGATACAGCAGAATTGTTCATATGTTAAAACCACTGCCTTTCCTTTCTTAGCGGAGAATAAAACCGTTTTACAGAATGGGCTGTCCACCTTTTCTTGGCTTCCTAAAATTTCAGACCTGGTGCAAAAACTGTTAGGGCAAGCTTTAAGTGACTGCATTAAAAATGGGGGTGGGGTGGGGAAAGCAAATAAATATCCACAGATATTTATTCAGGGAGGACTGCCAAATGGGTTGCAGCCTGCCTCAGTGTATTAAATAATGAGAGGGAAAAACTATTCATGCAGCTGGCTGCTTGAGAAAATGCTGAAGTAGTCTCAGATGCACAGGCATTCTGTTAGCCCCTTCCATGAGCAGACTTCTAGGTGAGAATCTCCAGGGATCCAGGTTTTGTTGACGTGGATCAATTTAAATGGCAATTACTGTAGTCAGATAACAGCTTAAAAAGGCTTTTTACACACAGAAAAAAGATGCATAATCACACAGCATATGGAAGTTCAATTTCGTGAGCCGTGGTCTGTGGATTTACAATGTACTGATATTAAGACCTACTTTTAAGAGTGAATATTGTTCAGTTTTATTAAAATGCGTCATACCTTTCACATGATACTTTCTACTCTGAAGCTGATTCAGGCTGCATCTATGTTGATGAAAGGTTGCATTTCCAACTGTGAAAATGTTTTTCCTTTCATGTAGAGTACAGCATTAAAAAAGAAAACACGGCAAATACAATACTAAGTGACTGGTTTTAAATAGTGCATCAAATAATAAAACAAAAAGAATGGTAAATTCTTTAAAGGCCTCGATGGCGCAGACTTTGCTTGTTATTCTCTCCCTTTCCCCCCTCTGCTTTTCCTCCCTTCATGAAAGCGGTCTGTCATGAAAACGTTTTCATGTTTCGGTGTTTCTCTTGGGCTTTCCGACACTCAAAAATCCATTATAGAGAACTTCATTACAGTAGATATCTGATGAAGATGAAGAAAAGACCTGCCTCGAGTAGCAGACGTGTTATATTGTTAGTGCCGGGGTGTTTACTGGGGCGAGGGGAGCTGTTCCTTTGCTTCTTTGATCATCTTGAATTTGTCAGTCCTGTGTTTGGAGTCTCTCTCCTATTTCGGTGAAGCTTAAGGGTGGCACTTAGATAGTGTTAAAAAGTTATTGTGGAAATATCAGTAAATTAAGTGACTCATTTGCTTTATGTGAGAAATACTCATTAGTTCAGTCCGGATATTGGAAGGGTTGTTATTTTTTGCTTAATTTCGCATGTGTGTCCTTTTCCTAACTAGATCTTTATCAGGCTCTGTGGCAGCCAAAGGAAGGAAGAGGAAGGCCTGAACGCAGAGTTGTTTCTGCGTAGTAGAGGCAGAAGATGGCATAATGAAAATCAGGGGGATGCATAAATAAGTACAAAAGGATGAGTCTTGTACTGACAAGAATGCAGCCTCTGAAGATCTGAGTATCGCTGCCTTTCTATATGGGTTTAAATGTATACTGCAAGGGCAAAGTCAAAACCATGAGCTACGCGCTAATTGCTAGAGAAATACTTGTTACTAAAGGGAGAAGCTTTTGCAAGTGCTAAATGGGAGGAGAGTTTTAAAAAGAAGATATTTTTTCTTGTGCCTGGAATTTTGTGCAAGCCTATATGTGCTACAGAAGGCATGCGAGTCAGGCGTATGTTTCTCCTAAGAGGCAAAGATGTTTTACAAAGGACTAAAGAGGGACTGCTGAGAAGAAAATAGCCAGCTTTAGATAAAGCACTATAACAAAGACTTCTAGTTTTATGTATCATGGTGTCCATTAAAGCTTAATAGGGAAGAGTGCATTGAACCTAGCCAGGCATACCTTATTCACGTGAAGGATAAACATTTAAGGGGTGTGCAAAATCAGAAATTGGGAGGACATGATTGTTTAGCTTTTGAAAAAGCTTTACAGGGAAGATTTTGTTTTCATCCCCCATGGATCACCATGCAAGGTAAAGGAGAGTAAGCTGCAAATGTTTGGAACATATCAATGCAGGAATCCCAGGGGGTTAAAAGCACTATAGTAAAATAAAAGTGGTCTGCTTTCTAAGTGTGTTCTATTTTACAAATACTACTGAGAATCTGAGAAAGGGAGTGATTTCGATACTCCGTTCACTATAGTAAAACAGCATAATAATGACAAAAGTGTGGGGAAGGGAGGAAGAGGAGGGGGGACTCTCTCATATATCTTCATGCGTGTTTTGAATTTCCAGCTAAATAAACAAACGTAGTCCTATGGAGTGCAAAATTATGGCTGTTAAAATAAAGAATGAATTTGTTTCTACTTTTGGAGGAGAGCTGATTCGAAGTGATGCTTTTTTTCTTTAATTGCTGTCAGCAGAAGAAAGGGTTAACTTTTAAAGAAAAAATGAATAATTCAGTGTTTGGCTTATCACTCTGCATTTTACTTTCTATTCTTTGGTCATCTGGAACTTGGTGTGAAAGGTAGAGTAAAAGGAGTCAGCTGAGGGGAGCCGGGGTTGTGATAATTTGCACACACATCCCTGTCATTGTTCTGCCTGAAGAGACAGGGCTGGGTTCAAGGCCACATGTGCTCCTGTCATCATTCACATTTCTGCTCCAAGTGCAATACAGAGTGTCAGCTCTCCATCTGTCTTTGCCTGGCAAACGCACGCGCCCAGCATCCTGCCTCCAGCTACGCTGCCACAGCCAGTTCTGATGGCCCTCCTTGCTTCTCTCTGTTCATTCCAGAACAGGAGGCACTGAGCCCTAAATAAGCTTGCTTTTAGGAGAGAGCCATTTACAGTGTGGTATATTTTATCCAAGGATGCCTGGTGAGTTGAAATTATTGCAGCTCTTTCGGTTTTAAATGAGGAAACGCTAATTGTTTTTTGATAGTATTTTTTTCTTTTCTTTTTTTTTCCTTTTTTCCTCTTTTAATATAGACGGTGATTTGCAAGCTGATATGGGTACGGAGCGATCGTGGATGCTAATTCTGTTGTGTATATGTTTGGGGGAGGGGAATTTGTGCGAGGGAACTGCCAGAGATGATACTTACAGCAGGACTGGATGTTTCAATGAAAAGGGATAGAAATAGCAGAAAGTCACCGGCTTTGTGGGTGCAGGTCTCTGCACAGGGGATCATTTGTAGCGAAGAGAAATACAGCTTTGGGCTGGCTTTCATGACTGTCAGCTTTACCTTGAATCTGCAAACATTTGATCGGTAGAGATCATTCACAGCGTTCACCCATCAGCTGAAATTATCTCTGTGAAAAGCTGTTTATGTTAGAGAAGTGAAGGAGATTTATAAAACAAATTATTCCAGTGTTGTCCTAAATCGTAGTCCTTAACTGTCACCAGGCAGATCACTGAAATATGTTGATTCAAAATAAAACAATTTTAAAAATCTGCTGAATTAAAGGAATTGCTGTGAAGCTGGAAATTTTAATAGGTCGGTTTCCTCAGGAAAATATTATCCTTGGATCTTACGATCGCTTGTCTAATTGATAAATGTTATTGCCAATGAAAACGGTGGTTCTATGCAGGGTGATTTGTCTGAGGGGTTTTGTGAGATGCTTGACCACGACTGAGTGGATTGAATTTGGTGTGTTTTGTTTGGGTTTTTTTTCCCTTTGGTAAGGACTGAAGAAAGCCATGTGCCTGATTATAGCAGCCTGTGTCTCTGGATAAAAAAAGACAGGGCTAGAGATCCTACAGCTGGCTGGTTCTTGTGGATTATTTGGGTAGGACAGGCAGAAGAGGCTACGCTTGATCACAGAGAGTCTGTACACCTCGCAGATGGTGTTTTGAAACAGTATCTGCCAGTTTGCTGCAACCACAGTTGCATGTAGGTATTGCCAGTTGTTGGAAGAATGTTTTCCTTTTAGGATTTTTATACACGGTCATACCCTACTGCTGGTATGTTTGCTGATCCTCTGGTTGTAACAAGAAAGTGGGCTCTGTTTGCTCAAAGCACAAGGCTAAGAGGATTTATATGGTTGAAATATGGGCAAATTAATTTGCATAGATAACAACTGAGGACTATGAAAGGTCAATTTAACCCTTTAAACGTCAAATTTGATTTGCATGCGTTACATTCCTGGGAATGTGGTCTTCATTAGAAATATCATGGTAATTCATTAATTTGGAAAACTGTGCATTCTGCGTAATTTGAATCCACTGATGTTTCCCTTATATTTGTATGAAACTCCTCTTCTCGTGCGGTTTACTATTTCTGTGTTTTATAAAGATATTTAAATGTACTAAAATGACACAATCTTATCAGTTTCGATCCTTGTGTGCAATATTTGTGGCTATTGGCAAACACCGTTGGAATGCCTAGAGTGGAGGTTTTTGAAAACCTATTAAGCCTTTGTCATTTAAATTACTTAATCTACCTGCTGGTTAAAATTTCATGCATCTTTAATCAAAATGGCATGCGCTACACTCGAGTATGTATACCCTTATCGATACTCGTTAAGCTTTACCATTAAATAAATCTTTAATTTCCAGCATTCTCCTAAAGCAGTAGCAAGCAAGAAGTGTGTTTTAATGTCAGCTCGGAGTGTTAGAAAACCTTGCACTTGGATACAGAGAATACACTAACAGCTGTGACTGGGAGCATGTGCCAGAATGGAGATACTTGAACAGATCTGACACTTGGCTATTTTTGACACCCATCTGCACTTTTTTACTCTCCTCTAGGATGAACTGCCTCTCAATCTGTTCACAGCATATTTTAGCCCTTTAATATTGTGGTGTTGGGTTTTTTCAAATGGGCATTATTAGCCATCTGGGGCAGATTTTGTATTTTAAAAGTAAGCACATTATGTACAGGAGATTAAAAGGATGTGTATTTTTATGTAATCTGATATTATGTCAGTGCCTTTTGTGTATGTGTGAAGTCTTGATTTCAGAAGCATCCCTTTAGTGATTCAGACATCTGAAGTCCTTCTTTTGGGGAAAGAACAGGAAGTAATAAAACCAGGTTCTGGTTTATGTGTAGCGATAACACTTTTACACAAAATAAATTTGCCCTTCAAAGATGAACTGCTCATACTGTTATAATTGCCACTGGCCGCTCACCTCCTCGCTTCCCTGTCAGGGCAAAGCAACAGCAGCGAGGCTTGCTAATGAAACGTTGTAAAAGCAGCTCAGATCTCAGTTAAGGCACTACTGCAACTCTGAGAAAAGTCTCTGGAAAGATAATCCTGTTAACATGCAGCTTGCAGTAACCAAGTTAACCATTTTGTCATTCTATGTAGTGAACTCTAGGAAGTGGTTATCTCTAAATAATTGATGCTGAGGGAACAGTGTTCAAATCTAATACCGTACACCGGTTTGTCTGATTACTGTGAATATGGTGTGGGGTTTTTTGTTTTGTTTTAGGTTTTTTTTAGAACTGTTTATTCCGGACTTTATTTATGAAACATTACAAATCTATCAGTCATTTTATAGTACTTTCAAAGAACAGATGTTGGCCTACAAAATGCTTTATTATTGCCCATGGCAGTATTCAGTATGGTTTCCTTAAAAGGACAATCAGTGATCACAGTCATTGTAGCCCAGAAATAATGCTGCTCTTTCAGAAGATGGCCTGGTATTAGGTCAGACCACCCTTTCTTTACTTCTGCTCTCCAGATGTGGCTGCAACTTTTTTTTTTTTTAAGTTCATGTTTCAAAAAAACGGGTTTGTTTTCAAAATCTGGTTTTACTTAAGATATCTCCATCCTGGAGTGCATTTCATAAATTGCCCACATATTTTTCTTAGCAGAGAACTT
The DNA here is from genome assembly GCF_965638725.1 of Aptenodytes patagonicus. Classification (NCBI taxonomy): domain Eukaryota; kingdom Metazoa; phylum Chordata; class Aves; order Sphenisciformes; family Spheniscidae; genus Aptenodytes; species Aptenodytes patagonicus. The sequence continues at coordinate 27,820,872 of NC_134950.1, forward strand.
AACTGGCTGTAATTTTTAACACATGGCCACATCATGTGATATTTTCAAAACATTTGCACATAGCTTTAAGAAGGTCCCAGCAGAAATGATCCATCATCTCACAGCCAGCCCGTTTCTTAACAGCATATCTGCATTTTCCATTTAGCAGAGCTATATATTATTAGCTTACATTTTGGGTAGTAAAACAGTGCATTGCTGATTGTAAAACATGGACTTTATTATCTGCTGAAAATTGATTTGGCATTTATAGCCACTGTGTACTAGACTGGCTTTCTGGTTTTAACATTAGTGCTTGCAAGTGATGATTTGTTTAAAGAACAGAAACAAAATTGCCATGGACATAACTGTTAGTGTCCTAGTAACTGAACATTTGGATTATCCACCTGTTTTTTAAATACTTGCGTCTAAATGCTGTTATACAGCAAAAGTCTCCTAACAGTCCATTAAGCGACTTGTTCTGGTTTAAGTTGCAGTTGCTATGCTGTTACATTAGGACAATTCTGTATCTTACAAAACAAGTTGCCTGCCAAACGGGGAAAATACGTCTGGAAATACTTAAGTCCAAGTGTTAACCTTGCATCATTGTTCCAATCATCCTACATAATGACTTTATCTTCTTCAGGATTCGGATAGGAGTGAAAAGCTCTTTCCCTAAGAGGACTGTGGGTCACTAGGTTCTTCAGATATGTACCGTAGAGTTTGGGAGATGATGTATAATGACTTGCTTTTCAAGTATTAAAGTTTCTTGTTCTTTTATGGTAGTAATAAATTCCAAAGTCTGCATGACATTATTGCTCTTATTTTCAACCCATGGAGCTGTGAACGGCATCTTGCTACGTATGCGTGGAAAGTAACTAACACATCATGGGATGCAGATCATGCTGCAGAAATAGCTGTTAATATATATTTTTAAGCAGGGTCCCAAACCCTCTTTCCTTGTGAAGATTTAGTGCTTTTCAACTCAGACCCTTAGCTGGAGAGGGACAAATGAATCAGCTTCTCAGGGCTGGTACTTCCTTGGTGTGCACAGGGTGTTTAGCACCAATCACATCTTAATTTGAAGATTTTGGACTCCACACTAATAAATAATTGCCAGTTAAGGCATGATCGTTGTAGCTTGCAAATCAATGTGATCTGTGTATATGCAACTTAAAAAAAGACTTGAATACCAATTTTGGGTAAAATAAATTCTAAAATGATGTGATACGCCAATCTGAAAAGTCTAAATAGAGAAGTTGATACGTGTTAAGAGCAGAAGAAGACATGGTATGTGGTCCTTTTCAGGACCTGCACCTATACCTGTACCAGTTTTCTGGTTTGTTTGCTGCATCCTTTTTTCATCCAAGTGTGTACATCAAGGATAACTACAAAAAAATCAGTTGAAGCCTGCTCTCTCGCTACCAGCTCACAGATGAAAGCTAAGTGCACAAGGTGACTTCTGCACTTGAAGCAGTAGCTGGTTTCCAAATCCAGAATTGCATGTCTTTGAATTGCCCTCAACTCTCTCCTCGTTCCAGACGCATCACTGTTACAGCTTTAAAGTTTCCCAAGCATGTCGATGCTAAGATCTGTCTCAGTATCGACAGGGTTAAGCTGGCCAGTGCTGAGTTCACACCTATGTCTTTTTGGGATTGAGGCATTTCTGTATGTGAGTCATTTGCATAGCTGGATCTGGTAGGTAATCTCAGAGGATGCCTAATGTGTATTTAGAAACGTTGGTCTCTTCACAAGTGCAGGCTTACTTTTTGTTCCCAGAAATGTCTGTGGTGTAAAACGGAGCACTGAGCCAGCAATACTGAGGCGAATAGAGATTAAATCGGGAAATCCATAGGGTACAGCAGCGCTTGGATTTTTACTTGTACGCAGACACAGTCTAGCCATATTGGCCCGCTTGGCAAGGCTGATTTCATTCAATATCCCACTATGCTAACTCCACATTCACGCAGTTCCTCTGTGAAGCTGGTGAAGCCCTTGCTGTGCTGTACCATACTATCTATATTCACTGGCTCAACTCTCCAGGAGCTCAGCCGTCTCTGCACCACGTTGCATTTTACGATGTACATCTGTTCCTTCTGCCTCTTGTACACGAAAGTCATCAGACAAAGAGCAGAACCAGTGCAGGAGCCACTTCCTCCTTGCTGCTGTTGATTTCAGGCCTTGGTCCCTCCTGAAATGTTTCCTGCTCAGTCCCTGGCCAGGACAAGAGCGATGGAGATTGCTCCCATCCAGAATAAGCCGCTGCTGGGCAGTAGCTTTCCCCCCTGCCGAGGGAATACGTTACAGACCTGAGCTTGAGCAAGCAGAAGGAGGATTTGAATTCATGTTTTTCACTTCCAGAGTGAGGCTTCCACTCAAAAGACTTGAATAAAATCAAAGCTCACCTCTTCTGTCTTGCCTAGCTGTCTTACCCAAACCAGTTCTACTTGCCAATCTTCTGAAGGTGAGGATATGGACATCTTTTCTGGAGGAGGGAGTAGTGCTGTGGATCCCATGTCTCCAAGTTACTGAGGCTCTTGAAAGGCAGGAGTAAGCATCCTGTCTCCAGTATTTCCTGGTTGGTGAGCTGTAGGCAGTTGCTAGTTAAATATAACTAACTTTATATCCTCTCTTCTGTCATGAGTTGTCTACAACTACCTAATGGGAGGGTGTAGAGAAGATGGATGGAGCCAAACTCTTCTCAGAGGTGCATAGTGATAGGATGAGAGGCAACAGGCACAAATAATGGACCATGATAAATCCCAAGTAGATACCAGGAAAAAAATTCTTCACCATAAGGATGGTCAGATGCTGAAACAGGTTGTCCAGAGAGGTAGGGGTATTTCCATTATTGAAGACACCATATTTGGACAAACCCCTGGCAACTTGATCTAACTGCACATGCTTTGAGGCAGAAGGGCATGGACTATCTGATCTCCTGAGGTCACTTCAGCCTGCATGATGATTCTTTGTTCTACTGGATCCGTTAGCTGTTTTGGATACCCAGTCTGAGGTGCTTCAGTCCTGTGCACTGTAGGGGAGAGCAGAGCAGTCCATGGCACTGGCTTTTGTGTTGTGTTTCAGGGGGAAATTTCAGCAGTGTTGAACTTCTGGGCACCTAAAGTTAATCATTCATTGAATCTGTTCTGAAACTATTGCTTGATCTGTAACTTGCAGAATGAACTTTGCCTTTGCGTGCTGGTAGAAGAGCAGAATTGTCAGACTCTGTGATGGCTGAAAGGGCTGCACCTCTTTCCCGTGGTAGCTCATTGAGCTGTACTTCCACATACCAAAGCTCAATTTATTTCTTTGTGCTGTTGGGGTGTTTTATTTTTATTTCTTCCCTACTAGTAATTTCTTCTTTACTGCCAGTTATAGGCACAGTATGGAGAAATAGCTTCATTGTGAGCATTAATTGCAGAAGAACTTGAGACAACAAGTTTCTGGAGACCCTGGGATTTAAGAAGTGTTGCTTCAACTGGAGATTCACTGACCTCTTGGTTTTGTCCCTGTGCTGCAGCACACCACCCGGTAGTAATGTTCTTGCAGCTGGTTTAGGGCTGTAGTGTCAAAAGAGACACTGAACCAATCCAACTTCTAAAAATCTCCTGCCCAAATTCCTATGGCATGAAGCTACAGCCTTACTTGAGCTTTTCCATGATGTTGCATAATGAGTTGTGCATTTATTTCTACTTCTTAAAAATAAAACAACTTCATTTTCTTGCTCTTGGGATCTGGCAATCTTGTGAAATTTTAATGAGGAATAACTAACTACCTGGTAGGACCCACACATCTGAATTAATTTAAATTATCCAGACAGCTATTTCAGTATTAGTGTGGATATATGTTCTGGAACAGTGCCTGCAATGTGACCGTGCTTTTAAACGGGTACAAAGTGTAAGTCAAAGGTGTCAGGAAATCTTTCTGAAGTTCAAAAGGAAATACCGTCAGCAGTGGACACAGTTATTAAGAGTACTGCTCATACGGTTCTCATACATTATGGACATCCCTTTAGAAGCAGACTGTAAGAAGCTCTGCAGCATTTTACATGTTGACCGAAAGAAGAGTGGAAATAGAAGAGCGAAAGAAATCAGTATTGATCACCTCTTGTAGGTGAGGCTGAGGAATAAGGAAGAAAAATGTATTTTGGTAACCCTTCAAGCGTACTGCAAGTTCGTGCAGATCTGGTGTAGTGTCAGGCCTATCTCATTCTTGGTTAAAAAAGGGGTTTGCTGTAATAAATTGAGATTTGAGGAAGTGGGATTTGCTTATTCTTAACTGTTTTCCAGCAAGGTTTGAAATGATGATTCAAGAAGCAGGAATATGTTTTATCTTTCAAAGTCCATTGCCCTTTCCAGCTTATTGATACATCTTTTCTCTTCTGGGGGTTAATGCACTACTCTGTCTTCTATAAGTCATTCAGAAGCATCTCTAAAATTTAACTTTGTACCTTTTCAGTTCTAATGCTTTATTGGAATTTTCTTCATGTGCCTAAAATCCACTTCTCCAAGCCTTAGGAGCCCTCCTGTTTATCTCGGGTGCAGATTCTTGTAGTCCCCCCTTTCTCTGATTCTTCTAGTGATGCTGGGTTTGCTGTCTTATTCTGCTCCTGTTTTGAAACCACATCCTGCTAAAGGAGTAATCTCCCCGTTTAGTGATACAGGGCCTTTCCCCTTCCTTCTCTCAGATCTCTCCTTACTATGTGTTTTGTGAGTCATGCAAACACGCATGACTCAAATAGTCTTCCTGCCACAAGATTACAGTTTGGAAAATGTGTGCACTCGGATCATACAAAAATGCAGCCATAATTTGGTTCTTGCTTCTAAACTGTGCATTCCAAATATATTCTGGTGGCCCTTTTAAGCCAGGGCAGCAAGCATGTGTACACAGCCTTGAATTTTCATTGTAGCTATTTTATAATCCAAATGAATACTATCTCCTTTGACCTTCCTATATGTGACTTCCCCGTATCATTCCTTGAATTTTTAAGAGAATCTTTTTTTTAAGGATTTTGCGCCTTGCAGAGTACCAGCCACATCATTCGTGGTTAGCAAATACAAATTAACATTTATTGTTTTAATTTTATTTTTCCAGTCCATTTCACCACATAATTGTTGATTGCGTAATTATATCTGCTAGCTTTGCACGCAGTTATTTGTTTTCTAGTTAGGAGAAAGTTTGCTAACTGAAGTTTAGAAGAGGTCATTTTCTGTGGACAGTGTTACTGTTTCTTTTGGCTACTTTCTTTGCTTGGAACTGTACAAGGTACATTATTTTTTACTTTGTAAACACTACAGTGTACAAAAATGATCTTTAAAAAAACAGGGATACGATAACCTTGTTCTTTTTGAGAAAGAATCAGGGTTTGTATCAGTTTTGAAAGTACACGCCGAGAAATACTGAGTGAACCATAAGGACTAACAAGTTACTAACATGGTAAAGAAAGCTGAAAGATGCTCATTAAAGCAGCCTTGGTTACGTCTGTAAAAGAAAGGGTGTAATTAGATGTCCAGCAAGGTCAGATGGCACTGTCATTGAATAGCTTTGAAAGTCATCCGTTTTCTTCTCAGAAACTGGTTTGCAACAGAGTGTACTGTGTCTTTGGACTTGGTGTTTTTAGTTTTCATTTTGCCACTGGCAGAGGGAGGGCAGCGATAAAACTCAGTTTCTGGAATTCAGGTGGTCCCTATTGGTCGAGTTCATCCTTCCACGGTGCTGCAGGATCTCCTCACTATAGGCTTCTGAAAGAGAGAGCTTCTGTCAGTCTCATTCATATTAGATCTTGGAAGTAATTTAAATTACTTTGTTAAGGTCAATATTTGATTATTTTACACTGAGATCGCCATTAGACTGCATTGCATCTTCAGAAACAAAGGCAGGGTCCTTTGCAATTTTTAAAGGGGATCTGTGCCGTAATGAGTGTGTATTTTACTTTTCTGAATTCCTAATGGTCAATGTGAGCACTTTATTTTCCCTTTGCAAATGGAGGAGAATTGAGACGGTGGCCTCTCTGGGAATACTATTTGTTGTCTCTCTTGTTAAATTTTTAAAGTATTTTGAAGAATGCTCTTTTTGTTGTGTTAATTTCCTTGCATCTCTCTCTACATTATTCTCTGTGGTTGTAAAAGCAAATCTGTATTTGGGTTTTCTATATTTAATAAGCAAGGCTACTGCGCAGGAGATGAATCTGTGCATGAAACTTTCATTGAGAGCTTGGTATGAAAGCAGAGTCTTCAGAGCGTGTATAGCAAGTTCTCTGCCGTCTGAGGGAGAGCCCGTGTTGCACTCTTTCTTTGCCCTCTTCAGACTCCTCTGCATAGGCAGAACCACATCTGGTGGAATAAAGGTTGGACTTGCACGGTTGCTTCTCGGGACAGCTGACCAGCCAGGCTTCTTTCTCTGACATGTCAATTGGTAGAGTAGTAATTTCCAATTCCTTTCATTTTGAGGAAGGAAAGCAATGGTATTTAATCTTCAGAGACAGGCAGAAACAGAATTCTTTATGCTGCCTTAAAGCTTTTGCTTCAAACTGCTCTTGAGAGTCTGTAAAAGCACCAAAGATAAAAATACTACCTACATTTCAGGTATCGACCAGCAACCCTCCATAGAGCCACAAGAGAAATGATATACTCTTTCCTTAGTTAACTTCTATATTCTTTCAGAAAGAGCTTTGTGGATACTGCTGAATAACTTGCTTTTTCTTGAAGGAATACAGAAACTCATGATGCCTTGAGTTCATCCTGACACCAGCAAATATGATTGCCTGGTTTTGTATGGGGCATTGGTTCAAGACAGTCTTGAAAGAATGAGTGTCTATTACTTAATCACCAGGAATGCTTAATAGTTTTGTCACAAGTGTTTTTCTTTTTGGAGGCTGTAAGTGTCTTTGCTGTCTTACCACACTAGATATAGAATAGATGCCTTGATGAATTACCCAATGGGGATTCTGCTGCAGAAATTGATGCTTGCTAAATCAAAATCAAAGCTTTTTTTTTTTTTTTTTTTTTTTTGGTCTCCTTTGGTCATTACAGTAAAGCTATTGGTTTTTAAATATGTCTGCATACAAGTCTGGGATATGCACATGTTGTTGCATGCAATTGCTAGGTTTTGGAGGGCTTTTTGCCACAAAATAATATGGTGATGCAGATGTTCTGATACTGTTCTTTAAAACAGTTGGTTGCAGATCTGGTGGTGAAAGATGATCAGCAGCTAGCATATATCATCATCTTCTGATCCAAACAGGTTCCTTTGGGAGTCAGCTGTACTGTTTCAGTATGTTGTAATTAAATTGAGTGCTGTTTAGGTGTCAGAAATTACTTTATAATGCAGGATAATGGACTTAAATAGACTTATTTGCACAATGCAAATCATAATCTAGCAAATTACCCTTAAAGGCTATATATTAAGAAACAAAACAAGCCCCCCAATATTCAGTAGGAAAAGAAAAAGGAAAAAAATTGGTCTGATTTCTGACTCAGTTCCTAAAACATCCTTGCATTAGAGTCTATCTAGACTTCACAGATGCTAGAATAATGCCTGTTATTTGTGAATAACAGTCATGAAGTGCTTTGTTTGAAAGAAAAAGGTAATAATTTTTTATTTTAGTTAGGATTGGATGGGTGGGGGAAAAACCCTGTCAACCAGACCTTTAATACTTAGAGAAATCCTTCTTATACATGCAACAGATAACTTGTGTAACTAGCTCTTGTGAGGTTTTGAGCAATGTTAATTCCCAGAAAAATTCGTGTGAGTTGTGAGTACTCAGCATCTTGCAGAATTAGACTGTATTTATGAGAAGGCTAATGTTAGGAAAATAATGGATTTACATGCATAGTGAGAGCTGTTTGTAAATCAGCAGGTGGTTTCTAAAATATCAGAAATTAGCAAAATGTTTACTGATATGATTTCTTTCTGAAAAACAAACGTGTTTAAAAACACTTGAACATTAAAACTTCAAATAAGAAAAACTTATTTGCTTTTCTTCAGCCATCTCAAGTCTTATCTGTGGTTTGAATGCACAGGCTTTTCATTTTCAGTCTTGAGGACCTCATTTTATCTTTTCAAGGGCCCACTAGGAGGGGGGGAAAAAAAGAAAATAATTTTCTTGCAAAATATATATTTCAATAGGAGGCATATTTCTATGAACAGACTGAAAAAATTCAGGTGATATCAGAAAATCTGTTTTAGTTTTTTTATGCGTATTCACATACTTTCATACAGAATACTAGATTACATTTCTCTTTAGTCATATAAAACCTGCTTGGGACTGAATTCATTAATGATGCAAAGTGGTATTAAAATACTACACTTCTTTAAAATCATACATATAGGTCCAAGCAATTCTTTAGTCATAAAAGTCAAAGAATGTCATATCTCTAATTAAAAAAAAAAAAAAAAAAATCCTGTAAACTGATTTGCCTGTGTGCTATTTTCATACCCTGATTTAAAATTAAACCCTGCCCCCTACCCTATAAATGGCTGTTGAATTGTGTATGTCTTCTCTGAAAAGGTTTCCAGTGTGGTGAAGAAAAGAATCCAGTTCAAAGATCTTTAATCCAGTTTCCTCTGTTTTATTTGGTTACACAGAAAACCTTACCCTTTGCCGCTGCCCCCCAATTCTTCATTCACCAATAGTACTGAGGGGGAAATTTGTGCCGCGCTACTTATACATAATTTAAAAAAATTGTGCTAGCTTTAAACCCAAAGTCTTTCTTCATCTATCATTTATCTCATGATGTTATCTTTTGTACTCGGTACCCTTCAGTAAGCACAGCCTGACACGTCTTGTGGCCTTTACCTTCTGCGATAAAAAAGATTGAAAAGATGCTTGGCACCACCTGGTGAAGATGAGGCAACCCTGGAGAACTGTGCTTCAGGAGCAGGTGACTGATGCTAAGAAATGTGCCAGTCTAGGGACACAGCTGAAGGGTTGTAGTAGGGAATGGGGGAGGGGAAGGGTGGAAAAAAAAGAGCAGGAACATTAATACATCTTCCTGAGGTTTGATGGGACATATACTGCCTACCGTTCCATCTGGTGCTTATGATAGCATGGCATATTAGCATGCTGCAAGTTCATAATGTATTCAGGGCGAGAAAACACCACTTGCATACCAATTGAGGCGTCCTCTTTCTCGGAGCTGCCTTTGAATTTCAATGATGTTTATGCCTCCTAAGCCATGACTGAACTGAGCGTTTCCGCTCGTGGAGGAATAACAGCAGTGAGGGACTCTGCCTCATGTGGGTTTTCTTTCTCCTCTCTTTTTATTTTTCGCCTTTTTTTTTTCTTCCCCTTTTTTTTCTTCCTGCTCTCCCAATTTATTTTGTTCGGGGAAGCTTAAAGGCAGGTTGAGGTTTTGGACTAGCTAATTCCATAGCTTCTGTTATAATATTACATTAACTTCTTTTTAAGGTTGTAATCTATTGTCTTTTTGCTTATCTCAAAATGGTTAAATGTTCTTTTTATGACATTTTGATGAAATTACTCTAAAAGCAGTGTCATGAAGCATTTAAAAAATAGCACGTTACAATTCTGCTTTATATTCAGATTTCCTGTATTCCTAAATTAAAGAACAAAAAATACCCTGAATTCCGCCTTTCATGGTAAATTATTTGGGCCCTACGTCTTTAAACACCTGATTTTAACTTCCAGTGTGCTACCGTAATAGGATAAGTATCTGAAGTTGAGCAGGTATGTAAGTCTTTGTAGGAGCGAGGTCTTTTTATCGATCCCTTGCAGGAAATGTACTGATACGTTCATTTTATTTCTCCCTACCCTGTCCTCTTTGAAACTCTGCTGAGATTGACACTTGACTGGAGACAATCTCAAAACTGCGCCGTAGAAACTCTTGACTGCACATTTTGTTTCTGAACTTGTCAAAGATTGTGATCCTTTTATGGCTCAGTGCTGTGAATTGCTCTGCAGCCCTCCTTCCAGAAGGTTTTGAAAGTGTGAAGTTTACACACAGGGTAGGGTATTTGATGTGGGATTTTCAAGTGTCTGGAGTAATACATGAGTACTAGTCACATTTGCCTTTGTTGGTGACTGTGCTTCTAAACTGCTTCACGTGTTTTGAAAGTCCTACCCCGAAAAAGGAGACTAAGCTTGCTGCTTGAAGAGGGAAGAATATTAAAACAGTATCTCTAGTACAGACCTGCTTAAGGAATGCATTTGGTATCTAGTCCTCTACCTGCACAGCTAGACTCTTGCTCCTGCCCAGAACCGACTGTGGTTTGAGGCTTTAGCTTAATCTTTAATGCATATGACTGTCATGCTAATATAACTTTAATAAAATTGTACTAGGTAGCACTTTGAACTCCTTTGGTCTAAATCAGTATTAATCCACTTGATTGCTAGGAAAGAAAAGAACTTGCTATAGGTCTGATCCTTTCAAATATATCCGGCTGTGACTTTTATAAATATATATTTTCAGACAGTCATTTAGCCACTCTTGCATAGATAAGAAATGAAAAAATGCATTAGTCATCTTGACAAAGAATAAATTGACTTCTTTTGGTTCACTATCTGACTATCTGTTGTCTGATGGCTTAAGAACATTCCTTGTTTATTGATAGTGCATTTAAGACGTAGATATTAATGTCTTGGCTTAAATGCTAATTATTTTTTTTCTTAATACATTCAGGAAGGCTAATGTTACTGAATAGGAATGTGGAGGAGGTAGTGTGGGTAATTCAAGCAAGTTTAGTCAGCACTTACAAGATTCTTGAAATGTTTCTTGATGTCCTACAGAACTGTTAACATCTGCACGGCTTGTGAGAAGAGCCACATTTATTACAGCTGTATGCTAGCTAGAATGCAAAAGAAAAGGGAGGGGGGGGGAAATCAGAGTTAAGAATGAAGCAGCTGGCTTTCAATACAGAGATTTATCATTTTACTCTCATTACAGACCAACAGTAAACTCTACTTGGAGTCTTTTGCATCAGCTTCTTTGAGATGGCAGGTTGAAGGCTTGGGAGTTTAGCCATCAGTAAATACAGTCCAGCAAAATACACACAGTTTAAAAGAAAACAAAGCTTTTAGAGAAATAAACAGAAGTGAAGTTCAGTGTTTCGAGGAGCTGTTCCAGTATGACATAACATCATGCAGAGCATGTGTTCGAAGTCTACATTTGAGATAGATTAAAAAAAAAAGGGGGGGGGGGGGAGGGAGATTGTTTTAAACAATAAGAAAAAGAAACGGAAATGGGGGCGTAATAAATAAGAAGGCTGCTGGCTCCCTGCAGAACCAAGGAGGTCATACAGTTTCTTCTCCCCCTTCTTGTCAGAGTTTGGGGTTGCTGGAGGAAAGGAAGGTATGTTGAGAGACTCCTGAGATGCCAGGCCTGACTGAATGGTGTAATAGTACCTCGGTGTGTTTGTGTCACCTCTTCTTTTCTCTCTTTTTGTGCTAGAAGAGAAAACAAGGGAAGAACAATCAGTATCAGAATCCCATTTTCTGTTTCAGTCCTTCCTGTAAAACATCACATACATGTTTCCAGAATCAGGTTTTTTTGATCCAAGTTTGGGTCCCCCCTCACCCATTTCTTTCTTAGCCATTGAGACGGATTTAAACCGAAACTATGCCAATATTGTAGCTATTTGTAAGTTGTCACAATCTTTGTTTGTTTCAATTAAGATCAAAGATTTTTATAGTTTCGTTTTCTCATTCATCTATTTGATATGAACGAAAGCTGGTGTTTCTTTTGTTTGCTCTAATTAATGTAGCTTGGTATGCTTGCTCTTACCTTTTTTCCCTGCATGTTTTAAGTGAACCGATTCTGGTTTTGCTCAGTTAACTTCTTTACAACATGCCCAAGCCATTCACAGTGGGAGTGCCAGGATCTGTTTCTGTGTCTCCTACTGTTTCTTAACAACCTCAGCAACTGAGGAAGCTGCACGTCTATGCTCCTGTCCTTTATTGCTCTCCTTAAACGGTGGTTCAAAATAATTTTCTAATATATTCTAATACAAAACCTATTGCGTGTTCACTTATAGCGAAAGCACAAACAGCTACCCATTAAGAAACAAGGCCAGTTAGGACCGTTGTGATGAAGAGCATCCTCTTGTTGCAAGAACTCTTCTAAAGAGTTGGTTGAGGTATCTTTATCTACTCACACATTTCTGCTGTCCATACTGTTGATCTATAGCAATGTCCACTCTGACAACCTGCTGTGCTTTTTATCCCTTCTATCTAACTTTAGACTTCTTGCTGTTACACTCATCATCATTTAATTACAGCATGTGGCATTGTAAGAACTCTAACATATAATTACTGCCTCCTCTTCTTTCCATTCTCCTGACACCAGAGCACAGGCAAAAGCAAATTTTTTAACATTTCAGTTATGAAAATGACTGCATTTGATTCATCAGTGTTCACCACCTCATATCTTGTGAAGCTGTAGGTTTAGTTTCTGAAAGTTTATTTCCAGTTAGTCTTGTGGAAACACATTTTATCTTAATTTTGTGCAGATTGTTGGCATTGAACAGAATTATGTGCAAAACTGTGTAGCTCTGTAAGTCAGAGCTCATAATCACCTTTGGAAATGACCTGTTAAGTTTCTAATAGGTCATTTGTATGCACAGTTACTGAAGCTACTTGCTCTGATTGCAATAATTATGAAAAAGATAATGGATAGGAACTCATTTGGGGACAATTATTCTTGTTAACTGTTTAGCATTTTATCCAGGTACTCCTATTTTCCCTCTTTTTAAATTTCCTTTCATAATTCCAGAATTTGCCTTGGATAGTTGTTGCAATTCAGCAGTTCTTTATTTCTTCATATCCCAAGCAGTTTAAAGCCTACCAGACAACTACTGATGTGTTTTACATCTTCCATTCCAAGTGGAGACCATAAAGAAACATGTCCTCACAGGAGGAGATCCCAGTGCAGTCACTCTCTCCATGCTTTTGAATTGTCTCTGCCATTGGTATTTAGCTTTCTTAATATGTAAGTGGTGCCAGAAGGATGTTTATAAAGATCTTTGTGAGCTGCCCTGGTATTTTTTTCTTTTATTTCTGCCCTGCTTGCCATTTGATCTCTTTGACTGATTATAGGTATGAAGAAAATCTCAGTTTTTGTTTGGTTCTCTGTGTCTTGGTGCAAAAAAGAAATGGTGTTACATTTTGGTGGGGTATTTTCAAATTCACATATCATCACATGGCTATAGTTGTGTGAGCACGATCGGGGTTCCTATGACTGGACATAGTGTGCAATTTTAGGCATGCAGCTGTCTGTGCTGTCTGCTGCAATTTTGCTTTTTGAGTATTTAATCTAGAAAGCCATCTCCAAAATAGGATGGGGTGGGGGGAGGTGTAAGTTAAGGGGGAGGGGAAACATCTGATTTGTTTGGCTGGGGTAGATAGGTGACAATAGGAGGCACTGAAACTGGTCTTCTGTTGCAGCCAGTACTGCCCAGTTATTCTTCCGAGGAAGAAATGTTTACAGCCAAAATTTAGAGGGAAATACTTAATATTTTGTTTGGTACTGTGGGAATGGAATAGTACGTACTGATGTATATGTACACAGTATCATAAGCTTTCCTTCCTATATCGCACGGCTGAGGTTAACTTTTGATACTGGAAAGAACTTAAAGCATCTCCCTTTGACTTTCTGAGTGCCTTGCCATTTACTTTGGATTTTCCGCATGGAAAGGCAGTTTTTCCCTGTGCGGCTGCACAATATCGGCTCCCTCTAGTGGTCAGCAGTCACCTGTAAAAATTTCCAGCGACTGTTCGCCAAGGCGTGCTCCCAGCCGGCCCGTGTTTTTTGCCGCGTACCCTTTTATCCAACACTCTGGTGCCGCCAGCGAACGCTGAAGATGCATCCTGGGGCTGGTGCCACCCCATGGGAAGAGGCTGGCCCGCTGCCCTCTTGACCACCCTCTGCCCCGCCACAGAGTTTCCTTCCTCCTGTTGAATCTTCTTCCCTTTCTCATAAAGATGGCTCCTCTTCTGGTTAATCTGCTTCTCAATGAAGCAAAGTGTATATATTCAAGTAGACCCAAAGCCAAATATAGGGTGTTTCCATAGCATGGAGAGAGTTAAATCTGCTTTTCATAAGGGTAGCATGTATGAGAAAACTTACCATATTACCAAGGGTTAAGTGCTTCCACGTTGAACATTCAGAGTTCAAACGCATCAGACTTCTTTACTTTGTCAATATTTCTCTTGCACTTGTAGCATTGAGTGGTTTCTTTCTGGTGTCTGACTTCTCGCCCTGCAGTTTCCCCTCCATTTAACACTCCCTTCAGTGTAATTGAAGACTATTTCTTTCTTAGTTTTCTAAAGCAGAATGTAAAAAAACCAAAAAAACAAAAAAACAAAAAAAAACCAAAAAAAACCCACAGTAAGTATTTTTATAAACAAAATCAAGTAAGTAAAACTTGATTAAATATGTATATAAGTGCACATACATGCACATGCACGCATATATGGACATATAGAGAAGTAAGCCATGGAAGCTGCACTGATCCACAAAGGTCAATATTAAATTGCTGTGTTGAAGTAGTGGGTTTAGCTGGCTTGATGAAAATGAGGTTCTATAAATATAAAAACCTTTTGAAATGTATTTGTTGGGGAAAAAAAATACATTTAATTTGAATCTGCTGGGCATGAAATGAAGCATGTTTTGTACAACTGTCAAGCATGGCAATGCTATGATACCTGAAATTGTTTTAATATTTTGCTTATGTTTTCTGTGGATTCTGTAATAATTGCTGATTTTTTTTTTTCCAATTCAGGCTTCAGCTGTATGATTTTGTTGTTGTTGTTGCGGTCTGATACTTAAAATTCAAAACAAAGAGAAGATACTTTAAAAGAAGGAAATTTTAAGTTTTGTTGTGCAAGACTAAGACTGCTGTGGTGCTTTAAGGTCTAGAAACATTGCGTGTAATTGTATGCCTTGTGAGTGGTCTCATTAGTTTACCTACAGCTGTTTTCAGTATCTATAGTTAAGCACATATTCCTGAGTGTTTCTGGGGCTGGGGTCTGCAAGGCTAACCCAGCACCTCTCTTCCTGGGTGAGCTAACCTGATTTCTGTGCCAATGTGAATTTGCGTGAATTCACTGGCTTCAGAAGGGGGTTTAATCTGGTTTTACGTTTGTTAGTCTGGTTTTACATGACATACACAACTTTCTTTCTTTCCCTCTTCCTTTACATGCTTATATTATTTCATATTAACATTTAAGTATGCATGTACCATATTAGGCCAGACAATTGATTTGAAATATGCTTTTGTTTTTGCTAATGGTAACATTTGTTTTGCTTGTGAGCTTATTTGTCAATAAGTAATATTACCTCATCTAAGAAAGTATTTGAGATGGAGGATTTTAATTTCGTGTGAAGTTTCTGAGACCCTCTTTCCCCCTTCCCACCTCCCCACTGCCGCTTTCAGGTGCGATCCAGTGCCCAAAATAAAAGACAGTTGGTGTGACGTGCAGCATCGAGGAGGAGCTGACTTGTAACTAATAATGAGTATTTTCCCACACTCTGTCTAGACAGTCAGTCATGTAAACACAAGATGTCTTTAATGGCATCATCTGATGATGTGAAATGATAGTCTTCCAAAGTGTGTATTTCCACAAATGCCGAAGTACTGATTAGGGTAATAAATTGCACTACTTGAAGACTGTCAGTGTATAATACCGAGATAGGGGAAAAGCCTATAGTTTCACTTTTCTGTCGCTGGTAGTGGCAGTGAGTAACAGTGGCAGCACCTGAGTGAGGGTTTCTGGGGGAAATATGTTTCATTATGTATTTTTCATTGGTGGATTAATACCTGTCTTGGCTGGCTGAATAGAAACCAAGGAGTTAGTATGCCTGGCGATTGAGGATCACCGATTCTCATGTACACTAGCCACGCTGCTAGAACAGTGTGAATATCTCTGGTTCTCATGAGGCAAAGGACCTAGATCTGTATGGGAATATTTATACCATCTGACTTAGCAGCCTAGGAATTAATAATAAATTAGAGGGTCTAACTCTTCTTTTCACTGATTATATGGGGAGTCTCGTCTGCTAATTTAGCTATCTGCTTTAGATGGCAGAAATTAGCAGCCTTTCTCCGACTGGACTGGTACTTGCTGGAGAGGGACTTTGGCTGCCCGTGCCTTCTGTCTTATGGGTAAGGTCTTGCTCCCCAGGCCTGTGCGTCTAGCCTAACAGAACAAACTTTTCATAATTTGAAATATCACTGGGAGGAATTGGGTTCTTGGATGGGTAAAATGGCGCAATCTGATAGAGCGGAGATTTGGGAGCTTGATCCACGAGGTGAGGAGCAGCCTGTCCCAGACTGGCCAACACCACTCCATACCTTAGAGGATCTTGACTTGTCCATGACAAATTCCACAGTTTAAAAACAAGCAAAGCCGGATGTATATCCATTACCTTCTCGGTAGTCCCTATGTCATCTTCTCAGACGTATAACCATGGAAAATATCACCTCCCACACCAATGTTTGATTCTTTTTGAGCCTAAAGGACCTCTGGCCTGTTTTATAAATATAAGCGATGCCTTTTAGAAGTACAGCCATAATAGCTTTTTTGCTGGCAGAGTAATTTAATACCTGAAGTTGCCCTGAATCTAAATAAGTTATTTTAGATTATTTTATCTAGTCTCTATCGGAGACTTAAGTTCTAGTTAAATCTAATGGAATACTGGTATCAGTACTCTCTTAGGACTTTTCTAAAATGGGTACAGCTATGCTTGACACTGTGTAAGTGCAGTAAAAATAAAGGATTTCATAATTGTTTTGCTTCAGACTTTTAGCTGTGTGTAACAAACTATTTGCTGTTAATTTAGGACAGCACAAACTTTGGATTAAAAACATAAATATGCTTCTGGAGAGCAAGTTTGGAAATTTTAATTGGCGTTGGGAGAGAAAATGTTCTTACTTCTGGTGGGAAGGACATGTGCTGTGTGTGGTTGAGTATGTAAGAGCATACAAACAATACCGATTCGATACTGATGGCATTTGAGTTTCTTAGATATCAGTCTAACTTCATCTGTAGTTTGTCATATAACATGCAATCTTGACAAGGGTAGGTCTTCCAGAGAAGATGGTACGAAAAGGAAACGAATTACTGGTCAGGGAGCCTTTGGGAAGCCGCATCCAAAAACACCCTGGTGGTTTCCTCTGTAAGTACAGGAGAAGTGAAGGGAGTGATTGCTAATGTGGAGGAGTTGTCACCTCCTCACCTCCGTAGCTTGTAGGGGAGGCCAGGGAGTGGGTTTGGCCAGCAGTTGCTCTGATTGTTCTTCAGTTCTTCATGCTGGAGGCGGTGGGCACCTCTTCTTCACTTCACTTCACTTCACTTCACTTCACTTCACTTGGGCCTCAACGTTCAGTGAGCTGGTTTTGGAATAGCAGTAATAGTTCCTGTGATGTGAAAGACAACCACTCAAAACACACAGTTCTTAGTTTAGTAGCTTGTCAACAAAATGAAGTAGAAAAGATACAGGAAACAATGTAAACAGGAAAATAGTATTTCGATAATTATTGTGGGACTATTTGCTTATTAACTGCATTAGTTATGTATACATAGAGGCATTTTCGTGATGCTTGGTGGCATATTTAGAATAAATCTGCATTGTCTTCGCCTTTGTTACAGGCCAACTCGTATGTATTCAGCCATGACAAGGGAACTTGTAGACTTTATTTTCTGGGGGCTTATGGAAACTTAGGGCAGCTGCCACAATTTGGCCCCTAATTTTGCTTGTCTGTTCTTGCTAAAGTATTTCATAAACCATAATGGTGGTAGTAGATCTAGATTTAGAATGCATTCTTCTTCCCTGTGTTACTTTGTATGTTCAAGTGATTTTACATGGTAAAATTTGCAAAGCCAGGAAGGGGGAAGGAGAAAACAGGCGTTTAAAAAAAGGTGCATTTCTGACAGGAGTCAGTTTTTTATTATTAAATAACGGAAAGTGAATTTATGATAGTTTTGAAACTGTCAAAATATGTCAGATTGTTAAAGGCGAGGAAAAAGATTATTTTTCTAATTTTTTTTCCTCTTTTAAAATGAAATTATATGGTAAGACAAGTTTATTTCTTTCAGGAGAAAATAATATGTCCAAGCAAAGCCAAGCCATAACATTTTTGTCTCAACTCTGAGATTGAACTCATGCATTGCTTATTTTCTAATATGTGTAACTATCTGGCCTTCAGCTGCTAAGCCATGAGCGTGGGACATAGGTTTTTTGCCAGTCAGAACCTCTCACCCTAGAGAACTGAAACAAAAGAGAGTGCTTCTGCATTTTTGGTTTGTTGTCATGACGGTAGGACCAGTAAGGGTACCATTTTGGATGAAGAACATGAGGTAAAGCATTTTCCATCATTCACCTACTTTACGTCATTCACAAGCTCAGGAGACAGTAGCAAAAAAACTCTTTTAGCTTTTGGGAGACAGAGTGGAGATTGCATTATTCTTAAGGCTTTTTTTAGCACATCTGAAAAAAGCTCTGATAACTTGGCCTGAGATAACTTCAGTGAACTCCCAGGATGCAGAATTTCTTCTAGCTCCTGCATATTAAATGAGAAGAAATGGGTAAACTGAGTGTGCTTTCATTTATTCTGAAGAATAGCTGGTGATATGAAATGTTCAACTATCTGAGCAGAGGATAACCAAGATGAGACTGCAGCAAAGTTGTGACACTGCTCTTGCAAAAGGGTCATCTTCAGTATGTGAGCTTCATACCCAGCATGCTAAAGGGGCAGTGAAATGTTATGTTGTCTTGAAAACTTTGCTGTGCATGTCCGTCACTCGCCCCACACGCCTTCTTATTCCTGGTGGATAAAACTTGCAGGGGTAATGTTTTGTGACAAAAGATGGAGTCTGAGAGTGTCTGACCTGCTTTCTGATATTGCCCTTCTGCAAATCACCTAGGGAGTAGAAGTTCTCCACTGGGGAACTGGAAACCGGGCGATGTTTTCTTTCTAGGCCAATAACGAGACTGCATCTGGTGCTGACAGAAAGTTATGTCTATATTATGGCTGTTTGGGATCAGTTGTTTATAGCACAAAAACATCCATTGTGTTTAGGTCCTTGTTTATTCATTAAGAAAAAGTCAAAAGGGCCGAGAGACGAATGGAATGAAGATTGGACTGGTCTCAAACAAGTCCCAGGCATGCTTGGCTGGGAGAGGGTCTGCAGTGGTGTCGTCCAAATGTCGCGTTTTATGGCTGCATCATAGGACTTCCAGGTTTCCCTAGGTGTGCAGTGCACGAGGTGGGTAGGCTTTACCACATATATCAGCCTTATACTGTGCATTCTCAAATGAGTCCTTTTCAACCAAGGCAGATCTCTCGTAATATTGTCCTGCTCTGCGTAGTGGCCGGTCTGAGAGTCAGGAGTTGTGGGTCTCCACAAACACTGCCTTGTAACGGTGCTGCCTGGCTTGGCCAAATCTGATGGAGGGAAGGTTCTTTACTGACTGTAGCGTGATAGCATTATGGATGAGAGCGCTATGTAATTTGTCATCTTAGGTGGACTTGTGGGTTTCTGTCTCCCAGTTTGTCACTACTGTGACTCATAACCTGTAGTTACCTGCTTGCAAATTCCTTGCAATCCCTCTCAAAATAATCAAAATTAGTCCAATGCCATCTAGGTAACCATCATAGGTATTAAATCCCACAGATTTAGGTCTCAATTAATATAATTTGGGTGGTGGAGGCGGGTTCTAATCCCATGTGTCCTATGCGGGGTTTGTTCTTTCTGTGAGTTTAAAGGAAACAAGACAATGGGCTCTTTTAATTTGGCAGTTTTTATTTTTAACATGCTGGCACAGAAGTAGTAAGTACTGTACAATCAATATAGAGCGTCTTTTAAGAATCTTTCATGCCTGAATATACATCTGGAACTGTTTGCACTAACTAAAAGTAAAATAAATGCCATAGCGTATTATACCATACTTTTTTTCATTTAAAAAAGGAAATTGAAAACACACCACTCCTAGAAATGCTTGACACTGAATTGGCTATTGAAATGGTATCAGTAAAGTATTTATGTATTCCATATTTTGTTCCATACATCAGCTTTCCTTGATGCGTTAGACTTGGAAGGGTGCCACGTGAGCTGTAATGTTGCCATATATGAAAGACCGCCTTGTTTTAAAAACGGACTAAATCTTTTAGGGCACAGGAAGTAAAGTAAATTAGTTTGAATACATGCACATCTCTCTTTGCCCCTACTCCTGCACGTTTTACTTTGTCTGTTCGCTATTTGTCTTCAGAAGCTGGCTGTGCTTACAGTAAGTATCAATGTTCACCTAACAGCTAAAAATAGTGATAAAAATAACTCCCACCATAAAAACTGAATGAATGACAAGAACAGTATAGTTTCATGAACCAAGAAATCCACAGAAGAAATATCACAATTTAAAGTTGGTTTTACAACATTCTTTAATTTAAAATGTAGCAAAATACTTCTGTGGTAAAATCACAGTTCTTCACTCTATGCTGTAAAAGAGATTCAAGAATGTATATTTCAAAATGTTTGGGGTTTGTTTTTTTTTTTAAGTAAAAAAATATAATCCAAAGCAAATGCAATAGAACTCTGCATACTTGAAACACATTTTCTGAATTTATTCTAAGTCTCTCACTGCACCAGAGGGTTGTGTGTATGGATTAGAACTAGACCATTATTTCACCATCTATCTCCATCCTGAATTGATTGCAGCGAACACTGCAGAATGAATTGCAGATGTCTCCTTTTCCCTCCGGTTTGGAGGACCTCTGGTTTCAGCCCCATTTGATCTGAACTGGGCTAAGGAGTGCAAGTCTGTCACTGTTTAGAGGGATTCGGTGGAAGAAATCTTTGCACCTGAAAGAAGTTACTCTCTCTCTGTACACACCCTGCACTCTGAAATGTGTGATGCTGTGGGATACTGGCCTGTATGAAACTTTTCTGGTGTGTCCCTGCTAATTCAGGATGATTGTTTGAAATGTCAGTCCAACAGAAAAAAGAAAAAAAAAAAATCAGAACTAACTTTGCAAATGGGGAATTTGGTTTGACATGAAAGCATAAAAATGTTTTTGAATTCAAGAAATCAAGCAATTTTAAGACATGGTTTTCCTTAAAGTTCTTGAAAATTTCAGGCAAAGTTCAATGTATATGCTCCTGTATTATAAAACCAGAGCAAATGTACATGAAATCATACACAGGCAGGTTTTCACATGTAAAAAATACAGTTTTTCCTCATGAGGGATTCTTTCTTCCCCTCCCAAACCCTGATCACCTCTGAATGTATGGCTAGCAGAATATCCACAGAAAGTTTGTATGAAAAATGTCTATACATAAAAGCCCTCATGGAATAACATGGTTTAGGGGAAACTTGGCTCGTGAATACGATTTAAATACCGTTTTGCCTTTAGCTTTCATATCAGGCTATTTTTCAACAATTAGAGTAAAAAGTGTTGGTTGTTGGGTTGTGGTGTTTTTTTGTTTGTTTTTTTCATTTAAAAAAATAAATAATGATTTGTAGAAACTGGAGTTCTAGGCTAAGTATCAGACACTACAAGCTTTAGGAGTTCAGATCGCAAGAACTGGTAATGCTTTTATCAGTGGTGGCTCTGCTTTGTGTTCCATCACCACTCCACCCCCTGAGAGATCAGCTTCTTAAAAACAGAGCTGCTGAGGTTCTCCGGGGTTGTGGGTGGTGGGACAGTGGTGGTTGCAGAGCCGCTGTAGGCGGGTGCTCCCAGCCCCATAGCTCCCTCAGAGGTTAGGGAACCAGCTGTAGAGGCAAGGAACAGGTAAACAGTAGCAGCAAGAGCAGAATGGCTCCTGCAGGAGTTTCGCTATTAAAGAGGGTGGAAAAGTGGGATATAAAGGCTGTTCTCCTGGGCGGTGTGGTGGTGGTGTCTTCTAAGCACACGGAAGAGCTTTGCATTTTGCATTGTACTTCTTCAAAAGCCACCCCCCCAAGGAGAGTCTCTGCTCTGACAAGATAATCTTGTACCCTGGTTAGAAGTGTTTTGAGGGGTGCTTGAAAGGGGAGCCTTATATCTCCTTACAGAAGGCAGGGCTAGGGAACTTATGGACAACCAGAGATAAATCTGCCTGCCTGCGATGATACAGTAGCAGAGTGGGGTTTAGAGCTTTGTAAGGGTGAGAGAGAGGTTAAGCAAAGGTAAGTGGTCTGTAGAGGGTTTTTTTTTTTACCCCAAGAGGTCCAAAGAAAGGTAATTAGGAAAATCAAGCCTAATGTCATTAGATTCGTATGAGAAGTACAGGGGTCTGTGGATAATTTCAGCGATCTGCAAACTGGGTGGCAGACATTGTTCGAGGGGGTAAAAACCAGTTGGATCGCAGTAGAATGGCAATCTGAAATTGGAGGGCAAAACCAACACACTATTTCCCGCTACCGTGTTCAATTTAAGTAACAAAACACTGCCAGCTTTTTGGGAAAGCCTCCCCCCTCCAATCTGAGTGCATTTTTGATTAAACCTGAACTTTGAAATGCAGCAAAGGAGGGGAGCAGGAGCCGTGCAGTTGGTTACAGGCTCAGGATCGCTTTTAGTTATCAACAGCTGAATTGGAGGATACAGGCTGTGCCTGCTCGCTGCGAGCAGCAGACTGTTAGAGGAGTTCGATTTCTCTCACTCCTTCTTCCACCCACCTCCATCTCCTCTGTGCCTGTGTCTGCGCTCCCACATGCTTCAAATCTGTGTACCTGGACTGCCTTCCTTAACAGTTCAATGTGAGTGTTAGCAGAATGAAAACCAGATGGACCAGCAGTTCCCACTGTTATCTCCCCACCAGCTCTGGCAAGCCTCCCTTTCTCTCTCCTTTCTTGGCATGGCAGAAATATTTGCCTTTATTTAGGAGGGCTTGGGCTCACTGCTGTGCCTCTTTCCCTCTGTTGCAACATGAGCTGAAAGCTATTTATTCCCTTGTTGCTGAGGTTGGTTGAGGTGAGTGCAAGATGAATTCAGCTATTAAGGAAGCAATTAACGTTTCAAGACGAGTTTTCATAGTTCTTTATACTTGTTGAAGATATAGATTTAACTGGTTTAGTATAGCGATATGGAAGGGAAATTTGTATAGAATATGTTTAAAAACTTGCTTTTGTTTTCCAGCATGTAATAATTTACTGTTGCTTGATTTGCAAATCAAACCTCACCTGTCTGTGTAGCAGCCTTAATATTTAAGCTAATCATTTTGGATACTGTTCCCTACACAGCTGAGGTTTACTAACCTTAGATCAACACTACAGATCCTCTAATACTGTATCTGTATTCCCCTCATCCTGTTCTGGGGGTGCTTCACTGCTCATCTTCCCCAAACTTATCTCTAAATTCTATATGAAATTACTCCCTTTCCCTGAGAACGGAAGCATTGTCTGTAGGCACTTCTATAAAGAGTGAAGATGGCTTCTATAATTGCAGTACCTGACACACTGCATCTCTGGGACATACTTCCTCAGTTTCAGGCAGCTAAAGATTGGTATCAATTATGCATTGTTAATTTTTGTGGGTGGTTTTGGTTTTTTTTTTAACTTTCTGATAATTAAGTGTTCTGAGGCTCTTTTAAACATATCCTTCCTTTGTTCAATGTGTGCATTGCATTTAGTTTCTCCTAGTGTCTCTCAGGGCAAATTTTAGAGATGATTTTTTGGTTGAAGTTTGTATGTTGTTAGTAAGAACAAGGAAAGCACGTCGCAAAGTGGAGTGACAGAATTTATAGAACGTGACGGACTTTACTATTGTCTTGAATTAAAACCACAGACGTACGTGCTTACCCATTAGCAGCGACACTTACTTGCTTGGCAAAATAGTTTAATGGAGCTCAGGAGGACTTGTGTAGGACAGTGTATAAAATAAATAACCCCGGCCCCCCAAAAAAGGGATGGAAGAATTTAACTTATGCCCATTAAAAGCTAAACTTGATCTTGCTCATCTTTACTCAAGATGGCTCCCTAAATTCCTGGCATGAGTAAGGAAGCCTTAATTTTGCTTTCAGTTGGTAAATGTTGTCATGTTTTGCCCATTCTCAATAAATGAAACATAAGGGTTTGGGTGGGTTTTTTAAAATTTTAACGTAGAGGTGTCCAAAAAGATGTTGGAAAAAGAAGATACTTCTATAGCTTCTATATCAAATACCTTGCATCTTTAGATCTTTAGTTGCAAGAGAACTGTTAGGTTTTCTGCCTGGTTTTGCCTTTTGTTTGTTTTGTTTTCTTGGGGAGGTATGTTTCTACTTCTTGCAGGTTTTGAACATTAAAGTTGTTCTTAATGTGTGAAGGTGCAAACTTAGATACTTTTTAAAAAAAGATGTTATGTATGTGTGATGATAGACTTACCATTTTGGCATGTTGTGTTCATTTTTCTAGTGAATGTAAGAATATCCAAGGGCAGGGCGGTAAAGCGATCCAGGAGACGCGCGGTATTTAACATAAGTATCTCTCCATGATTACAAAGGGAAACGATGGAGAGGACGGCAGGTGTTACAAAAAAGAGACATGAAGAGAGCTGGCTTCAACCAGTATCCCACCCAATACCTCACCTGTACTAAAGAGCTTCAGGTTTTAGTTCTGTAAGAGCTGTCGTGAGGGGATTTATTACCTTCCTGTCTCTACATCTGTTTTTTCCTCCTGGCTAACGTGAGAGCGTTGAAGGGAGGTGGCATTATTGCAGCTCCAGGAGTGCTTGGGAGGCAGCATCTGCACACGCTAGAAATAATAAAAAAAAAAGATAATGCACCACTGCTACAAATGAGGTCTTACCATCTGCGTTACACCTTCTTAAGTAAGGTTTAGATGATGTAATTTGGGAAAAGCACACTGGAGCTGATAATCAGGTGTAATCTTTTGTGGCAGATGCTGAAATGGCTCACTTAGTGTATTAGCTTTTAAGATTTTGTCAGAGGGGGTGTGCTTGGGGAAATAAACTGGTGTGTTCCTGTGGTGTGTGTTGCAGATCGCACTGAGAAGCATTCCACAATGCCAGACTCACCTGTGGATGTGAAGACACAATCCAGGCTGACGCCTCCAACCATGCCACCTCCTCCCACTACCCAAGGAGCTCCAAGAACCAGTTCATTCACGCCCACAACGTGTAATTAGACTTATTTTCTTCCTTTTCTTCCATATTCTTTCTATTCTGTACGTAAGAAACCAAAATATGTGAAGGGAAACCTGCATGACATGGCGGGAGCAGCATTTGGTTGTACTGTGATAAAGTAATTAAGCAAAACTAAGATCACAACAGATTAATGCATCTTTAAGGTATTAAGACATTCAGCTCAGAGTTGTGTTGTTATTTAATTGACAACTTGGCTGCAGTGTCAAAGAACAGTGAGCGAGCACTGGTTTCCCGTGTACTTAATGATCAGATCAGTCCTTCTGTGAGAATAACAGAAAACCACCTTCTCCTCTTTTATGCCATTCTGTTGTTTAAAGGATCCTGTTCCCTCTTGTATAGAAACTTGGGGGGGTGGGGGTGGGGGGTGGGTGTTTTTTCAAGTGGGAGTAATTCATAAAGAAAATACTTATCTTCATCCTACTTACGATTGAATGAAGAATTCTGATTTAAGTGCTATATAATGTCTAGTTAATATTGATATAAAACAAAAAATAAAGGCCTTTTATTGTTTTATCTAGATATTTCTAGTCTGTGGCCACTTCTCTAAATCGCTTGGGGGCTGCATCTCTGTCTCAGTTTATTGATGTAAACACACAAGAAACTCTACTAGTCTTGATGGAATTACTCTGCATTCGTGTCAGCGTAACTGAGATTTGAATCTGGCATGTTGTCTGGACTATTCTTTTCACAGCCATGAAATGATCCACATTTCTCTTACCAAGATTTAGCTGCAAATTTTTTGGTCTCTTTTATACTGCCTTGTAATAGTATAAACATGAGAATGTGTTTACATTTCACATTTTAAATAAAACATTTTTAGAACAGTAGAATACATATGCCTAAACAGAATGAAGGCAGCATCTTCTATTTGTCTTGCCTATGTCTGTTTAGTCCCTTTCTGTCTGTTAAATGCCTTATTTAAAATTCACCTCTATGCAGAAGGCCAGCTGGAGGCCTTTGTACTACTTATCTCAGGGAACCCTGTCCTGACGATTTACATCGAACTTAAACAGTGAGGAAGAGGGTTTGTGCCAGCTATTCGCATAAACTCAGATTTAACCTAGTGACCCTGATCCTGCAATGATTTGTCTGTTTTGCTTAACTCCAGCACCTGAATCATCCTAGGAGCTGCTCCGGTCTAAAGTTAAATTGTTTCTAGGTTTTTGCAGGATGGGGCTTTTACAGATTAAGCTTTCCAGTGTGATGCACTTTGCACAGTTCAGGGTAATCATAAAAGGAATGGGACAATGTTCTTCTTTAATCACTCTTGTAATCCTCGGAGTACTCACAAGATTTCCGGATGTTTGTTTATTTGATTGGGTTCAGTATTTTGGAAGGTGTGTGAACCACAGCTGGATTTTTGGGGCTGTTTGTATGAAGACTAAAAGTCTAAAAAAGTCTAATTTTAATTGCCTTTTACCCTGTCAGATTTTGGAGTTTGGCCTTAGCGGTTCCAGCTTGTACAGTAAACAGTTACTTCTGTTGGAGTGTCTGTTACATTTATTATTACTACAGTGGGAATGCCTGTAGGCCAGGAAGATCGTACTCGTTTTCTGGTCAAGAGTATGCTTGTTTTCTTTGGTTTAGACGATTAAAAACTCTTGACATATATTACTTTGAAGTTTTAAATGCTAAATTCTGTTTTATTAATAACATGGTTTTGCTTTAGAAATGACGTAGATCTTTGCCAGTTGGCAAATTCAGACATTATAAAGAAAGAGATAAAATCAGTAGTATGGGGTGGGCTATTTAAAAAAAAAAAAAGTTTTAGAGAAGTTGCATTTAGGGAGTATTACTATATTTCTTTTGTTGTGGGAGAAATTTCACCTGCCTTTCTCCTCCTCATATCTGTCCTAGATAATGAACTCTGATGTTCTGTGCTTTCTTGATCATAGCCCCAGGACCTTTTGCCTAGAGCAGCCCCTTACCAGTGACTGAGTTGTTGGGTGGTGTCAGGCTAGAGCAGGACATGTTCTCATTCTTCCCAATCCTCATTTAAAAAAGTTCATGGTATGATGACTTTTGGCTATGCAAGTTCCTTGCAATCACGATGTATTTGTTTACTCAGATATCTCACTCTACTGCAGCGCTCAGAGAGCGTGGCTTGGAGCTACACGTGGAGCTGAACTTGCTGAGGCCAGCTTCTTTCTGTTTCTGCTTTTTCCACTTCTTGTTCTCCCTAGCCCACGCAGCTAGAATAGGCAACCAAAAACTAGGATGAAACACAAGCAGAAACTAGATAACCATTCAGGTAGCTTTTTCTCTAGTACCTCCAGAAGGGCACTTCAGTCACTAGGGCAAAAGCTCCTTCAAAAGTATTGTGGTAGTGATTTAAAAATCTGGTAATAGGGTAGTGATTTAATTCTAGTGATAGGTGCCCACCCTCAAAAAGGACTTGCTGTCTAAAAATAAAGATGACTGCTGGAGAAAGTGACAAAGAGAAAGGGATGTTTGGCTTCAGAGAGGCTGGTCATTAAGAAACATTGAAAGTTCTTTAAGTTGCTAGCTTGCCACGGTTATGCTTTTAAATAGGAAGCAATTTAGACTAATACTCCTATGCATTTTTGATTGTAGACAAGTTCCTGATTTTTGATGTTTTTTGGGATGGGTTCTGAGTGACTTCCCAAAAAGAAATCAGCAAATTTTTCCAGGGCAATGGCCAGCTGAGCGCGGCTGCTGCTGGGTACAGTTGTGTACTGCATGCCCACACCTGCCAGTGACTGGTACATTCGTATTTCTAGGGAGCCGTCCTTTTTCTTGCCATTCGCTGTCGTTTTGGTGAGTCAGATTCCAACAACCTCAACAGAGTGTGTTTGACTGTTGCTGTTCCAAGTAACCTGGGTGGAAAAGGATGTCCTCGGTTTGATTCTTTTCTCTCTTCTGGAGTGCAGATAAGAATCAAACTGAAATCACTGCCAAAAACTGTCTGTTGTTGTCTTCAGTATGTCTGCATGAATCTCGTTACCATAAATTTTGAACACTTAGTACTTTAGATAGTTATTCTCACAGCAACCTTGCAACAGGAGGGGAATGCTTTCCTATCCTTTTTAGAGATATGGTATTGGCACATGAAAGCTGAGTGATTTGCTCGTTGTCTCTGAGAAGTCTTCTGAAGTCTAGTTTCATGCCCTAACTGCAAGGCTTCAGGCCACAGTGAGCATGGCACCATTTGTACCTGCACAGACAACTTCGTGTGCTCCATATGTTAGCAGCTAGGAAATCTGTATCGGAAAAAATAACCTTCTCGTTGGGTGGTGTAAGGTTAAAACGTGAAAGTCCTGTTTTATAAACACAGCTGTCAGTTGTGTGTACAAAACACAAGTAAAAATATTCAGAGATAAACTGAGGCTTCATGAAATATGTCTGCACGTTTTTTTCTACCCCAAAGAGCAATTTTTTTTGTCTTCGATCATACATGCACTCATGCTCTTTCTCTCTCTGTTTCCCTCTCTCTCTTTTTTAAATCCTCTGACAAAAGGCTGGTATTAAAATGATGCTTTTCAGGTCGAGGAGCACTTTGCGGGGGCTGTGTGAGAGGCAGCTGCTGTTACTTCCAATCCATACACCGTTCAGTACCAGCTACTGGGAAATAGATATAAACTGCAGAGTGTCGCTCTGTCAAAAGGCTAATTATCTTTGATTGTGCAACTTAATTAATTTTGAGGTCAAGCACAGAAAACATAAGCTGATGGATTTTCCCCTCTGTCTTCTTCCTTCTCTCTCTCTCTTCCCCCCTCTCTCTATTTTATCCTTCCTTCTCTCTTTTTCTTTCAGTAACCAATGGCACTAGCCATTCACCAACAGCGTTAAATGGAGCTCCATCTCCTCCTAATGGCTTTAGCAATGGGCCATCCTCTTCCTCTTCCTCTTCTCTGGCTAACCAGCAGTTACCGCCAGCTTGTGGAGCTAGGCAACTCAGCAAACTGAAGAGATTTCTTACAACCTTACAGCAGTTTGGCAATGACATTTCACCAGAGATTGGGGAGAGAGTGCGTACCCTTGTGCTAGGACTTGTGGTAAGCAAAAAACCAATGATGTAATAACTGTGATCTTTTTCTCTCCTTTTCCTTCTTTTATGCTTGACATGTTTATTATATAAAAGACTGGCTGACATACACTGCACGTGTCATACTTCAGGGATACCAAACATGCAAGAATGAAGTGCTGGCTCTTGCTGCCGGAGCTAACATGAGTAACTTGACTAGCTTCCCATGAGTGGCAGCTATTCCCAACCAGATAGAGACTTCACTCTTTTTGCCAGTATAGTATTATGCTGTAATGGTGTGAAAGGGTTTTCGTTCTATACTGGCAGCACCCCTAATGTAGACGTACCTTGACTTATATAATGTAGTAAAATATGGTTTGGCTTGTCTAGTTTGGTTGGCTGGAGAAAGGAGACTGCCCTATATGTATAGTGGCAGAATACTGGTTAACAGAATGAGCTGAAGATATGTTTGGACTGTGGTTACGCAGTGGAAAACCTTTCCTCGTTATTCATTGAACCCAACAATGAGGGACCTGACAGGGCATTGCTGCTGCTTAAGTCACCTTATTTATAAGGTTATCTTTACGTGATTGTATGGCTGAATGATAATTTCAGCTTTTTCTTACCTACATCTGTCAAGTTGGGCTGCTGTTTTACAGGCAAACTGTTGTGAATCTGGACCAGGATTCTTTTTATTCCCAGTAAAGCCCCCTCTCTGCCAGACATTGTTGTCTCCTGTGTATCTCCTTCAGCAATAATTAGATGTACCAGGAAAAATGCTGTTGTGGTGCTGTAATTTACATCTGTTCTGAGCAGCTGCAGTTGCCATTGACTTCATGT
The DNA here is from genome assembly GCF_965638725.1 of Aptenodytes patagonicus. NCBI lineage: Eukaryota > Metazoa > Chordata > Aves > Sphenisciformes > Spheniscidae > Aptenodytes > Aptenodytes patagonicus. Next base: position 27,850,750 of record NC_134950.1, read on the forward strand.
GGAGCAAAGACTGCCAGCACTGTTTAGTACTAGGGCTCAGGTGTCCTCTGCTTGTATCTTCACAAAACACTACCTGACAGCCATGGGTACCCCTTCACTTGAGTCTGTGTCAAAAGGAAGTTTAATGTAGGCAGTGTAACTTCAGTAAGTCCTACTCTCCATTTGCTTCCATACCCAAAATG